>NW_004567116.1:42840963-42858118 GCF_000260355.1 Condylura cristata | reverse complement strand
TATATATATATATATATATTATATAACTGTTCACATTGACTTTACCCTAGCTCATTAAAGAGAAGATGATTATTCCATTTTGCATAGCAAACACAACTTTGGGTATTTGAATCTATGTCTGTCTTGAAGCTGAAACTCTAGGTGCTTCTTCACTACCTTTTTGTCCCATAGCATGACCTCCATTCAGAATTTCCCAAAGTAGGAATATTGAGCTCAGTGTTTCAAAAATTTCACTAGTCCAGGAGAAGATTATTTTATTTTTTGCCATCTTCCATTAGACATCAATTTCCTCAACAACGTGAATGTAGGACTCTGTTGAACGAATAAAAGAACAGGTGTGTGGCACTAGGTTAATAATTCCCAGTGCCCAGCTGCAAAAGAAAGAAAAGGCCTGGTGTCACTTCTACTCTTCATATTTTGTTCTATGCCACTTCCAGAAGCAAATACAATGTCTTTGCATTTCAAAGAGACCTGCTTTTATTTCTTTCCTTCCAAAGTTCTCTGGAGTTGCATCTCAAAATGTTTTGCTTGTCACTGAGCAGTGGGAAACCAAAGAACCCCGGCAGTGGTGAGAAGGCACCAACTCAGAGTCACTGGTACTCCCCACTCCACGGCCCGCACCATCTTCCATGCAAGTGCAGCTTTGCTGGAAGGAAACCAGCCAAAATGCAAGGGAGTTCTCAAAGTCAGATGCAATGTTGAAACATATAAATTCAATGCAGTGTTTGTTGCAGATGATGTAAAATTTTACAAAGTTACATCAAAATAAAAAGGACAACCAAGAGCACTTTAAAGTAATTGGATGAATGGTAATCTAAAAACCTGCAAAAGCTCTGCTTTTTCTCATAGTATCCTTCTCTACTGTTTACTCCCATGTAGCTCTTCCACAGGACAAGCTTCTCTTTCTCTTTCTCTTTTCATCTTTTCTACCACTCTCTGCTTCCTCACCAGGATCAACACCTGAGAGATATTGGTTAAAAATCCCTAATATCTCCACATTAGAAAAAAATAAGTGACATCAGGCATTGTTTAAAATGTAGCTTATATTCATAAAGATTTCTTAAATCCTGCTCAGTATCCCCTCAGTATATATGCAAAAACAAAACATGCTCTTACCACATGTGATGAACATTTTTATTGTTTGGGGGTCCATTTAATTTTCTTCTAAAAAGCTGTTTCATATGCACTAGATTAATTTCTTGTCTTGCAAATATGGGGACATTTACAGCTTGAAAACACTGGCCTCAAGCAGTGAGGCATAGACTTTAAGATGCATGCAAGCCTGGGGACTTGATAAGTGGCAGATTTTGACTCTGTAGGTCTGCAGCAAGACACATAATTCTGCATTTCTAATGAGTTTCTGAGACTGATTCTGCTTATCTACTGACCTCAAATTGAGCAACTCACTCTTCAGCACAGTAGCCATTCAGCACCATGGACAGGAGGCCATCCCCAGCCAATCAAGAAACCTCTGAGTCACCCTTTGTGTTTGGCCTCTCTGCCAGGCATTGTGGCACCTTTAATGGGGAAGCAAAGCAACTTTGCATAGATTGTTTATCCATGTGGCATTTTCTCTCGCTCTCTCCCTCTCTGGCAAAGCCCTTGGAGCAATCATTTCCACTGTCTGGTAATGATTCCAGGACAAGGATTGGGGAGCAGAGTGCAGGGTGCCCCAAGGAGCTCTGCTCCTGGGAAATTGTCCAAATCTTTCTCTACCTTGCTGACTATCCTGGCCTCCTGTTTCAGGCCCTGTCTGGTGACTCACTGCAGCTGTGCCTCTTCTGGGGCCTTGCAGAAAAGGCTCAGAATGCCCTTCTCGCACATCCTCCTTCTGGCAAACTCCTACTCCTGCGCCATTACTCAGCTTAAATGATGAGTCATTATCTTTGTCTTTGTCTGTGTTCCTATCACCCTTTGTACATAATTCTCTTGGAGCCCTGGGCACATGTTAGGAGCACCTAAGTGTACATATGTTCCCCAAAATAGGTCAGATTTTTTCACTCTGGCCATATTTGAATCACTTGGGGAGCTTCTGTAAAATGCTGATAGCCAGGCCTCACCTGCAACCAATTAAATCAGGGTCTCTGGGTATGAGATGAGGACAGCAGTTTTTTTTCAAGTTCCCTAAGTGATGTGTAGCAGGACTGAAAATCACTACATTAGTCTGTGGGCTCCTTGAGGATACAGATAACATCCTATTTACCTTCTCTTCTTTAATGCCAGCATCTAGCATGATGTTCTGGACTTCTGTTAAGTCCCTAGTGATGAAGTAACTAATGGAACCCGTTATAATTTCTTAGCACCTTCTAGATGTCACCAGCTAGTAGTTAGCATTTTACCTGTATTGATTCAGGAGTACTCACATGGATCATGGAGGTAGGACATTATTTACCCTAGTTTGCATAAAAGAGAATTGAGACTGAGCCAAGAATTTGAACTTGATTTGGAGGTGTATTTGGGTAGCTGAGGGCTGACACAACCAGACTTCTCAAGCACCAGCTCCTTTTTTCAGGGGGAACCTAAACCATGAGTAAGCTTGCTACATTTCTTTCCACCACTAATTTTCCTAGAGTTTTAGAGGAAATAGAGAACTGTAATTAATATTACCAAATTATGACTTAAAAATCCCTTAATAATTGCCTTCTTGCCAGGCACTGTACTTGGTGATTTACCTTCATTACCTTTATTATCTACTTGAGCTTCATGAGGATGCTATGTGACTGGCATTATTATTCCCACCTTGCAGATGGGAAAATTGAGAGCTAGAGTCATCAGGTGGCTCCTCTGAATCCAAATGGTATGAGTCAGACTTGCACCGAAGTTTTCCAGTTCTCCTTAATAGCTCTGTCTACTCTTCATTTGCAAGCCATTCTCAGCATGATTATCTCCTAAGCTTCCCAGAGCTCTACAGAGAGATGGATGATGCAGTTGGTTGGAAGAAGGCTTGGGCTGCAGAGTGAAGGACAGATAACTGCAGGGACTGGCCACCTGGGAGAAGGGCACCTCAGTGGAGTCTCCACAGACTTTCAGAAAGGCTTTGCACTGAAAGTGAAAGTGACTCAGCCTTTACCCACTTCCCCCAAGCTCCCAGCATTCTTGGTATCCTCATCTCCCCCCCCCCCCGCCCCCCATAGGGGGAGGCAAGTCCAAGGCAGGGCCATCACTCTGCCGACTTGTAGAGGGAAACAGAAGAACCTCTGTTGTTGCTCTTGGAGCCCAAGATGATAGATGGAGGGCCATTTGTCGAGCCTGAAGCCATCATTCATAGAGGACAATGGCCCCCTGGGACCCAACACATTTGGAGAAGAGCATGGAGCAGACAGAAGTAGGATTATGTGAAAAAAAGCCAAAGGAAATTTGTTAGGAGTCTGATTTCCCGAGCCTTGAAATTGGCAGGAATGAAACCCTTTCTGTGCAAGAGTTATTAGCAAGTGTATTTAGAACTGAGGCAAGTTCACTAGTTTCCTGGTGTCCATTACCAGCAAACATTGGGAACGATTGTGTCGTGTTCAGCAGACTATTACTCCTTTGGAAAGCATTACTTTGGATATTTTTTGCTTGGGAGGGAGCGACTGGTGCATGTAATTTTCTGTGCTTTATGGTGAAGAACTGGGGTAGAGGAGAACTGGAGCGATAACTTTAGAATCATCAAGTGGACTTTTCTTTGTCTGGAGCTCTAGACCCTTTGTGCAAAGTCTGGGGACAAATAAGCCAAAGGATTATTTGACTTGGCTTTGGATTCAGAGTCTAAAACACTAGAAACTCTTCATTTTTGGCACCTGTGCAAAAATTAACACTGTGTTTGAACAGGGAGCTTAAGGCTTATAAAAAAAAAAGTGGAAGTCAGGAAAGTATAATGGTTAGTTTCCTTGTCTTTTCCTTCTGGATCAGAAAACATCACGAGTCACATAAACTGATTATTTCTGATAATGACTAAGGGTGAGGTCTCTGGAAGACAGATTGAGTGTGTGAAAGCTTCAGTGACTACAGAAAGAGGTGGGCCGCCAATGGGAGGGTAACAGTGTACACAGCCTCTGAGTCTAGGCTTGCTGCTAGGAATGTATTTGCTTGCCCTTGCAATGAAAGCTGTGTGGGCTGGGGGCTGGTGCATCTCATTAAGGGAAGGAGTGCACTTCAGAATATGCTTGTGGCAGCCTTGGCAGGGACGGGAGCCACTCTGCCAGGTGCTCATCTCATCTTGTGTCTCACCATGACTGGTAGTGGCCTTCCAATGAAAGGATACAGAGAGCACTTGCTAATTGAGGCCTAGCTGACTGCTGGGTTCTTCACGGGGCTCTGGGATTATAAAGGTGAATGGATTTACAGGTGGTATTGCTCAGTGGTTAAGATCATTGCTGAGGGTCCTCCCTGGTGGCAAAATGGATCAAGTCTCAGCACTTTCTAGCAGTCACCAGCCACTGCAGCATGAGTTTGATCCCCATCCAGGGAGGTGACCAATATGGCAAAGCAGACCTCTCCTGTCTTGCTTGCTGCTCCCCTCAGCAGTGTACTTCATAGATCTGTCTTGCCCCCTGCTCTGTCTCTGCTGACTCCTCTCATTGTGCCTGTAACCCAGTTCTGTATGCATAAATAAATAACAAAAAGACATATATTTAAAAAAAAAATCATTGCTGAAGTTTCAAGGCCTGGATTCAAGCAGAATTTCTGTTACCTGCCAACCAAGGCTGCATTACCTTATCTCTTTGTGACTCCCTTTGTCCATCCGAAATGGGAGAAATTATAGGATATACTTAAAAGGGACTATGTGAGCATTAAATTAGTTAATGTATGGGAAGCATTTAAAGCAATGCCTAGCATAGTGCTATATGCATGTTTTCATTTTTGCTGCTGCTGCTGTTGCTGCTGCTGCTGGCATATATACTGAAATGCCACAAAATGCCAAACCCAGTGCTGGCTTCCAGGGAGGTGGAAGTCACAAGGACATGGCCCCACCCTCATGGGCTCAGTGTTGATGAGCCACCCACATAAATGGTTATTTGACAGCAAGTGGTATATCTCTGAGTAAGATTCAGATGTGGTGCTGTGGAGAACTACTAAGTGGGAGAAGCCCAAGACCAGTTTTATGTACCAAGAAAGAGGAAGTACTTATGGGATTTGAAGGATGGGGAGAAATGTCTCATGTGAAGTGAGGATCTACACCACCACTTCAGGGAAACACTTCTCACAGGTGAGAGGAGAATGCAGAGAGAGGAAGGAATTGGCTTGTTCCAGAAAAGAAATAGTTTGACAAAGGTGCAGAGGCAAGAGTGGGCAAGACACAGCTAGCGAAGGATGAGGACGCTTGAGCGGAGGCCTCTGAATGTGTGCTGGGAGGGAGCTTGGCTGTTTGATCACAGAGAGCCCAAGGGTAGACTCAAGTGCTGGGCTTTTGTCTTTGAGTCAGAGTGAAGTCAACTGCACTCTGAAGATTTTATATACTCGTAAAAGACTATATATTGTGGGCTCATAAAATATTAGCCCAATCTACAAAGTAGGATTAACAAGGTCCAGAGGAGGTGAAGCCCAAGGAAATAAATAGCACATCCACAGTACTTGTTCCCCTTTGTGCCTCACCTGCTCCCACTCAGCCTCTAACAGCCCAGAAGTGGAAATGGTTGAATGGAAGCCCAGCACGCCGTGTGCTGGCGACTTGCCCAGCACCAATGTGTGGAACATCATCACTGAGCCCTGTGGGGTCTGGACACCGAGTCAGAGAGGTCAGGTGTCTGGGACTGAAACTCTTGCTTTCTTTCAACTTCTTCCCTATATGGGAATTCAATGCCCAGTGAGAAATCAGAACATTTTCACTCGTGTGAGTGGTGACATTCACAAGCCCATATTATGGCCCATATTATTGGTACTAGAGTTATTACTAGCAGACTGATGAAGGAAATTATTACCCCAAGGACTTCTGCCTTCAAGCAGGTGCTCTAAAGCAAAGTTCTCTATGGGTAATATGTAATTAAAAATGATATTTCAAAAGAAACATGATGTAACCCTCTCGTTCTTTCCTATTCTATAACTCTTGAGCTTCTCCCCGCCCCATTGATTTATTCTCTTTTCAAGAGACCACTAGAGAGACCCCATAATAACCCTATTGTCCCAAACTTATGGCTGTGCAGAGTATCAGGATTGGGGGTGGAGGAATAATTTATTCAACGTTCCATACCCTGCCCTCTATATTGGGACAAGCAATGGTAAGTGGATGGAGGAAGTATATGGCTAATGTTGGTGATGACTTTGACAAAGTGGAAAGAATTTTGGAGTTGTGTGGACTAGCTTCATTGATGCCTTCTCTCCTTCCTAACATGATGAAACTTTTCTACCTCATTCCATGCCTAAAATTCTAAATCTCCTGGGAATTCACTGAGGCCGAGAATGAGCATGTCCAGGTAGAGCATGATACCTTCTGAATCCTTAATTACTATTTCTTAAGCTTTCTTTTTTGTTCAGAAGAGGGATTAATTATCATAGTAACAATGTACTTTCTTTAACAGTTTGGCAGGTTTTTGGTATTCTAGACCAAAGTCTCTAGTTTGTCCGAGACTTGGCATCTTAACTTGATATCAAAATGGTGTTTTGTGAGCTTCCCATAATAGTCCTTATTTGCATCTTCCTTATGTGGGTACAGGAAAAATTTACTGTGCATTGTTCCCAGAGATTTTAGAGTACCTCCAACAGACCAGCCCTGGTCTCAGAGTAGAAAGAACTGGAAAAGACTGGGTTCTACCCTCCAGAGGTCCCAGATGACTAGAGGAATAGACACCTATAAACATTGACCATTCCATGTGGTTTGTACAATGGGTGATGAAAACACAGAGGAAGGAGTCAGGACAGATTCCCCAAGGCAGACTTGAGCTGATTTTGAAGGTCAAGATTGGAGATGGACATTTGACTGAAGAAACAGCATGGACAATCACATGTGGCTGAGCAACTATGACCCACCCAGAAACTGAATGACCCCATTTGCTTTCAAATGGGGAAACGGAGGTAATGAGAGATCAGAAGTACTCACATAATTGCAACCCACAGCCAGTCTGCCCCTTTTAATGAATTGTTTCCTCATCTTCTGACTGAAGGTCCCTTTTAGTCCAAATGATCCATGAGTCTCCAAGTCTGTGGCTCATAGTCTGCAAATCAGCATGAAGCAGAGTTGGATGTCTGTCTATTTATCTTATCTCCCTATTTATATTTGGAAGCCTGCTTCTTCATCTGTTAGAATTGCCTGCATTACCCATCCTGGAAGAGTCTCTGTTTACCTTGATATGCTGTGAGCACGATCCAGGGTTATTAATAAAACAAGGCAGCCTTGTAGCAGCAAGTTCTCTGTGGGTAAACAAGTTTAGGACCAGCTGTCTTTCTTGCCCTCAGAAGAATGCCCACCCTTACCAGCACTGTCTGACCTGCAGAGCTGGGAATGGATGATGACCCTCTTGGGATGTAAGGAGAATACTGTCTTATTCTTCCCCAAGCCAGGGAAACTCCCCCTACCTGGACACCCCAGAGACTGCAAACTGACAGCCTGTAGACATATTTTGGGGTCCATCCAATTTTAATTATCCAGACATTTAATATAAAAACTAGGACATTTTGCCAAAAACGTGGATTTCCATGTCTTAGAAAGTCAGATATAGTGACACTAGACCCATCTTCCTTCATTACATCCTCCACTGTACTGAATGGCACTGCCCCTTTCAAAAGGGCATGAACTCTTGAGTTTGCCACAATTTACACTCTTCCTTATTATATTACACCTGGGGGGTATGCTACCTGGGATCTACCCCTTTGCTGAGACCTAAAATTCATACCTTTGGTATCCTGTGAGGCAAAAATGTAACAATTACTCACATGGTACCGATCTATAAAAGTACAGGACACCATCCAGGTGACAGGGTCCTTTCTTATCTATTTTATCATCTCATCCTGACAGTAACCTGCAGAGGTGGGTATTCTCATTCCCATTTTACGGATAATGTGATGAATGCTTAGAGAAGATGGTACTGTGTAATAGGCTCAGAGAACCAAGCATTTAGGAGATGGTTCTGCAAGGTGGGTTTAGCATGGCTGGAACTGGGGAGATGCCTGTACTAGAGTGTGGTTTTAACTCTAATGTGCTGGGCACTTCTGTGAAAATCTGTCTCTTTGAGAGCTCTAGTTTTCTCTGTAAAATCAGGTTGCTTCCTTAAATCAGAGGTCCTTACTGTGAGTACATGGTTGGTGGTGGTGGGGGGGAAGTAACTGTTAGTTAACATTTTCTTCCATTGTGAAATAGGCAATAAACCACAATAGCATTAGAAGTCTCTGGGACTTTGTTATAAGGAGGGATCAAATATTTTTGTATTCCATTATAGTTGTTGAAGATACCTCAAAATATCATTTATGCTCATTACTATTTCAAGGATATGAACATTATTAGACCTGCTTCCAGAATTTGCTATAAATCTTGACTTTAAAAGGAAATAAAATATTACAGTATCACAGATTTATCATTTTAACAATTTGATAACTTTCAATATAACTGGTTTCCTTTGTAATCTGATGTATTTTATTTTATGCATTTGGAATTTTTTTTTCTGAGAAAGGGTTTTTATACTTTTCAAGAAATTGCCAAAGGAGTGTACAGCACATAATACCTCTGACTCCTTCTCCAGATGACCTCTAGGCTGCTGAAAGGCCTCCAAGATCCATGCATATCAGGTCAGGCTAGGCCCACCTTGCAGAGCCACCATCAGCAGTCCAGCTCTGCCTCCTCTCCCACTAGCCAGCCCACTTTGCTTCTACACCAGTGTCAGAGGGAATTCCCCTGGCCCTGTGCAATCTGGTTGACTGTGCAACCTGGCTGACATTCAGTTACATCAGAAAATCTCTCCCAGTTTGTGGGTGGCTAAGAGAAGCCCGGAATACAGCAGTAGATGTGAGAACAAAGGCTCACAACACCAGCACTCCCCAGATTTTGGTTCTGCTATAGGTGGAAATAGAAATGGGCTGGAGAAGTTCTACAAATCAGATTTGTATGTGCAAAGGTCCTGAGGCAGCAAGTGTACATTAATGGAGGAAATAAATGAGAATAAGGAAAGAAGTAGATGATGAAGTTACAGGTGTAGAAAGGACCCTGAGATGAAGCCCTTATAAGCAAGTGTTGTTTTTTTTTGTTTTGTTTTGTTTTTGTTTTGTTTGTTTTTTTAACGTATCAAATGTAGCATTGGAGACTGCTGTAATGCTTGGATGATGAGCTCCCCATACTCATAGCTTCCATCTTCCCCATTCTAGTTTCTCATGATATAGCTTTGTGTAGGAATTCCAGATCTAGAGAGCCTGCATATCTGTTTTTTTTTTCCATGTGCAATTATTCAATCTTTATTCCATCCTTGGAAGAAGGCATTTTAGACAGTGTTTAGAGCTATTCATGATGTTCTGCTTTGGAAAATTATTTAGCATTGCAAAACCCTTTACTTTTATTTACTGACTTAAAATATGTGCCTATTCTTTTGTTGTTTTATAGGGAAAGAATGGAGAGGATGAATACCAGCTTGAGGGCCCCATAGCTTGTCAGGTTCAGGAGAGATGGGGATCTACACAGTCTAGTTCCCATTTCCCAGGACAGCATGACCTTACACTTGCCAGGTTCTAGACGTACCAGGGCTTGCCTCGTCCGTAAAGGCTAATCTTCAGGCAGTCTTTTCCTGCACATTGCTACTCAGCAGTGTTCTTTGAAGAATTTAACTTCTATCCGCCTTACCTCCTTCCTCTCTTTTCTAGTCATTCCTTTATTTATTTTATCACAGTTTGAGTTTTCACCTAAGACTTCATTCTGGTCTCTCAGGGAGCTGCACCACTTGCGTTTCCAAACTGAAGTAAGGAGGCCAGCAAACTGGCTGAATCCTGCAAGCTCCATCATGACTACTGACATTTACATTTCAGCTTTATCCTTGGAAATAGGCAAGAAAGAGCCAACCTTAGAGTCTCATCTTACTGATTATGCTTCTTTTAAAATATTTATTTATTTATTTATGCATACAAGAACTGGGATATAGTCCAGAGATGTGAGGGGTGGTGAGAGGGTTCACCAGAGATGAGTAGAGAGCAGAACAGACAGATCCACTGAAATACACTGCTGAAGGGAGCAGCAGGTGAATCAGGAGAGGTCTGATATGCCATGTGTGGGTTAGTAGCATCCTGGACAGCCAGGCATCAAAGTCATGATGCAGTAGTTGGTAATATAGGTTGATAGCACTGTGTTTTTAACTCTTGTGCCACTAGGGAGATCCCATTATTGATATTCTTTTTTCAAATATTGATTGAGCCTCTGATTTAGGAATTGGACTAAACAATGGGTATAGAGCTGGGTTTGTACAGGATGGCACAGTCCTTGCCCACAGATTAGATGTCCATAGATGCCTTTTAAGACCATGCTTAATGCCGAGAAGAATCACAGGGGATAAGAGGTGAATGGGGAAACTAGTGAAGAGAGACTCCGTAACCATTACCTTGAGAGTCCAAAAGGTCTTTACTTAAGGTGTTGTCTGAAAAGGACCTGGAGATCAAGTGACTAATGAGCAGGAAACAGTCAAGCCCAGAAAGACTCTGCCTTTCTTCTGTCTCCCAAGTGTTATAGGGAGCAGAGACCATGACCTCAGCCTGGCAAGACAAGCTGGGCCCCTCGCTGTTTCAGTCCACCAGCCCAGCTTCTACATGAAGTAATACCTGAAGTTGTTGGGAAAGCTGGACACATCCAAGGAAAATAGGGGAGGGAGTAGCTCTCTAGTGGCACAGGGGTTAAAGACGACAGTGCTATCATGCTATCACCAGCCCCTACAGCCTTTAATCCTCAGCCATCGCGGATGCTAACCCACATGGCACAGCAGACCTCTCCTGTCCTTCTTCTGCTCCCCTCAGCAGTGTGTTTCAGTGGATCTGTCTGTTCTGCTCCCCACTCTGTCTCTGGTGAATCCTCTCACTGTACCTCACATCTCCTGACTATATCCCAGTTCTGTATGCATAAATCAATAATTTTTTTAGAAAGAATAATCATGCTCATCACCCTATTGGGGTTCATGATTTAAATCATCAATCAAATAAATATGTAACTATGAATTATGACAAGCATGGGATTAAGAGCAGAGGGAACATACAAAACATGTAACAACCCAGACTGCACAGGCCAGTCCTAGGGGGCCTCTGTCATAAGGCTGGAATAGGTCTCTAGAACTTTCCATCTGTTCAGTGGCTCGTGGGGCCTTCTGCCTGCCATACTTGCTGTATCCCCTGGATTTCAGGGGAGGCTGGAGGTTCTGGAGAAAAACTCCAGTCATACAGGAGGCATCTAGGGGGTGCTGTGCTTATAATATATAGACATATATTGTGTCATTGCTATGAACATAAGTTCATAGCAATGGTGTAGAAGGCACAGGCAGACTATGCTGATGTGTACCTACTGACTGGAACTGGAGGGTCTTCCTGGAGGAAGGAAGGGTCTGAGAATTTGGAAATGGTGGTAGAAGAAACAGCCACTGAAACAGGGCAGAGGGGACATAGGTGAGGGGTTCCCTGCAGGATTCTGGTATCTCAGGATGCAGGGAGACCAGTTAGATACCATTACAGAAACTCAGTGAGAGATGTTTGGTGTGGACCAGGGGAGTAGAAGCAGAGATAGTGATAAGTGGGCAGGACTGGGAGATGTGGCATCTGCAAGAACCCATGATGAGTCAGTTTATGGGGTGAAGTGGAGGGGAAAGGCATGTCAAGAGGGTTGCCTAGGGCTCTAGTTTGCGCTGCTGGTAAGAAGTAGAATCACTCACTAAGATGGACCCAGCAGAAGAGACCCCATTGAAGTGAGACTATTGGCATACTGAGTTTGAGCTTGACAGGTGGGTCTCAGCCCTAAGACACATGCTTGAAGTTCCAGCTCTGTTTATCTATATAGGGATAGTCATTGTGCATCTCTGAACCTTCTGCCCTCAGCTTCAAAATTAGGGGGATCAAGCCTGCTTCAGTGTTGCTGTAAAGGTTATTCTTTTTTTTTAAGATTTATTTATTCATATAGAACTGGGGTACAGGCCAGAGATGCAGAGGGTGAGAGGATTCCCCAAAGACAGAGTGGGGAGCAGAACAGAAAGATCGATGAAGTACACTGCTGAGGGGAGCAGCAGGCGGGTCAGGAGAGGTCTGCCTCGCCATGTGGAGCTCCTCCGGGGCAGGTGGGAATCTAACTCATGTGAAAGTGGCTTAAGCTTCTTAGTGCAGTGCTTTAACACGCTGCGCCACCAGGGAGGGCCCTGTAAAGGTTATTCTTGTGGAGTGGAGGACCCTGACAATTTGTTAGCAGGCAGTGACTAAGGCAGTTCCTGATAATAGTTGATTTTAATATGTTAGACATGCTCAGGAATCTTATATGATTCAGCGGTAAAGAGACCTACCTAGCACATTTTCTCCCTTAGGAAATAAAACTCTGGACCCATGACAATGCTGGTGGTGGTGGTGATGATGATGGTGATGAAGATGGTGGTGGTGTGACTACTCTGTTCCTCAGCAGTTTCAAGCATATTAAACATCTGCCTCCATCAATAAGGAGGTGCCTTTGTGGAGAGGAAGAATCAGTGTGCTCAGATTCAAAGATTTGAGGCTCCAACCCTGCCTCTGCACCCTTGGGCTGGTCATGGAATCTGCCAGAGCCTTAGTTTCTTTAGTTATAAAATGGGGATGGTAATAATATGCACCTCGGAGTGACTATAACATTCAAAGGAAGTGACTTTGTGTACTTCAATGTGATACACACTTCCAGATGCACAGTGATGCTTAAGAACAGTTACTGCTTTGCTCTTTCTGATGTGACCAGAGTTCTTACGCACTAGAAGAAAGTAGAAAGTGACATTAGGCCCTTCCTCCAGGACCTCTGCCCCCTCTGCCTTTGCCTGCTGTCACCTTCCCTTGTCCCCTGAGGGCCACTTCCAGAAGGCTACACGTCTTTCTCCACATGACCTCCCTGAATTGCAGTACCCTTTCCCACCCTTGCCTATCAAATGCCTTGTTCGTCTCCAGGGCCCAGGCAAGTGAACCTCTTCCATGAAGCTTTCTGGTGCTGCCAAGCAGAAACCACAGCTCCATCTCTTTTCTCTCCATAGTACTGTCACTAGGTCCTCTTCTGAACATATTGAGCACTCAGCTTTGGGTTACAGTGCAGACCTTTGTCCTTGACTGTACACTTCTTGGGCTCACAACCTTGTCTTTCACAGTCTCATACTACCCTGAGTCCCGGCTCAGACTCCTTCCCCCCCCACACACACACATCATTTAACTGAATGGAGCTGAACTAATTTGAGCAGCAGAGGCTGATGCAGCAGCACTGTCACCCTGTAGGTGGTTCCAGACCAGAGCTGTGACTGGCTGTGTTTGAAAGGCCTGGAGTCACCTGTGTACTGCCCTCACCAATCAGAAAAGAGGGGGTTGGTTTTGGGTAGAGAATCTTTGGTTGATACCTGAAAGGATCCTATTCAAGGCAGCTTCAGAACAGCTAGGCCACAGCCTTTGGTAAGTGGGCCATTGCAATGAGGCTGCTGTTAGTGGGGTCACCAGCAGCTTCTTGAACCGAGTTAGGGACCTAGGTCAGCCTTGGCTCCCTGGAGCTGGCCTCCCCAGCCCCTGCAGTCCATCCTATATTCGTTCAGGGTGACTGACGTCAGGCATAAATGTAACTCTGATTGCCCGGCTGAAACCACTTTTTAGGTGAGCCCATTGCTGGGAACTTGACTCATGAGGCCATGTAGACTCCAGTCCTGTGCCGTTCTAGGCCCCGTACTCTTGGATTTCCACTTTTTCTGCTGCTTGTGTTCTCAGTCCACATTTCACGCCTTCTGCCCTGGACCTTTTCATCTTGCAAACACTCGACTCATGAGCCTTGCTTAAAGTCAGCCTTGCCTAGCCCATCTCTGTAGAACTGACCCCTTCCTGGCTGGATCCCACTGCAGATCCCAGACTCTTGATCCTGCCTGTAGCATTTACCCCTTGTAAGCTGGGGAGCATGTCTCATGGACTGACAATTGTAGTGGAAATTATAAAACTGGCAAGAGCCAGTCAGGACCGACTTGCTGATCCCACTGTTTGAGAAATGCTATTTCATAGAAGTTTCACAGCTGCCCTGGAAGGCTGGGTCCAGAATATGTATATCTTGCAGATAAGAAAGCTGAGGCTCAAAGAGGTTAAGTAACTTTCTCTGTGTCAGACAGCTCATCTGCCTCAGAGGTGGGTTTTAAACACGGATCAGGTCATAATTGGCCCCCAATTCCAGCCTGGGCTTATCACACAGCAGAGGGGCCAGCAGTCATTAGTTGTAAGAAAGGATGAGCATGGAGCTCCTGGGGGGAGCTGGAGCTCTGGGGTTGAAGCTGATGTTTTAATAGAGCTGATTTTCTTGGTTTTTAAAAATTAAAGAGACGTTGTCACAGTGTTTCCAGTGTGTCAAGCATCATGCTGAATGATTATTGGATTTACCATGTTTTTAGCTAAATCAAAAAAAATTATCTGTTTTCATCTTTTGCCCTGCAACACAGAAAACATTCTCCTTGTAATATTTGATGCAGAATGTTCCAGGCCGGCAGGCAATTGGGGCACCTTAAAGAGGACACGGCTGGTCTTTAGATTTTGTTCTTGACCCTGCCACATGGGTTTTTAGTTTGTTTGGGGTGAGGTCCTGTGAGTAGGGTCCCATTTTTTAAAAAAAATATTTATGCATACAGAACTGGGGTACAGACCAAAGGTGCAGGGGTGGTCAGAGAATCCACCAGAAACAGAGTGTGGAGCAGACTAGGCAGATGGACGAAGTACACTGCTGAGTGGAGCAGTGGGCAGGTCCGGAGAGGTCTGCCGCACCATGTGGATCACCTCCGGGCCAGGGATCAAACTCTCACTGAAGTGGCTGCAGCTAGCTTGCAGTGCTGCATCCTAACCCATTGTGCCACCAGGGAGGGGCCGGGACCCTTTTTTTTTTTTTTTTATTCATATGGAACTGGGGTACAGGCCAGAGATGCGGAGGGTGAAAGGATTCACCAGGGACAGAGTGGGGGTGCAGAACAGGCAGATTGACAAAGTACACTGCTGAGGGGAGCAGCGGGCGGGTCAGGAGAATCTGCCTTGCCATGTGGATCTCCTCCGGGGCAGGTGGGGATTGAGCTCATGTGGAAGTGCTTTAGCTTCTCAGTGCTGTGCTTTAACCCGCTGCACCGCCAGGGAGGGCCAGGGGCCCATTTTTTAATCCTAAACAAGAAAATTTTAAATCTAGCCAAGAGGAAGTAAGAAAGTACAAAACCCTTGACTCTTCTGAAACACCTCTAAGAAAGCTAAAGTGAGCTTGCCTGGAGGACTTACTCCACAGCAGCAGTCCTGGGGAAAAGGCAAGCATTAACAGTGATGAAGGTGGAAATTACCTACCTCCATCCTGGGGAGAAAGCCCTTCTTACTCAGATATCTGGTAACAATACACCAACTTAGCCAGGCTCAGTGCTTGCAGAAATCAGCTTCTACATCTGCGGAGAAGATAATGGGGCTCACGAAGCACCACTGTGAGCCCTGTAACCCTCGGGACCTCCTGGGGCCCTTCCCTTGCAGCTTGATTCTTGGGCCTTGCGTCCAACTTTATACAGTGGGAAACCCAGGGAAACCTCAGGCCTCCCAATAGATGGGCTTGAAGTCCAGTGCCCCTTTTCCACTCAGAGTGCTTCAGATTAATGGTGGACATCGACCCCTTTTCCCACTCGTGATCCAGCACACAGACTTGAGTTCCTGCTCTGGTTCCTATTCAGATCTTTGGATGATTTTTTTAGTCTCAATACACTCAGTTGATCCTCTAAAGCCCTCTGAGCCTAAGCCCTTTCTCTGTCATACCAGCTGCATGGGGTCCTATATAAATAGGCAGGGCCCATCATTAATAAAGTAAATCATTGTTATTAATAACTAAGAATTGTGCAATTAATTAAATAGTAACTATCATGAGAATAATAATCTAATGATTTAGAACATAACTGCTGGGTTAGAGCACTGGGTTCAAAATCCTGGCTCTACCATTTATTGAGTGAAGTCAAGTAAGTTTTCTGTTCTCTTAGTGTCTCAGTTCCCATCAATAGAATAAAGTAAATAATAGTATCTGCCTCAAAGAATTACTTGTGAAAAATGGAATAGTTGAGATTTGTAAAAGACAGTACTAGTGTACAGTAATTCCGGCATTAACCAAAATTGTACTGGTAGCAATAAAATAATATTCACTAACCTCTGTTAAGCTACAGGCACATCAGCACTGCAGCAACCCAAGACACAGGCACCCACATTTCAGATGAAGACACAAAGGCCCAGGAAGGTCATGTAAGCCATTATTCAAGGTAGGACATGACAGAGCCAGGGGTCAAAGCCAGTCTCTTTAGTTCCACAGCCAGTGCTTTCTAACAACAACACTCAACAAAGACTTATCAAAGTCCCATTAGATATCCCTATCACTCTTTATGTGGGGGAAGACATTCAGAAGGATGTTCCAGGAAAAGGAAGCTTGAAGCAGAAAATAGAGAAGTGGCCAGAGATGAGGCTTCAACTAGGCAGAACCAAGCTCTTTGTGGTATCTTCGTCTATTTTTTCCAACAGAAACCCAGTTTACTTACTTCCCTGGAGGACCAGGGAAGGAGAGGAACTTTTATTCTTCTCCTGAGCCTCCCTTAGCATGATTGAGTGCCAGAGCTCTCCATAAAGTTCCCAACAAATCTCTGATTTTCTGACTCCTTACATGCTCTATCAGAGAACAGAGTTGACTGCAGTGGGTTATTGACATCTTGCATGCAACTGATTATTATGTCCAAGGCAGTGCTCCGTGTTAGAGTAAGGAGAGTCCAAATTAAGCCAAGAAAATGGAAGTTCCACATTCTGGCCTGCAATTCTGTTTCCATACTGTAGGGGAATAGGAGGGAGAGAAATTTCACTAAATTTTACCATAATATGTGTAATTCCAATTCAGTAATTCCATATGTTGAAAGCTGAGCTAAGGACAAAGTAGATTCAGGGAGCAGGGCAGTGATGTAGGTGCATGAGTTAAGACTCCAACCTTTAACTCACTTTTATTTATTTATTTATTTATTTATTCATTTATTTATTTATTCATTCATTCATTTATTTATTTATT
>NW_004567116.1:42726137-42840863 GCF_000260355.1 Condylura cristata | reverse complement strand
GACCTTCCTCACTGAGCTTATTGAGTTCCAAGTTTGGGTTTTATTCATCTTTGTGTCCCTAACACCAATGCACTGGGCCAGGAGCACAGTGTGCACTTGTTACATGTTTGGTGGATGAATAGCAGTCCCTCAATAAACACTTGCTTTCCTTATTTATTTATTTTTTTTAGGATTTATTTATTTGTTCATACAGAACTGGGGTACAGGCAGAGATGCGGAGGGTGAGAGGATTCACCAGGTACAGAGCGGGGAGCAGAACAGGCAGATCGACGAAGTACACTACTGAGGGGAGCAGCGGGTGGGTCAGGAGAGGTCTGCCCCCCATGTGGATTTCCTCCTGGGCAGGCGGGGATTGAACTCATGCGGAAGTGCTTTAGCTTCTCAGTGCTGTGCTTTAACTGGCTGCGCCACCAGGGAGGGCCATTTTATTGTTATTTTTAATTAAAAAAAATATCTTGAGAGTAAATACTTATAAATGTAAACATTGAGCAATAGAGGGAAAAGCCATTAAGTTGATGATACTAAATAATGCAAATTTATTTTAAACTGTTAGACAATAGAGAAAGCAGTGATTTTGATATAATTACTATATAACTTGACTTGAAATTAAGTCCATTTAAGAGACATTTAATTGGTGGGGTAAAACACAGGGCCAAGAGAAGGGGAAACTACAGAAAAGTATAAGACATGGACTCACCTTCCAGATGCTTCCACTCTAATGACCGGGTGGTTTGCAAAGGCAAGGTTTTGAGATTTTTACATGGAAAGAGATGTGATTATTCATGGTTAGGCTTAATTAAACCAGAAAGTATGGCCTTAAAACAGCCTTGGTTTTTACCTCATCTGTTTTATATTTGAAGAACTTGGTTCTTAGATTAAACAAGGTATTCGTTTTTTTTTTTTTTAATTTAAGAAAGAAATTAATTCAGTAAGTATTTGTTGACTGTCTATTATGTGCTAGACATCATGCTGAGTTCTGAGTGGACAGTGCTGGAAGGAGAACTCCAGTCTCTGCACTAATGGAGCTTGCAAAGGGGTACTCATGAAATAGGCCTTGTGCAATAGCACCCAGCTACATTTATGAGATGTACCAGAAAGAAAAACTCTGGTACATCTGTAAATAGACAGAGAAACTCACTCAATTTGATGATACAGGGGTTCTTGAAGAGATGTTTTCTCAGCAGCAACATGAGTTTGAATTAGCCAGCAAGGAAGAATGTAAACAACTTAACAAAGAGAAAGAGAAAGAACAACATGTCCAGGACCTTGAGTTGGGAAAAAGTATGACCTATTTGAGGACCTGAAAGGAAACTAGTGTGGCCAAGTGTAGAGGCCAGGAGTAAGATGGGGGAGAGGGATGAGACCCAACCAGAGCAGAAAATCCCTCCAAAAGTAACATTATAGGGCACAAACAAGGTTGTATTCTGGACTTTGGATTTGATCTTCAATTAAATAAGAAACTGTCAAAACATTTTAAGCAGGGAAGATGATCCAATATGCATTTTTAAGAATCCCTCTAGCTATAGATTGTGAGAGAATTGGAGTAGAGGATGTGAGAGACCCATTAGGAGGTTACTGCAGAATTCAAGTGGAAGATGGTGGTGGCTGGCAAGAGTGTGATTATTGGAAAGGGCACAAAATAAGCTGAATTAAGTTCTACTTAGGAAATAGGATAATTAGTACTTGGCGACAGTTTGACTTGGGGAGTGACAGGCAGGGAGGTGTCAAGGCAGGTTTCCAGGTTTTCAATGGGGCAACAAGTAGATGGTAGTGACTTTTACTGTGATTGAAAATGCTGAAGGAAAGCTAAAAACAATAATCAAGGCAAAACACAAATGGCAATTGCTCATCTACCAAGTGAGAGAGACTAATACCTGATCAAGGAATAGGGAAAGAACAATAAACCTGCGATCTGTGATTCTTAAAAGAAGTGCAAATGAAAAAAAAAAAAAAAAGAAGAAGAAGAAGAAGTGCAGATGGCCAAGAAATGTTGAAAAAGATATTATTTGACTAACATGTAAAAGATACAAATTAAAATAGATAGGGTCCACTTACCTTTCAAAATTACAAAGATTAAAAAAAAAAGCTAATGCCCAATATTGATGATAGCCTGGGAAACTGACATTCCTAGGTACTGCTGGTGGGAATGGAAAGGGAGACAGTTTTTTGTAGGGGCAGTTATAATTTCTTAAATGTTTAGCTATCTAGTTTAAGTATATATATAATCAAACAAACTCATGAAGACATGTACAAAAATATTATTTTCACTAGGAAAAAAATGGAAATAATTTACATGTTACCAATAGGGGGGTTAATTATGCATCTGAGTGACCATTTAAAAATGAATTAAAATGAATGTGTATAATAAGGCCCCATTTTGTAAATTATCTGAAATATATGTATATCTGTGTCTGGTAGGGGATGATGATATTTATGCAAAAAGGTTTAGAAGAAAATCTATGTGAATCATATTGCTTTTGGTAGTTGAGTTTTCCTATATTGAATATATTTAGGTAAAGAGTCAGAAAAAGTAATACTTTCAAAGAAGAGAAGACAAAAGCTGTCTACCACCAGGAGACTGTGACCCATTCTGACACGGATTGCTGGGGAGAGAGCTTCCTGGAAGGAGTGTCTTTGAAAGGAGAATGAACCATCAGGGTTGTTTGTCCACTAGATTCTACATAGCTTCCAAGCCATATTCAGGAAAAAATAGGGAAAGCTACAGAAAGCAAGCCTAGCTCATTTGCCGGACTTTCTGTTTGCTCTCTAGTCATAAAAAATTCATGGCAATTAATTTTAAACCAGATGAAAGGAAATGGAAGCTTAGAACTTGAGAAAGACATTCAAAAACAGTTTCGATCAGTGACCAAAGCTGTCACTTTGTCACTTTCTTCCACTTGCCTTGTGCTGGTGAGAATTTGTACTCATTTGCCACAGCAGTGGGATTCCTGGGTATTATGTTATCAGTCCTTTTTAGTTCCTTGGTTACTATCTTGGATCTTTAAATAAAGAATCACTTTCATTTCACTGGTTTTAGAAATTATGCAGCTTCTTACAAAAGTGCCCTTTTGGAGACAAATATGCATTGATACGATCTATTCACTTATGGAGAAGCTGGTGAGCTAACAGAACAGGATGACCCTGCTTTGATTTGGGAACATCACTTAATTGGTAACCAGAGGCTACGAAATTACACATTTGGGCTCCAAGGAGGGGCAGAGAGGAAACTGAATCCATTCCTGTGGATGTACAGGGTTAGAAGCAGGTGGAAGAGTAAGTTGGGTCATTCACTTATTAGCTGCAAGGCCTCAGGCAACTTTCTTGACATACATTAAGTGTTAAGTGTTAGGTGTTTTGTGGTTTCTACTTTGAGATATAACAGACTTAGGTCCAGGGTCTCAGGTGGCTTGGACCAAGATGGAATAGTGCATGCTCCAGGGGGTCTTACATGTATGAGCTTTCTACATTTCAGAAGTCATAGGTGTAGGGAGTATCAGACGAACATTTGTAAACAGTACCTCAAACATATAATTGCACTAATATTTTTACATAGCATGGTCATAATTAAAAATTCCTTTTAATAGTTAGCAACCATTTTGCAATTGCAGAATTTTAGTTGAAAGGTTGCCTTTCGTTTCACTAGAGAAGAAGGGGCAGAAAGGAAGAGTCACAGAAATATCTAAAAAAAAAATTATTAGAATAAAGTAAACAAAGTGAATTGAATTGGAAGAAGGAATAAATAATACTAGACATGAGACCGTAATATGGCCAAAATGGTGAAAGTGAAACCAGAATCTCCACTGCGGGACTCGGTAGATAGCTGAGCCCCAGTGAGTTGTATTTTTCCCACTTGTAAGATCTCCCAAGGTAGTTATGAGAACAAAAGTAATATCTGTAGATGCTTTTAACTCAACAGCTGTCACATAGTAGGTACTCAACTATGTGGGTTTCTTTCCTTCTTCCTTAGCTTTCCGTTTTTAAGTGAAATGTGATCCCTAAGATCAGCCAGTCAGGCTCTGCCTTACTTTCCAGGTGAGGTGACTGAATCCAGACTGAGGGAACAGCCAGCCAAGAGCTCCTGAAATGAGATCCTCCTCACTCTGCCAGGTTCAGGGGTGCACAGGGCCTGCTAAAGACTTGGTCATAGGCAAAAGTTGTGGGAATGAAACGAGTTAGTAACGCGAGCAGTGGTCAAGATGCCATGAGGGAGCCGAGGAAGGGGGGTGACGACGGGCTTGGAACTTTCTGGTACAGAACCTAATGTTTTCTGTGGCTCTTGTTCTACAAAATGGTAAACCATGTATAGAAGGAAAAATTGGGAAAAAAAATCCCCAAATATGTGTGTATGTTACAACAATGGCATTTTCATAATGCTCTTTCTCCTGGTGTTTTAATGGTCTTTCACATTTTAAAATCTTTTGCA
This sequence comes from Condylura cristata, assembly GCF_000260355.1. Taxonomy (NCBI): domain Eukaryota; kingdom Metazoa; phylum Chordata; class Mammalia; order Eulipotyphla; family Talpidae; genus Condylura; species Condylura cristata. Next base: position 42,836,440 of record NW_004567116.1, on the reverse strand, counting down.
TCTATGAAAAATAAAATTGGTGACTGAAGGACTGGAAAACTGAAATATCTATATTGAGACCTGGTACCATTGGAGCCTTGTTTGGCACATAGCAATCAATTATCCCATTTCATATTTGATTTTCATACTTCATTTTTGAAATAATTCCTTTCTAGCCCTCAACGTTATTGATTTCCCAGGTGATATGGTAGCATAAGCAGATGGTAACCATATTAGGTATGCACCTGTGTTGCATGTTAGTCCAGTGGTCTCAAAGGATTAATTGTGATTATGTGTTTGTATTGCAGATGGAAAAACTGAGAATCAGAGAAGGCTAGTGATCTCCTGGACCCTTGGCCAGTAGGTAAGCAATATCAGCTGAGATGTCTCATCTCTGTGGTCTACCTCTGCGGTCTGTCTTTCCAATCTTGTGACTTTTCTGATTTGTGCAATTCAGAAAGATGTGTTTGCTAGAGACATTTGGGTATTATTTGCACTTGCAGTTTCTGTTTGTTCCCACTATTACATTGGAATGCTCAGCTGGCGAGTATGTGAAGGCCTCTCAGTCATGCTCTGGCCAGTGTTGCATCTTTTCCTTAGAATAGCAGGGCTCATTAAATCTGACCCATACTGTGACTAATGTGACAGGTACTGACCTTCAGTGGGCCCAACTGTTTGGAACATCTGGAACAGAGAGGCCTGAATGAGGTAGGGGACCTGGGTTCAAGTCCCAAGTGACCAGCTCTGTGACGTTGAATAAATCACTTCATTCATTGTTCATTCCTTCTTCCAAACTGTTTCCCCCCAGAATTTTTGGTGGCAGTCTCTGTGCCAGGGATGGAGAATAAAAAGATACATCTAATACAGGCTTTGCCCTTGAGGCACTCGTAGTCCAATTTATGAGCTACTCCAGTTCCTCATTACAGTCTCATCATGAGAATTTCTAACATCTGCTTTGGAGTTTATGGTCTGTAGGGTATTTTGTGATCTTTCCACAAACTCCATAAGATGGAAAGAATTGTTATCACCATTTTTGCAGAGGAGAAAACGCTGGTTGACCAAGGTCACACAGTGAGTATGGGGTTAGCACTGACCTTGAAGTCCAGACTCACTAGCAACACAGCATTGGTTTCTGCCAACCACTAACTGTTGGATCTGATGATTTTAGTATCTGGATAGGGTGGGGTGGTAGCAGTGAGTGAAGTGTTCAGGAGCTCAGCATCCAGATGGAGCCCATGTTGATAGAAAAGTCTTTGCTGCAAGGAATATTTTCCTTTTTTATCTGATTCTTCCAGAAAGCAGTGCCTTCTTTGCGAGAGAGTGAAGGCAGCCTTGGGCTCTGGGTAAGCTGTTAACCAGAGGAAAACATGACCAGGGCCACCCCCTGCAGGTGGCTGGGATTCTGGGATTCATCATATCTGCAAAAATTCTGCAGGGACAGTTGAGGGGGGTCTGCCCCCCTCATTGGGCACTGACCCTACTGAAGCTGTTGCTTTCCACTGAAGCATAATGATCCCGGTAGCTTCTGCTTTTGCAGAGTTGCCTGGCCTCAGGCAAGATGTGCAGAATGATGTGGATTAGAGGCTGTGCTGTTTGTTTGTGGGCAAGACAACTGCTTGAGCATGAGGCTCCTGGCCTCCTTCAAAGTCTGGAATTTCAAAGGGCGCGTGAATAACCTCAGGGACTAGGCCTGTTTTGGCTGCTTTACAATAAGTGTGTGCTGTGACACTGGCCATCCTGATGAAGATGCCTCTTTCTAGAAGAGCCCTATGAAGTGGAATGTGTCAGTTTTCAGACAATGAGTACTGTGTATGCAAGTTGGTGGGAGGTGGCATTTTGGGGGGATGTGACTGTGAGTGTGGTGGTGGGGTTTCTGAGGAGTGTGACTGTGAATGTGGGGGTGGGGTTTCTGAGGAGTGTGCCTCTGTGTGTGTGTGTGTGTGTGTGTGTGTGTGTCTGTGTGTCTGTGTTTAATCTCTAGGAGGCAATTCTTATGAGAAAAAGAAAACACTTATGGGTGTAATTTTTCAACAGGACCCAGAAATGGGCTTTTAATAAGCATCATTAAACTCTTTGATTACAAGGGGAGGCCAGCCATTCTTTCATCCTGGCTTAGATCACACAGCACTCCCTTGTCCTGTTCTTTGGGGTCAGATAAAAACTCCTGCTATTTGTCTTGATCTTAACAAAACCCTTTCTCCCCATACCTGCCCTCCACAGCCCCCCTCCCTATCCAGTGCTCGTCTGATCTCTTCCCTTGGACCTCAACACAGACGGGGCTGGTGTCCGGTCTGACAGGTACACCTGGGAACTGAGCACGCTGTCCCAGCAGGGAACTTTGGGGTCTTTGTGTAGGTGGTGCTCTGAGCTGAACTGGGGCTCCTTCCTTTTCCCTGTGGGTCACTTACAACCATGGACACCCAGCAGGGCTAGTGTGTAAACCCTTTGCAGCTTGGATTGGGTTTCCTCTTGTCTGTACGGGAGGAGAAGTTGTGTTGAAAGGTAGATTTCACTCGAGACTGAAAGCATTCTCCAGGCCTCTTAAGGATGCAGTTCCCAGAGCGATTATCTTTCCTGACTCCAGAGCAAGGTGCTATGTGACAGGAAGCTGGGCAGGCTTAGTCTCAGCCTTATCAGGCTGTGCTGCGAGAATGTTCATTGGTGTAAACAGGCCGAGGTTTATGCAGTTTCATTCTCTGTGTACAGGCTCAGTTCTGGGCCTGACATTTTCTTATTTCAGTGACTCCTTCTCAGAAGTTAGGTGCATTCTGACTGCATCATCCTGTTTTACAGTCCTCTCAGTGTATCTCCCTGACACAGGGAGGGGTGAGAGTAGGAGGTCATTGCTTGTGGTCTGCCCTGAGCCATGGTCTCCAGGCAGCAAATCACCCCTACTGGGCAACTCATGCTTTATATAATACAACGGGCATGCTTTTGAATTCTGGTTTGTACTCTTGCTGTACCAGACTACTCAATTTCTCTACCTCTTGGTCCTAGAGGGCCTGCCCTATTTGGAACATTTTACCTGACTGTTGCCAGATGTTCCAGTAGGCGGTCCAGCCTTTGACCCCCAGGGCTTGAGACGTATGCTCAGAAATGACCCCAAACCAGTTTAGTCACTAATCATTGTCCTGCCAGGCAGCCCAGGTAGATGTGCTGCCTTGACCTTGAGACACCCCCAGACAAACGCTCCAGGGCTAGGATAATGCCGTCCAGCTTCCGTTCACCAAATGCCTCCAGTGACTGCTCTAAAGTTTACTCAGCCTCTGACCAACAGACATTTATTAAGCATCTACTATATCCAAGGCATGGTAGTAACAGCTTAGGTATATATCTTTTCTAATTTTTATATCCACTTTCCAGATAAGCTAGCAAAGTCTCACTTAAGTGAACATGGAATAGAGTATTCAGTGAAAATGCTGGGCTTGAAGCCAGGTGTCTGGAACAGAAAGCTTATGCTTTTAACTTATACAAAGCATGTGGCCCACAATAGCCAGTTACCTACTAGGTGATTCTTTTAGGGTAGTCATTAATAAAGCATTTTGCAGATGGCTGCTAGTTGGTTCTTCTGTGGTTCTTTCCCACTGAACTGTGAGGTTCTAGAAGGAAGAAACTGGAAGCCCCAGTCCCTAGCAGAATGCAAGGCTTATAGCTGCTCAATACACATGTGAAAGATGAGTAACATTTTAGTGACTAACTTTATCCACCAGTGACTATGTGCTAGGCAAAGTGTGAAGCGCTTTGTAGATATTCTTTTGTTTAATTCTTAAAATAACCCTCCAAGGTTTAAAAAGATGTGGTACATATATACAATGGAATATTACTCAGCAACCAAAAAAAAGAAACACATGTCTTTTGCAGCAACTTGGATGGAGCTGGAAAAGATTATGCTTAGTGAGATAAGCCAGAAAGAGAAAGAAAAATACCGATGGTTTCACTCATAGCAGGGGTATAATGGACCAGGCGAGAAAATAAGAAGAATAATGAACAACCATATACCGGAGACATTTTGTGGGGGTGGAGTGGGGAATGGGATCAAAAATGGGGGTGGGGGGAGGGAAGTGCATGGGACTATGGTGATGGCTCATGGGTGACTCAGTGATGGGGAACACACAGGGATTACAATTGAGATGAAAAAGAAATGTACAAAATGATGTAAAAATAAACTATCATATTATAAAAAAAATTAAAATAGCCCTCCAAGGTAAATTGCAAACACTGTAAAATAAAGAAGAGTGCAGAGTAACAAGCCACAGTAAGCGGCAGAGCTAGGATGGAACCCTGATTGATGGGCACCAGGGCTTGGTGCTTAGCTGGGATGTCCTGCTCCCCCTGTCTCCCCAGCACGATGGGGTCATGGGGGTGCCCATGGCTCTAGCAGGGACGCCTGTGACGCTGTCACTCAAATCCAGAGCCTGCTGAGTCTGGACTGTGGGAGGTTTCCATCCAGCAGGGATGAAGCTGGTAAAGGCTGGGGTCCAAACTGTGAGTGAGAGACAGTATAATAATCACTAATACAGTTAACAAGGGTCTCCTTCTCAGAAAGCAGAGCCAATTTATAAGACAAAGTGGGGGTCAAGTCATCATTGAGGACACAGTATTTTTTTTGTCATTTTATTTATTTTTTAAATAATGTAATAGTTTATTTTTGCATCATTTTGTGCCTTTTCCCATCTCCATTGTGATCCCCATGGGAAATTACACTTCACCCGTGCACCATCATCATAGTCCAGTGCATTCCCCTCACCCCATTTCTGATCCCATTCCCCATTCCACCCCCGTAAAATGTCTGGTTTATAGTTGTTCATTATTATTATTATCATCTTCTCCCCTGGTCCTTTATAGTCCTGCTATGAGCGAAATCATCCAGTATTTTAAGGACACATTCCTTTGAGCTCTGTGGGGAACAGTGGCCAAGTGCACTCCAAAGGAGTGACCATACTGGACTCAGAAGCTGGACCTTGAAGGCACTAGTTCTTTCTTCTGAGGCTATGATCTCTAAACCAGATTCTTGGAGTCCTAGAAGTTTAGTAGAACCCTCTTGGGACACCTCTTGGGTCGGACAGTGTTCAGTGGGTTCCTCGGCTCTACCTTGGGGACTCTCTTGTTGTTTGCACACCGGGCTCCCTTGTTGCCAGGGCTGTGAGAGGAGTGGATATGGTCCTGTGGCCATGTTGTTTGTTTACAGCCAACAGCTGTTCTCATTGTTCATTGTGTCTGTTCTGATAGGTTGGTTTCTGTATCATAACCATTGTTAAATATTTTGATTTTCACTCTGGCTTGCAAGCCTTCCCTTGTGCAGAGCCCAAGGACACTGCACTGTACCACTGCACCCCAATACAAGCACATCACCCCCATGACCAGCCTGCCAACTACTGCTGAGCACAACTCACTGGTCCTGCTGTCTTGGAGAAGAAGTTGTGGGACACATTCTAGGGCAACAGAATCGCCCGTATCTCACCAGCCCACATGGCCACGGAACCTGGTGATGTGCCTCCTTCCCAACACCAGGAAAGCTAAAGTCCTGGCTTAGTGGCAGGCATTGGTCTTTCATGTGTCAGTCTCTTTAGCAGACAGGTAGCACGCAGGTAGCTCGCGTTATTGCCTGCCTGTGGACATGATTTCCAGATTCACTTACTGTGTTTTTACAAATAAACTGCTTTCTCAAATGAGCCGGAAATGCCAGCTTTTCTGGCAGAATTACTATGAGCGTTTGTTCTTTCCTTTTCTAAAAAATGAAGGCAAAAGGCACAGCAGAATAACGTGTTATGTAAAGCAAAGAGCAGGCTCTTGGGACTCAGGCAGAACTAGGATTTATATCCAATCTCTGCTCCTCATTAGCAGTTCGACCGTAGGGAAGTGGCTGTCTTCTGGCTTCAGTTTCCTTGTCTATAAAATGGGAATGATGACAAAAATGACAACTAACATCGACCATATGCTTGGCAGAATTTGAAACATTTACATGACATCCCCCGAGGTGGGTGACATTGTTCTCATCAAGCAGATGAGGAAAGTGAAACACAGAGACATAGCGTGGCTTTCTAAGGGCTCACAGGGAAATGGAAGACTCCGACCCGACCCCGAAGTCCAACTCAAGCGGGCTGGCAGCAGACAGAGCTCACACACCCAACTTCGGCGCCTCTTTAGCTCATCTCAGAGCTGTGTAAGGACTGATTCCTGAGTAACGTGGCCCAAGCTGAAGATGCTCTTCCTACTACAGGCTGATTATCTTTTCCTCTTGATCACTCTCTAACAAAAGTAGAAAACCTGTTCACGAACCCTGGCATGTGCCAGCTACTGCCTGTGTGCTCTGTATTCATGGCCTTAATGCATGTCACACTCCCTCTTTTAAATTGTACAGCGGAGGGGACAACAGAATGAACAGCTTCAGGAGGTGGTGAGCTCCCCGTCAAAGGGGACATCAACGATGATAAACAGGATAGCAAGAAGGCCCCCATCAGAGCAGTAGTAGGGACTCAAGCAGCAGGCTGTTAGATCATGGCCCAGATTCTACCAGATTCTTCTGTACTTAATCTGGGATCTGAACACTACTTATTAGTTTTACAAAAGTAAAAAAGATTTGCAGGAGGAACCTCCTGAACTAATTCCAGTGTTTTCTAGAAGCTGTATACTGACCCTGAGAGAACACAGAATCTGGTTTCTCTGTGTGACCTGAATCTCTGTGATTAGGAATGATGAAACCCACAACTAGTCTAGGTTTTGCAGATGGTTGTGAAATCCTTCAATACCTCGGTACCTTTTGTTCAAAAGGAATAATCATCATTTTAAAGATTGTCTTTGTCTATAGGATAATGCACACATTTATGTTGAAAGCATCATATCAATTAGAGTCATTAGCAAATATTCTTTCTCCTCGTGCTCCCCGCAATTTATAACAGTTCCAAAAAGTGAGTCAGTAACAAATGCTATTTATTATAAAGTTAGAAGCTTGGAGGAGTCACTGAATGTGAAAGTTATAGAGACCTTAGTTTTTAATTTGGGAGCCTCCCAGCCAAAAGCAGAATCTTACCATTAATATAGGCAAGAGAAGAAAAAAAATGGAGCACTTATCTTTGGTTTCCTTGCAAACAAGGAAGAAAGGAAAAGCTAATAGATTGCATGTTGTTCTCCTCAGGTAATGTTGAGTCTTTGTTGAGGAGAAAGTAAACACAGGTGACAAGCTATTAGCTGGCTAGACACGGAGAGATATTGCTTGTGCGGGAATGACAAATACATGATATCTCAGGTTAGATTCTGGGGACCAGACTCTAGGACAGAGATTTGTGTGCTGAAAGTTTATTGGGCTTGCCCTCTGGATCAACACCTGTCAGGTAGCAAGGGAAATAAGATGGTATCAAGGAAAGCATTGAACTGCAATGCTTTCACAGTGGAGACACCACCTGGCATCACAGTGGGTGCGGGACCTGGATGCTCTTCATACCCTGTGTTGAATCATCAGCAGTTGGCCTTACTGCCCTTTGCAACCAGTTCTGTGTGAGACAGCAGTACTGGGGAGGGATACAGCTGAGTTCTGTCAACAGCCAGTAGTAACATCCCTGCAGCTGGAGGCCTCACTGCCTGTGTCGGAGGGGTTATCTGCAGCATTTCCCAGCACCTGCTGGACATGGCTTGCAAAATGTCCTTCCTTCCCTCATCCCACTGCGGACATCACTAGTTGAAATGACTCTTCTCCATTGTTTGCAGATGAGATTTCAGATTTTTTTTTTTTTCAATACTCTGCTCATGGTAAATATTATCAACCAGTTAGAATTGTCTCAGTAGAAGGACCTTTGACCTTAGCGTCTGTAGGGGGCATTTGTTGATGTAGTAATGTATCCAGTGGTGTGATTGTTCAAGATGGAATGGTTGGCAAACTTTAGTTTCTGTGACATATCTAGTGGAAAATGTGATTGTGTTGAATCTTTCCTTATTAACCCCTCTGATCACATTTTACTTGGGCTCTGACTTGTTTTCAAATGCAATTTTCCCCATAGTTCATTCTCTCTCTCTCTTTCTCTCTCACTCTCTTTCTTCTAGACCTTAAAGGTATTTGTTGATGTGATTTCTTGATGACTCTACTTCCCCTTATGGTATCTGAGAACTATCCAAACTTCAGTCATTAAACTCAAAGCAGGGCCCTCTCTGGTGACACAGTGGGTTAAAGTGCAGCACTGTGAAGCCATCCACAGCCACTGCAGCACAAGTTCAATCCCCAGCCAGGGGGGTGACCCCCATGGCACAGCAGACCTCTCCTGACCTGCCAGCTGCTCCCCTCAGCATTGTATCAGTATATCTGCCTATTCTGCTCCCCACTGTGTCTCTGTTGAATCATCTCACTCTCCGCACCTCTGGCCTGGACCCCAATTCTTGTATGTATAAAAAAATAAAATAAATCTTAAAAAATTAAGATACAATGCTAAGCTTTAGGGATACAAAAATAAAACCAGTGTATCCCGCTTGGCCCTAGAAATGTGGGCTGCTATCTATTCTAATAATATGTGAATAGATGGTGTGGGTCGCACAACCTCCTGATACCATGATGATGTGAGTCTTCTGAGCTTTTATGTTTTGTTGATTCTGCCTTCTGCCCTAGAATACCAGTGGTGAATGGAAAGAAGATGACTGGACTCTTCATTCTTCAATTCTGATAATGCATTTTCTGTGTGAAGTTGGACATGGCACACGAACTCTGTAGCCCTCAGTGTTACCTCAATTCCAGTGTAGAACGTGGCCAAATGACCATGACAATCCTTCAGGAGCCAACTGTTGGGGAAGCACCATGTATGATGCCCTACACAGTGGATGCTCTGCCAGTGTTATGTTGTCTCTCTTCCTCACCCCAACTCATTTTATGGGGAGTCCAGTATTGATAAACATTGATGACCTAAAGAACATGTAAATTTCCTTAAGACATATTTTAAATTCCTCATGGATGACTCAGGGCTATATGAGTTTTGAGATTTCCTTCTGGCATTCTCTTTAAAATATATATATATATATTTATTTATTTATTTATTTTTACATATAAGAACTCTGGTGTAGGCCAGAATTGTGGGGCATTAGAGGATGCACCAGAGTCAGAGTGGGGAGCAGAATAAGCAGATCTACTAAAACACATGGCTAATGGGAATAGCAATAGAGAGGAGAGGTCTGCTGCACCACGTGGGTCACCTCCGTTGGCCAGGATCAAACTCATGTCCACCTGGCATGCTTTCACTGGAACCCAAGGGTGACAGATTACACATTCAGTATCGCTTGTCAACTCTGACTTGAAGAGAACTCCCCCTTCACTTTCTTTTCTTCACTGGCCCCACTCCACTCTTCCTTCCTAGGGGATATAGCCAAGATTCCTCAGAAGAGATGACTGTAGAAAAGTGGAAGGGATCCTGCTAAAAACAACAGTCTCTTGATCCCACTGAGACTTAGGCTTCTCATTTATAGGGGAGGGTGATAGTACTCTCCTTTTGGAAATCGCTGATGACTGCATGTGAGAGCATGCTATAGGCCAGATGTGTGATTTGTACTTTTTCTTTCTTTTTTTTAAGACTTATTTATTTATGCATACAAAATTGGGGCACAGACCAGAGGTGCAGGGAGAGGATTCATCAGAGACAAAGTGGGGAGCAGAACAGGCAGATCGATGAAGAACACTGCTGAGGGGAGCAGCGGGAAAGACAGGAGAGGTCTGCCATGCCATGTGGCTCACCTGCAGGGCTAGGGCTTGAACTTGCATTGAAGTGGCTGTGGCCAACTTGTAGTACTGCACTTTAACCTGCTGTGCCACCAGGGAGGCCCTAAATTCTATCTTTCTTCTGTGAATTTTCATCTGTTGCTCTGACCCCTTCCCTTGTAACTCCCAACACAAATCCCCAAATATATTTGGTCTCTGCATTTACTTATACACAATCCATTTGTGTATAACTACTATGATCCTTCCCAGTTGCTTATGTCTGTATCTCTTCTTCACCAACCTCTAAGATACTTTAAGATCAAGGTCCAACCTAAGTTCTTTACTATCGGTATGACATACATGCTCCATAATTGTCCACACAAGTAAATGACGATGAAAGAAACGAGCACTCTGAGTTCTCGCTGCACATCTTCTCTAGGTATGTGAGGACTCACATAAGCCCGCCAGTATCTCCCTAGGAGCTTGTTATTCCAGCTTCTGAGAAAGGGAACGCAAGACCCAGGTTGGTGAACACACCTACTCATGAGCACACAGTCAGAAATTAACAGAGGTAGGGCTCATATGTCAGCCCTACTGCAAAGCTAGTGCTTGTCTTCTTTCCTGGCTGTCCCTCTCGCTCATCCTTTCATGTTTTATTGTACAAGTAACATTTAAACAACAATAACAGGGGAAGTATACAATCACCTTCCATCTCACCACTTCTAGCAAGTCAGCTGTTTCCATTTTTCCACATCCCCTATGGTGTCTTTCTGGCATATGTTTTTTCTTAAACTACATTATTGAGATATAATTCACATGCCGTAAAACTCACTCTTTGAAATTGTACAATTCAGTGTTTTTCGCATATTCACAGAATTGTGCAACCATCACCACTATCTAATTTTAGAACATTTCATTCCCCAGAAAGAAATCCCAAACTCATTAGCAGTCACTCCCATCCTCTGCTCCCCGCAGCTCCTGGCAACCATGAATCTATTTTCTGCCTCTATGGATTTGCCTATTCTGGACATTTTATATAAGTGGAATCATATAATATGTAGCCTTCATGTCTGGTTTCTTGTACTTAGCATAATGTTTTCAAGAGTCATCCATGTTGGGGCATGTATGAATACTTCATCCCTTTTTATCGCTGAATAATATTCAAATACATGCCATATTTTGCAGATCCATTTATCAATTGATGGATATTTGGGTTATTTCCACTTATAGCTATTATGCATAATGCTGCTATGAACATCTTGCACAAGTTTTTATGTGAACATATATTTTCAGTTCGTTTGAGTATATACCTCAGAGTGGTTTGCTAGGACATGTGGTAACTTATGACTAATAGTTTCTGGAATTGAAACACTGTTTTTAAAAGGAGTTGCACCACTTTACAATGCTACCAACAAGCTATGAAGTTCCTGATTTTTTCACATCCCTTGCAAGACTTTTTATTATGTTTCACTCTTATTTTAGTCATCCTTGTGCATTTGAAGTAGTATCTCACTGTGACTTTGATTTGAATAATGAGGCATAACTTCTTCACTTATACTTATTGCCCATTTTCTATCTTCTTTGGAGAAGTGCCTGTTATGGTTGTTTGCCTTTTCTTAGTAGTTGTCTTTCTTTGTGTGGTTGAGCTATAAAAGTTCTTTACATAGCTTGGTTTCAGGTATTTTATATGGTTTCAGGTATTTTATATGCTAAATGTTATCTTTTTACTTTTCTAATAATGTTCTTTGAAACACAATTTTTTTTTTAATTTTATAGTAGCTTATTTTTACTTTTTTTTTTTTTTTTTTGCATTTTTCCATTTCAGTTGCAATCCCCTTGGGTTTCCCATCACCAAATCACCCATGTGCCATCACCATAGTCCAATGCATTTCCCTCCCCTCACTGTTTTTTATCCCATTCCCCACTCCACCCCCACAAAATGTCTCTGGTCTATAGCTGTTCATCATTATCATTATTTTCTCACCTGGTCCATTATACTCCTGCTATGAGAGAAACCATCTGGTATTTTCCCTTTTCTTTTTGGCTTATTTCACTAAGCATGATCTTTTCCAGCTCCATCCATGTTGCTGCAAAAGACATGGAAACACAAAATCTCTTAATTTAGATAAAGTCCAATGTATCTATTTCCTCTGTCATTGTGTTCTTGGTACCACATATAAGAAACCATTGCCCATTCTCAAGCTATGAAAATTTAATACTATTTTCCTTTAATATTTTTGTAGTTCTTACATGTAAGTTTATGATTGACTGTGAGCTATGCTTTGTATTTTGAGTCAGTGTGTATCCTATTGCTCAAGTAAAATTTGTTGAAAAGGCTATTTCCAGCCAACCCCAGCTATTCCCACAAGTGAATGGTCTTGATACTTTTCCCAAAAATCATTTAACCACAAATGATATGAAAGTGTATTTCTAGAATTTTATTTCTATCCCATTGATGCTTTTTAGCCTGATGCCAGTATGACACTGTCTTGATTGCTATAACTTCATAGTAAGCTTTGAAATTTGAAAGCTTAGGTCCTCCAACTTTGTTCTTCTTATTCAATATTATTTTGTTTATTTTGTGTTTCTGGCACTTACATATTTCTAAATGTTCACTTATTAATTTCTAAAAATGGCCAAAATTCACCTGGGATTTTAATAGAAAATTCATCACATCTGTAAATCAATTTAAGAGTTTTGCTATCCAAATAATATTGTCTTCAATCCATTTCTATGACATTGCTCTCCAGTTATTTAAGGCTTTTTAAATTTCTTCCTGTGGTGTTTTATGATATACAGTGCCAAACATATCATAAATATGATACACATATTATACTTTTTGTTAGTGTTATTCCTAAATATTTTATTCTTTCCAAAGCTAGAATAAATATAATTGCTTGATTTCATTTCTGAATTATTCATTGTTAGTACATAGAAAACAAATGATTTTTGTACATTGATCTTGGATCCTGTAACCTTACTGAACTTGCTTATTTGTTCTAGCAGTTTTTTTTTTTGATTCCTTAGAATTTTCTTGATATAAGATCTAACCCTTAGCGAATAGAGATATTTTGCTTTTATCCTTTTTCCCATCTAGATAACTTTATTTCTAGTTCTTGACTAATTTACCTGACTAGTACCACCAGCAACATCTTGATAAGTAGTAATGAGAGCTGATACTTTGCTTTATTACTAATTTTAGAGGGAAACTTTGAGTCTTTTACCAATAAGTACAAGGCTAACTGAGCTTTTCATAGTTGCTGTTAATACAATTAAGGATTCCTTTTAATCACAGTTTGTTGAGTGTCTTTGTCATGCAAAGGTGTTGGAGTTTTTCAAATGCTTGCTTGTGTCTGTAGACATGTGTTTTGTGTTCTTTATTCTCTTATTGTTATGTATTACATTGATTGGTTTTGTATGTTAAACCAAGCTTGCATTCCTGGGGAAAATCCCACTTAATCATGTTGTGTAATCCATTTTACATGTTGGATTCAATTCCGTAGTACTTATTTAGGATTTTTGTGACTATATTTTATAGAGGATATTGATCTGTAGTTTTTATTTTTTTATTATTTTGGCATTAAGGTAATGTTGGCCCTGTAGCATGATTTAGGAATAATTCCCTCCTTTTCATTTTTTTGCAAAAGTTGGTGAAGTATTTGTGTTTCTCTTGTTTCTCACTTTTTTTTGAGAACTTCAAAGAGTCATTATGAAGACAAAGTTCATGAAAGCCCACATTTATGCCTTATTATGTGCTTATGTTGGCTTAATCTAAGACCCCAAGACATGACGCTGTATTGAAACCTGAGCATGACCTTGTGATTAGAATAGTGATGTTCTTGCTATCATGCAAATAAGATAATAAATCCTGGGGCCCTGGAATGGACAGACATCATTTCGGTTTGTTTATTTTTAACCATTTTAAATGTCATCACAAATACCTGCATGACTACTATAGTGAAGCTAAACTTTCTCTTCCAAAACAGATAAAAAACATTTCTCTTGATCACGTGTTAAACAAGACCAGTCTTTGTACCATTATTTCCCTTAGAGCCCAGACTTGGTCTCCTAGAAAGTCATAATATTCATAAAAATTAAGAGTTCAGCATTTGGGTTAAAAGAGGTGCTTGTTTAATTACCTTTAATCTATAAAAATGAGGAAAGAGGGCCCTCCCTGGTAGCACAGTGAAGCTAAAGTAACTTCAGCTAAACTTCAATCCCTGGCCCCGGAGGTGACCCACATGGCACAGCAGACCTCTCCTGGCCTACCTGCTGCCCCCCTCAGTAGTGTACTTCCTCAGTCTGCCTGTTCTGCTCCATACTCTGTCTCTGGTGAATCCTCTCACTACCCTTATACCTCTGGCCTGTACCCCAGTTCTGTATGTATAAATAAATAAATCAAAAAAAAAAAAAAAAAGGAGGGAGGAAAGATTCTTCCTGCCTGAAATTGCTTAGAACAAAAGCAATAAGAGTCTGAGATTGAGATCTGAAATGCAGCCTTCTCAGTACATTGCAGTCCAGAAAATGATGGTGTTTGATGCCCTGACATTGTGGAAGGTAAGAGGCCATGAGTGTGGTTATTCACTTCTTCACTCAGTCACTTACTTCATTCCTTCATTCAGCAAATTATCTATTAAATCTCCTTTTTGTCCCAGGCCCTGTACTATGCTGTCCATTAAACAGAAGAGTTGATTTCAGTTTCTACTGCAAAGGAGTGCCCAGTCTGATGGCGATATCATGCTCTAAAGAGTGTCCACCAATGAAGGTCATGGCCATGGGCATAAAAGGAGACTGAAGAAATGTGGAGGGGAGCAAAGGCAGGGGGGGCAGTGTCAGAGAAAATGTGGTCTATGGGGAAGCTTCAAAGAGGCCTGGAGACTTGCTGAGTAGCCTGGGAATGGGCCCAAGCAGAACCAGCAAGTCCATAGGAGGAGTCTACATGGGCATTTGGAGGAATTCACAAAGGTTCAAGGGAATATGGCTGAAAGATGATTTGGAGGGATTCCAGGAAGCAAGTCTTAAAATGCTTACATGCCTTGTGAAAGAGGCTAAACTTTATTTTGGGACAGTAAAGTTTTTAGTGATGTGGGGCTTTTATTTAAATAGGAACTCAAGGGTGCCAGAGAAGCTCACCCTGAAACAAGATTTAGTAACAAAAGCCAGGTCTAGACCTTGGAGAACAGTCTTTGAGTGGAATGTAAGCCTCCTGCAGTTTTGTCATTAGCATTTCCCAAGCTTGACCCACTGTGTCCCCTCTCCATGGCCTCTTAGAAGGGCCACCCCAGCTTTCTACGATTTCAGGCTCTGAAAGGGAATTATGTAACTCTCATTTCCAGGCTGGAGTCAATAATACTGAATCTCTTTTTTTGTTCATTGGCAAAACCAGGACATAGATGCAACCTATTTCCTAGGATTGTTGTGACAATGAAACGAAATAAGTGGGTTTTTTTTTAAGAATCGCCACTTTAGTTGGACTAAAAGAGGTGTGCAGTCTGTTATGTAAATAATACCAATGATGTTAGGAGCTGTGCAGACCTAAATTCCAGCCACAAACTGGCCTCTGGTTGCACGACCCTGGACAAATCACTTCACTCTCTGACCCTTGGTTTCCTCACCTGTTCAATAGAGATGATAAGATCTCCCCTCCATGTCATGTGGTGTGAGAAGAAGGGTAACGATCCCAGGTGTATCCAAGAGGCTGAGGAATTAATTGCCTTTTGAATTTGAAGGTGAACAGAGGGCTTCTTTTCCAGTAACATGGGGACTCCAGGGAGCCTGGGCCTATATATCCCTCATCTCTATTTGCAGAACCTAAAGCCACACTCAGCATGAAAAGAAACTCAGATGTTTTTGCAGTTGAATTTATTTCCACCGCTCAACCCTTTACACTTTCCAAGTTTCTATCCAGTTGAAAAAAAAATTGACTGTGACCTTTTAAGAATATAAATAAGTCAATAAAAAATCAATAAAGAAAAATTATTTTAAATCATCTCACTTTATATGTTTATTTTGCCGAGTGGGTCAAGCAGGTGTTAATCAATATGGAGCTCCCCCCAGGGAGCAGACAGCGCCCTTAGCTCATGCTACCATTTGACCCAGCGTGGCTGCCCCAGTTTCTCCAACTGAAAGGCAGAGCAGTGTCTCTTGTGCATGGGGAATTAGAAAGCTTAACCTGGGAGAGATGTGTCCTTAATAATTCTTTATACCCTGGGGCTTCCCAGGAAGAGCTCTGCGGGAAGGTTAAGTGGGACAGAAGGCTGCAGGAGCCACATTACAGGGGGCAAGAGTGTAGCGAGATGGGATACACCCACAAATGTATGTAACAGGGGCGACCTCCATGATTACTGGAGCCCTAGAAACAGCTGTTGCACAGTCTGTGCCCAGGACTGACTTCCATCTCCAGACTGGTGCCCATCCCTGGCAATCACTATTCCTGCTTCGACTCAGAGAGAGACAGGTCAGACTAAGGGGCGCAGGGAAGGCTGGCACTGGGCCCTGGAGCAATGGCAGGTGCCTGGCTGAGTCTCTTCCAGCAGTACTTCCTGCATGAGGTGCTGTGAGTGAGAAAAGAGCTGCCCACTGTTGGGAGAGACCCCAGGGATGGACGAACGGCTTTGGAACCCTTGGAATCCAATGTGAATCTGGCTAGAGTAGCACATGGAGAGAGAAATGCAACGAAAGCTGTGGGAGAGGAGATATTTGATGTGCATCTTGAAGGATGAGAAAAAGTTCACAGGTGGAGAGAGAGGCAAAGGTTATTTCTGGCAGAGGGAAAGTTTGCACAAAGGTTTGGAGACGTGAAAAGCCTGGGAAATGGAGAGTTCAGTGGAACAAGACCAATGAGTAAGGTGCAGATTTGGGGGTGGTAGGAGGCACATGAGATGGGAAGGTGGGTTTTGGCAAAGTTAGGAAGTGGCCCGAAGGCTGTGCTGTAAAAAACCTGCACCTGATACATGGGACAGTGGGGAGGCAAGAGAAGAGACTAAGGAAAGCCGGCCTGAAATAGTCTTGAATGAATTAATCTCATATGTGATGGACTTCTGTGCAGGACACTCTCACCTTGCAGAATCCAGAGTTGACACACAGGGAGCTTCTTCTCCAGCTCCTGGCCAGCCTGACTCTCTCTTTCTCCCTTGCACATCTTGTCTGCTGCCGCTCTCACCAGAGCTTAAGCTCCCTCAGGACTATGTTGTTTATCACTGCCTAGCATACTCACTCCAAGTTCTGCTGGGCAGACTGAAATCCTCCAGATCTAAAACCACGCAAGAAAGTCCCTGATGTGTAGACATTTTTTATTTTTAAGATTTATTTATTTATGCACCAGAATTGGGGTGCAGGTCAGAGATGTGGGGGTGGGGGTGAGAGAATTCACCAGAGACAGAGAGGGGAGCAGAACAGGCAGATGGGCAGATGTACTGAAATACACTGCTGAGGAGAGCAGTGGGCGGGTCAGAAGAGGTCTGCTGTGCCATGTGAGTCACCTCCTGGCCAGGGATCAAACTCCAGCTGCAGAGGCTTTAGCTAGCGAGCTGTTGTGCCCCGTGGTAGACATTTTACCCTTTGTGCCAGAGTCCATGGAGACACTGAAAAGCTAAACCACAGCTATGTAACTGGGGGCGGAGTGGGGGGTCTGGTGAAGGGGACCTCCAGAGGTGTAGACATGTGGAGTGACTGAATCACTCCACAGGCATCGCCTCCAGGCCTGCTCTGAGCACTTTGGGTGCATCTATGTCCCTGGGCCCCTGTTCTAAGGTCTGTATGTGTTGGTATCTCTGTGGATTCCCCTTCAGGCTCTGCTCGCTTCTGTGCACATGCAGAGCCCCTGCCTCATCTTGAATAGAATCCTGTCGTTAGTGATGTCCTCATGGTGACAGGGTCACCACACCCGCCTGTCACTGTGCACAGGCATACACATACACGGTGCCACCCGGGAGCCGCTGGCTCTGGGGATTCCTGAGGGACTGCCTGGACCACTTGAGTGGCTGGCTGACGGGCTTCTCTCCTTGCTAGGCGAATTGGTCCAGGAAACATCTCTGGGAATGACACTTCAGTGTTGACTGCACTTCAGTGAAATGCAGCTAATGTGAAGTGGCAAGGAGTTGGGGACTTCCTCTGACTGCTTTGCTGGGAAAGCTCCTCCAGTGTCCGGAGCCGGGGAAGAGAATCCTCCTGTGAGGTTCCCAGGAGCTTCCAGCAGACTCGGTTCTGGTCCTAAGAGGTTCATCAAAATGTTGACCAAGAAGCCCAGAAGCCCAGAAGCATGCACTTGTCCAGGGGCCAGTGGGCCAATTATACGACAGTTTGCCTGACAGTTTGTCTGTTTTCCCGGTGGAGACAACTACTTCTCACCTTGTGTTTCTAGACCCCATCACAGTCTGCACCGACTTCGCTCCTTCCTGGGGAGCTGGCATTGCCATCCTCTAGGGTATCACCACCAGCTCCTAAGTGCCGTGTGTTAAATCCTTTTTGGAACAAGCTGGGGAAAGTCACAATCAAATAAGATCAATACCTGCTGACCCCATTATCATCAGTCACTTTTCAGTGTCTGAAATCTGCATCTTTCTCCTCTGAGTGCTCTTGGGAAAACAAAAGTCCTTACTTGTGCAGTTTTCTTGTCCTCTTTTACTCTGTCAAGAGAATTGCAAGCCAATGAATAGATATCTCAGCTAGAGGGTAATTTGGGGGATCTGCTGGGCAGTTACACATTCAGTTTGCATTCTGCCCCTCTACCACCCCCCACCCCCAACTCACGCCCCCTCCTATATCCAGGATGCTCTTCTGGGCTGACCATTCAAGTAAAGAAACGCCACAATAGAGCAATGCAATAGGAACCCAAGTTTCAGGACTCAGATGCCTTTGGAGTTCCTTCAGCTGCTCCCTAGTTCTGCATGGAAAGTCAAGGCTCAGAGAGGCTTAGCAGGTCACTCCAACTAGGCGTGACAAGGGTCAAGCCCAGGGTTCAAGTATTCTGATTCCAAAGGGGGTGCCTGACTTCTGAAATCCAAACTATCTAGCAAACAGAAGGAGCATACTCACCTAACTTTCAGAAAGTATTTCTGCCAGTGCTGAAACAGAGAACTAGCTGCATGATTAAAAAAAAACAAAAACAAAAACAAAAACCCTGGTCATCTTGACCTTGACTAGCAGTTTGTCACAGGATAAGTTCCCTTCACGTCTTTGAACCTCAGTGCCTGTGTCTGTCCCATAGGGGTCCAGTCCTACCCCACTTAAGGACTGTGATAAAGACCTAGTGAAATCATGCATTTGTAATTCTTAATCCTGTCCCTGACTCAGAGTAAATTATCAACAAATGTTAGTGCCCCCTCCATCTGGAAGCTGACAAACGCAATTAACCAGAACTCCCCCTACCCCCATTTCCCACTCCTGGTTCACAGAATCATAAATCTTGTGCTGGAAAGGCACTCCATAAATCATCGGGTACAGTCCCTGGTTAGCAGCGCTCACTGTAGTTGGCTCAATGTGGCCCCCGTCTTTTGCTGGCTCAGCCTGCCTCACTTTAAGCAGAAGAATTCCCACCAGGGCAGCCAAAAAAAGGGAATAATGCTGTCAGTGGATTCCAGAAAAAGGCTAATATTAGCTGGGCAGGAGGGTAGGGGATGTTCCTATATTTAGAATCTGTGTCTTCAGCCCTTTCTGGAGCAGAAGTTGGGGGAATGACAAGGAGGAGTGGTTGTTGCCAGCTGACCCTGCAGGCAGGCAGAACAGAACAGCTGGGCTGGTTCTCCTTCCCTCACACTGATTGGCTTCCTCTCTCCTCAGGAAGTGAGGGAGCAGGAAAGAAGGCAGCAGGGAGGGAGGGAGACTGCAGAGGGGCCTCCACAGGGCAGCTGGAAGCATGTCAGTGACAATGATGTGAGCTTTCAGGGACTCTGCTCAGGATGCCAGAGTGACTGGAGGGGGCAGTGGGGTGACCCAGAGGGACAGTGTCTATTACTTCTTCACTAAGATGGTAGTGAGGGGTTTCCCTGGCTTAGTCCTGATTGAGATATCAAGTAGCGAGGGGTTTCCCTGGCGTGGTCCTGATTGAGATGTCAAGAATCGAGGCCCAGGTACCACAGGTGCTGGGCCTTGCCCAGGAGAGAGCAGCATAAGCCACTGACTACTATGACTCGCACAGTGGTCCTTCTCACATCCTCCTTTTCTGTCTGATAAACTCATCCTGAGTCCTGGATCCTGTCTTTCCCTGATGAATTTTTCCTGCTCCCGGGAAACACTACTAGTCCTAGGCACTAGGACTTTATCTTAGCTAAAGATGTTCATCTTCCAGGAAGACATAACGATGCACAGTATACATAGCTGGGGTAGCAGAATACAAGCCAGATTTCAGGTTCTGTTCACTCCAAACTGGGAGCCCTTGAGCAGTGCACAACCTGAACAACTGCATATGGCAGCCATGATGTTCCTCTTGCGCACAGGTACCATGTTCCCACCCATGCTGTACAGTCCCCCCATCCTCTCTTACCACAGTGTGCTGCAGCCAGTTGAAGGCCACTACAGGAGCCTTGGAAGCCGAATGAAATGACAAATGGCCCAAAGTCCAGACAAGTGGTCTGAGAGTTGGATAATTTCCAAGAAAGCAGCCTCCCCACACCAGGTTTCAGTTCTGAAAACCCTTCAAAGTTAAGCTAGATGATCTCCAGGGCATCCTTTGGCATTGCAGGCTGCCTGGAAGCTCACTTTCGGCAGCATATCATCAGCACAGCACATGTGTTCTACCGCTCCCCTGAATAAAACCCACATGATCCTAAGAGAAACAGAAATTACTGTTGATAAATTCACAATCTACCTTTGCTCTCATTCACTCCCCCTCTGCTGGAGTCTCCCGCTGAACCAGAGCTTGTCTGGGCATTACCTGTCTCCTGGGGAAGAGCCTCAAATCTCCTATGCGCTTAGGCTGGATGTGCAGCTGTGGCTCTAGCACCGGCAGGGAAGTCTTACCCAATGAGCCTTTGGAAACTTTATGTGTCTGCAACCCCTGCATTTGTATTTTCTGGCAGGATAGTATTGTCTTGAAATGGTTACAAGTGTATGTTCTCTATCTCTTTTCTTTTTCCATCTGGGAGAAACAGTTAAGAATCAGGGAAGTCCTGAGGGATGGTGGGAGAATGGCTTTAGGAAAATGGCTTTAGAAGTAGGAAGCTCAGGGTGTGGTACCTGCCTGGCTGAGCGGTGTTTCTCTGCATTGGTTGGCTAGTTTGGAAGCCACAGGACACCAGCTCCTTCCCAGGCTGCTGAGCACAGTATGCAGATGGCTGTCGGGCTAGGAAACAAGCTTGCCCCACTTTGCCTGCAGGCGTTTTATGCTCATAAATAACTTGAGAGCAGCCAAACTTTCCAGGTGAAATGTTTGCATGTGGCTCATGTCTGAGAAGCAGAGGCATCAAAAAAAAAAAAAGTTGAAGGATTAAAAAAACAACAAAATATGCAAACACAGCTCACATGTCTCCAGTAACTTGAGACTTCTCTGGGTATTATTTGTTCCACAAATAGATTGTAACTTGGCAATTTTTAAACTAAGAGAATGTCAGGGCTAGAAGGAACATAGGAGATTTTCAGTCTGGGAGATTTCAAATTTTTACTGGCCACAAAAGCCAGTATTCAAAGGAGATGTTACCAGAGCCTCTGATGTATAAAATAGAGGAAGTAGGGCTGTTCTGGATAAGTGGGAAGGAAAAGCAGGGGGACTTTCAGACTCCCCTAAGGACAGTGTGGGAACCTTAGGGAAACTGAGGCCCAGAGAGAAAAGTACCCTGGCCAAAGTGCAAGTGAATGGTGCGACCTTGAAATGAATCCGAAACCTAAAGGTGGGGAAGGTCATTTCACAGCTGAACTAAGATGAAACTGCTCTTTTCCTCGATGATCCAAAACCAGTCATCTTTCTGCTACAACAGGCTGCCTCCGTTACATATTCAGTCTTTTCCCCACTAATTTATAGTAGAATCATTGAATGAAACAGCAGGAAGTGCCAGCTCAGTGGTTTTTAATCTTTCTTCTGCCAAGTGTGGGGGTTTCAGCCGAGGATGGACCAGGAGGGGAATGGGGGGATGGGGAGGCCCTTCCTGCCCTTCACCTGGCCAAATGGGCTCCCCTCTTCTTCTTCCCTCCCTTCTTTCCCAGAGACTTTAGCTGGAAAAACATAAAGGGTCAAGAGGGAACTACATGAAATAAAATAAAGACTGAGAAATTCTTACAAAATACAAACTTCCTCAGATGAGGATATCAGTCACCTGATTTAGCTGATACTCTGGAAAGAGGCTGAACTTCCTTGTTTTTTTTTTTTTTTTAAGATTTATTCATTCATTCACTCATTCATTTATGCATACAGAACTGGGGTTCAGGCCAGAGGTGCAGGAGTGGTGAGAGGATTCACCAGAACAGAGCAGAACAGGCAGATTGTCAAAGTACACTGCTGAGGGAAGCAGTGGGTGGATCAGGAGAGGTCTACTGCACCATGTGGGTCAGCTCCCTGGCTGGAGATGGAACTCTTCCTGAAGCCACTGTGGCTAGCTTTAACCCCAGTGCTGTGCTTAAACCCCTTGAGCCACCAAGAAGGGCCCAAGGCTGAAATTTCTTAGGAAAAAGAATTAAAGGAGTAAAACCCCAGTACCTTGAATCCCAAGGACCAGTATCTCTCAGCAAACCTGTGAGAGTAAAGGTCTGATGCCACCCCAGAAGGCTCTGGAAGCTTTAGAAACAAATTCGCCTCCTCATAGATAATGGCTAAGGAGGACCTTTATCTTTGGGCCTTACCAAGGGGGTTACATTTGACTTGTACGTTTTAGACACTTGTAACCTCAGTCACTTCCCCACACTGGGCCTCCCCCATCAGCCCAGCCCCGTTTAGTACTCTGGCTCTTAAGGAACACCGATGCTTGCTGGTGCTATGGAGGAGACCTGCATTCTATTCTACCTTCTCTTCACTGGATGCTGCATTGAGCAGAGCTATGCAAACCCCAGCTCTGCCAGCCTGCTGCCCCTGGAGAGCCAGTCTCCCTTGCTCCCTCACATCTCACAGGGGTCTCCTTAACCTGTTGTTTGCAAGGTTTGCTCCTGGCTTTAAATCTAATAAGCTCATGGCTGACTGATTCTGTGCTTGTTCGAGGAGTTAGGCCTTCACAGAGCATTACCAGGATGCTGCTGACAAGGCTTTGGGAGCTTTCTTTGTCTCAGGGGCTCCAGGCTTTCAAAGGGGCTTGACTTGCCGGAGATAAGTCCAGTTCTGGCTCGCCCTATTCTTTCTGGGCCACTGAAGCTCTCAAAGCTGTCTCTCCTTACTCTCAAAAATGAGGAGCATATCAAATATAACATTGTTCTGAGGAGTAAATGGCTGGCCCATAGTGGGCACTCAGCAAATACCCACTCCTTTCCTCCTGGGGAAGCCCAGGGTGTTCTCTCTGCTACAAAGCAGTTCACCTATGCCCAAGACTCCTGGCAGGTTATTCTCCCAGGGGCAGGAGACAGCATTTTGCAACATGGGCTTCATTTAACATTTTAACATCTTGGAATTGGATGAATCTTACATGCTAGAGGGAGGTCATTGTTTGACTCGTGGTGTTGGGGTTTTTCTGCTTTTATGGATGGCTCATAAAATAATGATGTCTCTCATGACTAATGTAACTGATGGCCTTTTCAGTTCCGTGAAACTGGGCATTAAGCACTTCCCATATGCCGGTTCTATCCTAGACCACTTTGCATCCGTTGTTTAATCTGTGCAATTACTATGCGAGGTTGGGGTTCACAGCCCATTTTACGGATGGGGAAACTAAGGCTCTGCGATATGAAGGTACTTGGAAAGACACAGATTTAGTAAGTGGTGAAATCAGATTTAGTAAGTGGTGAAATCAGAATGGAACTCTGCCTGACTCCAAGAACTGGGCTCTTCTGGATAGCTTTAGAGAGATTGGAAGTGGTTTTCCTTTGCTTGTCATTACTGTCTTTGAGGAAATCCATGTCTAGGACCTAAAGAGCACTGCATTTTAGCCACCAGAATCACATACTTTTCTAGAGTTTGTTATGCGTGCACAATAGACATTCAGTGATAAGTACTAAATACCTGGAATGTGGCAGGCCCAGAGTGAGGTGTTTTGTTAGTGTAAAATGCACATAGAAGTTTAGAGACGTAGTATGAAAAAAAGAAATATAAAATGTCTCATTGTTAATTTTTCAATATTAAGGTATGTGCAAAAATTATATTTGAGATAAAAAATAAATTTACAAGCAAAATAAATGCAACATATTGTTAAAATTATGTCAGTCGTTTCTTATTTTTTTTTTTTTTTTAAATTTGTGGCTATCGGGCCCTCACTGGCGGTGCAGCGGGTTGAAGCACAGCAATGGGAGGCTAGGGTCACTTCAGCATGAGTTCGATACCCGTCCTGAGGTGTTCACATGGTGCGGCAGACCTCTCCTGACCCACTGGCTGCTCCCCTCAGCAGTGTGCTTCGTCAGTGGGCCTGTTCTGCTCCACACTCTGTCTCTGGTGAATCCTCTCACCGCATCTGTGCCTCTGGTCTGTACCCCAGTTCTGTATGCATAAAGAAATAAATCTTTTTTTTAAAATTGTGGCTATCACCAAATTTAACATGACACAGAGCCCTGCATTTGCGGTTTGCATTATATTAAGATGTAATTCAGTAGGAAATGGGAAGGTATTGAAGGGTTATAGCCCAGGGAAGGTAAAGCTAGGGAGATCAGCTTGGAAGTTTTACAATTCCAATTCATTTGCTACATTAACTCATTTAATCTTCTGGGTGACTCTAGAGAGAGCAGTATTTAAATTAATGTGTACAGCTAAAGACACTGAAACTGAAAGAGGAGAATGACTTCAGGGGAGTTACCCCACTTCGCCCTGCCTTGTACAGAGCTCACATCCCCAAATTGCTGAGGCAAAACCAGAGCCAGGCTTTCTGGGTCCACTGCAGCACCCTCCTACTCTCTACATCACGTCTCTGGGTGTCAGCCTGAGAATGACCATGAGCTTAGGATACAGACATGACTAACTGGACCTAAACTTCCATACCACCCCTAGGATTGTATTTCCCTTACAAATGTTTTCCCAGCCTCCTTACTCTAAGCTATTAACAAGAATGCAAGCGATACCTGGCAAGTCCGCTCTCATAACTGAGCTACGACCCCCTAGCCATTTCTCCAGGTCATTATTGATTGTTTAGATCATCGCTGTTTTCAGAAAATGTACTTGTGGAAAGTATATAGAGCACTCCTGAATATTCACCACCACTTCTAGATTGTTCTATGCCTCCCACCCCTTAGCATGAACATAATACACACAGCCATTAGCACCACATCCTGTTCCTCCAAAGCCACAGGACTGAGAGATAGCAGAGCAGAAACTCAGGTATGTTTCCAAACTCCCCAAAGTACAGTGTCTCTTGGGGGAGCAGACTTTTTTTTCATTTTCTAAAATCAAAGCTATCCTTACAAATATTTACCAAAAGGAACAAGTATTCTAGTGAAAAGCAATACCCTTCCCACAGCCTCAGGCCCCTCCCAGAAGGCAAACACACTTAACTACTTTTGTTTTGAGTTCTTACACATCATTAAATAGTACATGTTTAAACTGCTTTAAAGTGATGTATCAGCTTTGCGTCTCTATTGCCTCCCTGCTGGGTTAAGTGAAGGCTTAGCTCCCTGACACCCTGCCTTTCCCACCTCCTCCTCCTGTGCACTCACAATTAGGACTCAATATATGTCAAATTTTCAACTCTTCCTTCGGCCTCCTTTGAAACTCTAAATAAAGCATTTAAATGAGAAGGATTTTGAAGGGTCAGTTCTTCCAGAAGAATCCTGCCAAAGCATCTTGGCTAACTGTGAGACAGTTCTCTGTCAAAGACTCCTTCTTAGAAAGAATTGTCTTGTGGTATGTGAAATGGGCTTGTTCTTACAGTTGGGACTTGGGTAGCTATCATTAATTCTGTGTCATACTTGATATCATAGAGAATGGTGTGGGAGCCCACCTGTGAACTTTTGCCTTTCAGGGGGCACCTCCCACTTGATGCCATGGATAATGGTGACCACAGAGCTGTTGGATGGCACTGGAACACACTTTGTCACATTTGGGGTTGTGGTTAAGAAAGCTTACTCATCTCAGTCTTAAAAAAAAAATCATTCCTCATGCCTGACTTACAGAACATCATAGAGTTAGTGAACCTAAGAGCAGTTTTGAAGAATATAGAAAATATAATATGGGAAACTGACTCCATATAATCATGTTAATAAGCTACTTATAGAAAAGGCAGGAACTCAGACATCCAGGTCTTCCTAATGGGGCACCGGAAATGTCCCATTTCATCACAATGCACAGGGGACTCCAGAAACACCCAACTGCCACGGAAGGGCATAGGGTGAAATTCACAGTAGGCTAAAGTTCATTTTCTACTTAGGCTTGAAATTAACCAGGCTGTGATAATCAAGCAAAAATGTTCCCAAGAACAGCACTGTCCTTTCCTTTCTGTGCGTGTGCGTGTGTGTGTGCGTGTGTGTGTGTGTAAATGTGTGTGCAGAAGAAGTGCAAATCACTAATGCTACTTGAAACTTAGTACAATCTTTGTCTTCATTCTTGGAAAAGAAAAAGCATCCTACATTCAATGTGTACAGTGTATAGGACAGTCCGTTGAATACTGGGACTCCAGAAACTTTTAAAATATTCATTTATTATTAAATTTTGGTTAGCAATTGCTACATTCATGTATTCCATAGGTCTTGAAGGATATAATGATAGCCTGATTCCTGCCTTCAAGGAGTGTCTGTCTGTTCCCGGCTAGGACAGACATTACAGGGGACATGTATCATATACTGGGCACAATAAACTAAGAGTGTGGACTTGAGTCAGACGAATAATTGCCTTACTCTGGTGTTCATAAGCCAGACAATCCTGAGCAACTCCTGATACTTCTGTGACTGGCTTCTCTTTTGTGTTATGGCAATACCTGTTTCTTGCATAGGGTGAGGACAAAGTGAGAGAAAAAGCCCTAATTATATAAAACCCCAACTCAACATCTTATTAGACCTGGACTGTGCAAAATTTCAATCTTTTTCCTCAAATCCATACTTGTTGGAGAAATTGCCAAAGATGGGTGATGGATTGTCAATGTGGGAGAGAGGAAGGTCCACCGGGACCAGAGCAGAAAGAGAGAGGGAAGACTCCCAGGAAGTGGGACTGGTGGGGCCAGGGCATGGCATGGGCTTCCCTGTGGCTTGCTGAGGGGGAACTTTTTCCTTTCTTAGGAGCAATCTAAGGGGAGGTCTTTTAAAAATCTCAAGTACTTTCCGATTTTATGTGGAGTCCTAGGAGAAAGACTGGGATGCTCTTTGACGACAGAAAGCTGCCAGCCTCTGTGAAACCTATCCTGAACCTCTGGTTGAATCTAGCAAAGGCTTTGCCTTCAGCCTGTCCCCGTCACACCTGTATCCTCAATAACTGTGGAGACAGGACAAAGCATTTTGAGTCTCAGATTCTTCCATCTACAATATGGGAAAAGTGACAATAAAATACAACCATGGCATTGTTATGAATATTTAATATAAAGCTTTAGGGGTCTTCCTGGTGGCTTAGGATTTAAGTCTCAGCCCTATCACTCCTACAGCTTGAGTTCATCCCCGGCCAGGGAAATGACCCACATGGCGCAGCAGACCTCTCCTGCCTTGCCCGCTGCTCCCCTCAGCGGTTACTTCATCAATCTGCCTGTTGTACTTCCCACTCAGTCTCTGGTGAATCTTCTCACCCCCCTGCCCCCGTACCTCTAGCCTACACTCCAGTTCTTGTATGCAAAAATAAAATTTTAATTAAAATAAAAGCCTTCAAACATATCTAATTCATAATGAGCTCTAAATAAACATTAGTTTCTTTTAATTTGGGGGGCTTTGCTTCCTCCACGATAGACATCATTCCCTGTTGACATTAAGGCTTCCACCTACTCTGTTGCCTATGACTTTGGGAGGGCAGGACTTGGACTTAATTCTCTGTTCCTTTGGCCTGATTGGGAAGGGTGTGCGGGGGTGTCACATACAGTTGTCTCCCAGGGAATAACCATTGAATGGAGTTACAGGTGCATTGACTAGAGACTGTTCTAATACTGTTGAGTGGAACTCAGAGAATATATCGAGCCTGGAGGCAGGAGGAAATAGCTGCTAGGAAAAGCACTTTGTCTTTGGTGTCACACAGACTGGCTCTGAAAATCCCTATTTTGTCGTTGATTCTTGTCTTCAACTTTGTCATCTGGAAAATGGGGACAACATTCATTACTTGCTAGGTGCCCAAATGAGATAGCCTGTGATGTCCTTTTTTTTTTAAAGATTTATTTATTTGTGCATACAGAACTGAGATACAGGCCAGAGGCTCAGGGGCGGCGAGAGGCTTCACCAGAGACAGAGTGGGGAACAGAACAGGCAGGTTGACGAAGCACACTGCTGAGGGGAGCAGCAGGCGGGTCAGGAAAGGTCTGCCACACCATGTGGATCTCCTCCGGGGCAGGCGGGAATTAAACTCATGTGGGAGTGGCTTTAGCTTCTTAGTGCTATGCCTTAACTCACTGTGCCACCAGGGAGGGCCCCCCTGCGATGGCCTTTTATTTGACTATGAGTTCTGTGTGTGTGTGTCTGACGAAGTGTCTGTTCCACAGTTGATACTCAATGTGCAATAAATATACATTAGCTTCCCAGCCCCTTCCTTGGGGTCAGGACATCTAGTTACCTTGCAAACAAACCTTCCTCTCAAGGAGGCAACCCGATCAGGCAATGCTAGTTCACAGACCACTACCTCCTCTACTCTCAGCCCAGGTGGAAGGGATGTACAGAACTTATGTGCTGAGAAGCCAGCGTTGGTGCCACTGCAGCAAGCTACAAGCTTGTGACTGAGCAGTGGAAATCTGAAGACCGATATCTCACCTGACTCCACTATTAAACATCCACGTGCCTGAGGCAGGGCTGGACCTGGGTGTCCCCTTTGCAAGATGGGGTGGTGTGCTCAACAAAATAGGCGGAGGCAGTCTACCCACAGTGTCCTTGAGGTACAAATGTGAATGTAATCTGGCCACCCTCACTGGTGATCTCATAGTAAATAGAATCTTCTGCAGTAGTGTGCAGAGCACAAATACATTGAGTACCACACAAGAATCCAGAGGATCAAGTGGCTTAACCACCCCCAAAGTCCTTTAGAGAGACAAGAGAAAGGTTCTGCAGGCATATACCTGTCTTCTTCTTGACAGAGGCCTCTTAGAAGACATGAGGGTGCTTGGACAGGTGCTCTGTCAGAGTCAGGATAAGCTGGCTGTTGAGTTCAGCTTGAACATTTCCCTTTCATCTGTCACAACAGAATTCAAGATCTTCACTGACCAGAAATTTATACAACTTTATGACAGATAACTCCATCTCTGGCTTTCACAAGTCTTCATGGACTTAAGTTCTTCCCAGGCCTCACCTCAGTTTCCCCATGAATAAACCTAGTGACTTAGAACAGCTCCCCACTGGACCCTTCATCAAGTCTTTTCCTAGCCTGAGACAGTTTAGTAGGGTAGAAGTTCTACCAATCATACAGATGATTAAGGGAAGCAGAGAGAGGCAGCCTGACATTGGGTATATTTTTAGTGGGCTTCCTGGGGGAGGTGATGCCTAAACAGAGCCTTGAATGATGAATAGGCATTTGTCAGGGAAGGCAGCAAATCAAAGGTGCCTAAGATAAAATATGAGCAGTAGGTAGATCTGGAATCTAAGTGAAGAGGATGTTGCTATAGGGATAGGAACCATGGTCAGTGTGAAGTTGTGAGAAGAGTCAAAGTGGGGAGATAGGAGAGTTTAGAATTTGATGAGACCCTTATGTAGTATGTGAGGAACTAGAACTTGATCCTATTCAGGATAGGTCTTTGAAGAGTGTTGAGTAGGAAAGCATGGTAATTGGATTTTTAAAATATATATACACACACCAGATACATTTGTATAAAATAAACATACAATGAAATTTGGCAATTAGATTGTGGAACAGAAACGAAATCACTTTGGCTACAAGTTGGCAAAGGGAATAAAATCACTGGGAGTTCTCTCAACATTCCTAGTTGTACCTACCCCAAGCACTAAGCACCAGTTACTGGCCCAGTGCTAACAACCCAAACCTGCCCTACAGGCTTCAAAAGCCTCTTGGGGAGATGGAACCAATGGAGGGAAGCAAGCCTTAAAGCTCTTGCTGAGAAACAAAGGACATTCTGGCCTGAAGGTTGGTGCTGCTGTGGAGAGGGGGCAAAGGGGCAAACCTAGGAGCCACTGAAGAGCCACGGACTGGCAAAGTGTGTGCAGACCTTGGCTTCTTTCTATGAGTCCCATGAAGATCTGGATAGGAACCTGCTGTGGGGAGGTGGAATAAGGGGGGGGGGTGACACCCGCAGAGCTGCAGGGAGAAGAGAAAGCCCAGAAGCAGTTAATCCTGCTGGTTGAATTGTTTTTATAAACGACACTCTAAAATCAAATAGATGCAATAAAAACACAGTGGCCTTTTCATTAAACATGCCACAGAGGCCCCTTGTTCAGCAGCCGTTGTCAATCAGATCTGGGCCATTGTCTCTTTCTCCAACCCCATATAATTGGCATCTGTCTGGCAGAAAACAAATAAATACCAAGCTGGCATTTTAACTAGGGCAGTAAGGAGCCCGGGACGCTCCTTTTCAGAGTCTCCCCAGCCATCAGGGCAGGTCAGGGTCCTGAAGGGGCCTGTCTTTTCCCAGGAGAATAGGGTCCCGCTAGGTCTCCGTTTCCCTCCTGAAAGGGGCTGCTCTGATCTCTCTGGCCACAATCACTGATCCAAAGAGAGCTTGCCTTCTGCCTTCTGTCTGTAGAACCCCATGAGAGAGTCAGTAGGGTTCATTCTGTCATTTTCCATTCAGGAATTCGGGAAAAAGATGTCCCATTCTCTGACTAACTTTGGATGTTGCCACTTATTAATAGCAACACAGCACTATGTTAAATAATACCATTAGAATTAAACTAGCATGGTTTTCTAGTTGCTAGCATTATTGTAGCATGAAGAGATGATATTACTGTGACCAAGTAAAAATAGTGCCATCCCAGCACCCTTATTAACTGAGCACTTTATAGTAGTATTATGGTTAGTTACTGCTTTGGGCAACATGCTCATGTATGGGTGATTCTCATTACTCACATTAGTTAATGTTTGGTAAAGTCACCACAAACACTGAATTAGTGAATACTGAATTATTGTTCCTAGAAAAACACAAAGCTTGTTACAGCATTTTCACAAGCTAATCAATACATGATCTTTTTTCCTTGTATTTTCTGTTTAAAAAGCACCTTTAAAATATATATCTTGATTCATTAACATTTACCTCTGGCTAACAGCATTATAACTCATGTTTGAACAAAACTTATCTAACACACATGTTTTCTCCTAACGCATATGATAGCCTTATGGTCTTGTTTTTAAGAACACTAGATAATACTTCAGCACTGTGCTTGGGGACATTTTAAATAGCAGAATCACCAACAAAAATGCAAAAAATACAGCACTGTGTAGTCTACTTGTTAACAGCATGAGAAGGGAAACAAGAACATTGCCTTGCTTAACCTCAGCTGGAAATGTGTGTGTTAGGAAACTCAAATGTCCCAGCTCTGCCCATGTCTCTGAATGACCAGAAGAGTGTAGTGAGTATTGACTCTTAAGCCATGACTAAATTTTAGTAAATAAGCAAATTTTCAAACATGTGTCCAACAAATCATCAGGCCTAACTGTGCAGTGGTTCACTTTAATTCTCCCTCAGGCTTGTTCTCCCATAGTTTGGTACAGAATCTAAGGCTCGAAGTGGACTGTTCAAAATCAGGCGGCTAGAATATGGTTTGTGATATGATACAGAGGTGAGTTAACTGCAGCCCATACATGGGGCCTACTACCTGTTTTGGTAAATAAAGTTTTATTGAAACAGTCATGATCATTTGTATACTGTCTGTGGTTGCCTTTGTGCTACGGCGGCAGACATGAGTAGTTACAACAGAGATTACTTAGCCGACAAAGCCTAAAATCATGGCTTAACCCTTTTAAAATAAAGTTTGCCGAACTCCATATTATTCCAAATTCTCTCTTTGGTTCGGGGGGAGAAAGTTCTGTGTGGTCTCAATGCCAGAGCAATTTGTGCTTTTGCTAAACACTTGGCTTTTCTCTCTGGAACACTGGGGATATCGCTGACGATTATGTTCTTTTCTTTATAGTTATGTTAAGAGCTCAAAGTCTAAGACAAAGATTCCTAGCATTCACATGCTAGGAATAAAAAGGTTCTTCAGTCTTGGTTATACCAGAATGGGGTTAGATTATTTAAGTACATTTACAAGTGTGATGAATTTGTAGAACTAGTCTTAAAGGCATCTGGGAATTTCCAGTAATGAAGTGCTTCATCTGGTACAGGACCTGGATTCTGGCTGAATGGTAGCTTTCCCTACAAAGACCTATTGTATGTAAATAATCTGTTTAACTACTATTTACAGAGGGCTTAGCATATGCTAGATACTGAGGTGTAGGCTATATGTGACTTTTATCACTTTGTGGAACCTGGTATCTAGGCCAAGGGAATTAAAACCTTAGAGTCAAGTTTTATTATCTCTTGATAGATGAGGAGACCAAAGATCTTAACTTGCGCAAGATAACAAAGAAGTGACAGATCTGAGATTTAAAGTCAGGCATGTCTAACTCAAAATTTATTCCTCACATGTATCCATCATTTTGGATAACTTCCCCAGCATCAAACTTCATTGTTCCAACTCTTAAATTTAGGATTCTGGGCACTTTGGACATTCTTCTTATGTTAGGACTCCCATGTTTCGATTTGAATTGGGTTGTTGTGGGGCATCAAAGGGAGAATGGGGACTATTCAAGAGTAGTCACAGAAGATCCGTAGGCAAACTGTGCAGCAGCTCAGGTGAGTGACCGAGGTAGGCTGGATGCTGGTGCTGGAGTGTGGGTGGAGGGACATTTGTAGGAAGCCTTCTGACAAGATTCCATAATTGACTACACACGACTGAGAAGAAGGCAGCAAAAATGTCTTCCAGCCTCCAGCTGGGGTGACAGTGAGACAGGCAAGAAAATGAGCTGCCATCTCTGCCGGAGCTGAGCCAGGGACTTGTGTGGACATCCTTGGCAGCCACGCTCAGGCATGATGGCTGTCGTCCCCACATGTAACTGTGCTTCTGCCTGTCTCTCCCACAAAACTGCAGTACTGAAGGGAAGAGCCTTTGTTTAAGGAGTGCAATAGCTTCTTCTTTTGTCCCCCACCCCCACCCCCACCCAGTGATTACTCTTTCTAAGATGAGCCTGAAAGTCTTACCAGTCTCCCAATCACTTGTGCTAGAAATAATGGAGGAGTGAAAACTATGCTTTGGTCAATTCAGCATCAATTCCATCTCTATCAGAAACAATAAATATTCAATGTCACATAGTTATTGCAACTCCTAAGCCCTTTGGTATACAACATACACAGAGGGTTGTAAAGACTCTTGTAAGGAATTCTCTAGTGAGTCCAAGGCCTGTACCTTTCAGACCAATAGGCAGGGGCGTAGGAGTTCAGTCCCTCACCTCCTCCACCCGATCCTCTTCTTTAGCAGTATCATTTGTGAATAGTTGTTGAGTATCTGGATATTGCAGATACTAGAGCTAGCACGGAAGCTTATGAGAGCAAAATTTTTTGTCTGCTTTGCTCATTGCTGTATTTCTCATGCCTAAACTGTGCTCTGTAAGATTGATACATCAGAGGTGTTCAGTAAATGTTTGTTAAAGGACGAATGGCTGAGGAAAGACTCTTTCCTTTGAGGAGGAAGATGCAGCTATTCACCTATCATTTACTATGTGTCTGATCTTGAATCAGGCCTTGGAACATAAAGTAGAACAGCCTTATAGCCAAATTTCAGGAAGGAGGCCAAATTGCCAAAAGACTGCAAGATTTCCTGGGACAAAGATTGTGGCAATTACAATAGCATCACAAGGAGCTGAGAAAGACAAGTGGGTGGTAGGACTGACTCCAGCTGGGAGATCAGGGAGG
The DNA here is from genome assembly GCF_000260355.1 of Condylura cristata. Taxonomy (NCBI): domain Eukaryota; kingdom Metazoa; phylum Chordata; class Mammalia; order Eulipotyphla; family Talpidae; genus Condylura; species Condylura cristata. Next base: position 42,802,726 of record NW_004567116.1, on the reverse strand, counting down.
GCTTCACGGAGGAGGATGCCTTTGATATGAGTATTGAAGAAGGAGCAAGAGCTCTCTGAGTGGGACGCTCAGACAGGAATTTGGGGTGGGGGGGAGGAGCTATAGCAGTTGCTATGGTCATTATTTATGTATTTATTTAAGGATTTTATTTACTTATGCATACAGAAACAGGGTACAGGCCAGAGGTGCAGGGGCGGAGAGAGGATTCACCAGAAAGAGTGGGGAGCAGAATAGACAGGTCGACAAAGTACACTGCTGAGGGGAGCAGCAGGTAAGGAAGGAGAGGTCTGCTGTGCCATATGGATCACCTCTGGGACAGGGCTTGAACTCGCACTGAAGTGGCCACAGCTTGGCTTAGCTTTGCAGTGCAGAGCTCCAGGCTGCTTCATCACCAGGAAGGGCCCCTGCTGTGGTCATTTATAAGGACACACCTTAGGCAGAGGACAAGATATGGGAATATAGACAGTACCCTTACAGAGCTAGAGAAAGACAAGATTTTTCTTGCATTCCTGTTCTCTCCCCATCTCTCATATTATTATCTTACTAGAGGATGAGGGGGGAGAGGAGCAGGAATGAGGATCAAGTCTATAGGTGGGAGAAAAATGTTGGATTAAAATCACACAGAGAAAGACACAGATATATAAGGTGGGAGAAAGAAAGCAAACTGACTCTGGGCAGCAGTTTCCGATAGAAATATATTTTAAATTATCTAAAAGTCACATTTTAAAACTGAAAAAAACATCAGATGGAGTTGATTTTAAGTATTCAATAATAACATTATGTATAAAATATACAAATAATTCTATATTAAATATAGAATTTCGGCATGCAATTATTATAAAAACTCATTAATGAAGTTATAATTCTTGTTTTCACATTCATTCTTTAAAATGTGTAGGGAGGGGGCCTTGCTAATGGTACAAGGGTTAAAATCTCAGCGCTATCCAGCTATGGCTTGAACTCATTCAGCCTGAGTTCCACCCCTGGCCAGGGAGGTGACCCACATGCACAGCAGACATCTCCTGTGTTGCCTATTTCTCCCCTCAGCAGTGTATTTCTGCTCCCCAATCTTTCTCTGGTGAATCATCTCATCCTCTGGAGACCCCAATTCTTGTACACATAAAAAGTAAAAATAATCTTAAAAAAATAAAATGTGTACATTTACATTTATGGTACATAATGGACAAACCAAATAGAGGCGACTCATATTTTAAGGACCCAGTAACCACACATGGCCAGCGGTCACTGCATTAGACAGACTGGACTCCTAACTGTTGTACACATAATGGGAAACTGAAGAATCAAGGAATGTGTGGGCTACTCCCATTCCCCACTCACACTGACTTATTGACTCATTCATTCCTCCACAGTGTTCATTAAATGTCCATTCTGGGCCTGAGCTTCTGCGTGAAATCAAACAAACTGCAAGCGTTGCCAGCAAGCGTGCAGTGATATGTTTTACAGGCCAGGGAGAGCTAGCTCAGGGATTGAGAGCTGTCAGTTTGCCAGGGGTCTTAAACTGGGGCTGCATGTGGCCAAGGGATCCTTTGTGTCTGGGCATGTGCATTTTCCCGGGACCATGTGCCTCTTTTATTTTTTAATTGAGTCAACACTAGTTTGCAGTGCTGTATATAATTCAGGATCACACCCTTTAGGTGAATGTTATCATACCACACCCACACCAGGGCACCCACTCACAGTCTTCCACCATAGTCCATTGTGCCCCCTCACCACCCCGATCTTCCCCATCCCCCCTCTGATAGCCTCAATTCTTCAATCAAATTTTAAGGTTTGTGATTGGTTTAGTTGTATCTGTCTTTGTTTTGTTTCTCTATATTCCACATATAAATGACATCATCCAGTATTTGTCTTTCTCATTTTATATATATATATATACACACACACACACATACTGTATACACTATATATTATACTACACACACACACACATATAGTACAAACCCCCTCCAGCTCTATCCCTGTTGTCACAAATGGCAAGTGTTTTTCTTTCTTTCTTTCTTTCTTGTTAATATCTTAGGAGCATTGCATTGTGTATCTATACCACATATTCCTTTTGCTTTCATCTGATTTGGGGCACTTAAGTTGTTTCTATAACTTGACTATTGTTAACAGGGCTGCCGTGAAGACAGGAGTACATATCTCCCTTCAAATTAATGGTTTTGCATTCTTCTAGTAGAAACCTAGGAGTGGGAATGCTGGATCATAAGATAGCTCAACTTATAACAGAGAAATACTTTTAACTGTAGATCTTCTTTTTTTTATAATATAATAGTTTATTTTTACATCATTTTGTACATTTTTTTTCCATCTCAATTGTAAGCCCCATGGGTTTCCCATCACCGAGTCACCCATGTGCCATCACCATAGTCCTATGCACTTCCCTCCGCCCCCTCCCCGTTTTTGATCCCATTCCCCACTCCACTCTCACAAAATGTAGATCTTCTTTTAGTATTCTGAGAAATCTCCATGCTGTTTTCTACTGGGCTTGACCATTCTATATTCCCACCAGCAAAGTACACAGGTTCCTCTCTCTCTACATCCTCACTGGCACTTGTTTCTCGCTTGTTTGATGCTGACCTTTTGATATGACATAACCTGACAGGAGCTACATTTAGTCTCAAGACAGATGGTCATCTTTTCCCTCATGCCTGGTCCACTTCACTCCTTAGGTTCCCTGTGGGCCTGCTGCAGACATTTGTATTTGAGAGCCAGGGGCTCAGAAACCTCTATGAAACTGCAAGTGTTGTAAGGTCAAAGTAGAATGGACCTAGCGAGCAATCAGGTGTTCTAGAATTACACAGAGCAGTTTTGAAACACACCATTTCCTGGGCCCCATCCTCAGAGAGTCTAATTCAGGTAGTCTGAAATAAGAATGGAAGCCAAATATTTGTTAAAGTGCTACCAGTGATTTTAGTTGTTTCTGAGCTGCTATTGAAAACTGCAGCCCCGAGAGGCTGTTTATTTTGGCTAGGGTCTCACAGTATGCCAGTCCTCTGGTTCCCGACCCACTGCTGTTTCCCTCAAACAGCATGGGAGTCAGAGGAACCCTCAGACCTCTCCTGAATATTCAGGAGGCTCCATGCACATCAGGATCTTGGGGCAGGGGCGCTGGAATCTGTAGCCATTGTGCTGCCTCTTCAAGAACAAAGCCCTTGTCGGTCTACCACTCTGGGAAGATTGCCAGGCTCAAGTATTAATAATAATCTCTTCATGGTTTTTTTTAAATGCTTTATAATTGCATAAATAACGCTTGCTTTCTCCTTTTTAATGGTAATGAGGCTTATTTGACTGATTGGTTGATTAATAATACTCTTAATTCCTTTACTGACAAAACACAAGGCCAAAAGATGGTTGTGGGGTACCGGTGGCTTGGGAGATGAAGCAAACCCCCCTTCTCACAATTTTTTTTTTTTCTGCTGCTCTCCACCCTCCATATCTCAGGGTAAAGGTAGCTGCTTAGTCAGATACTGCTCAGTAAGAACTGCAGTAACTTGGGGAAGCTGGCCCTGTTTTTTTCTGCAAAGTTGTATCCCTGAACACCTTTTTCTTTTCATTATGCGATGTCTGTTCTGTGAGGACTCCTGGGAGGCACTGCTGTCTGGTTTCAGTACCAATGAAGGTGGCACTTACTGGGTTAGTGTTGCATGTACACTGTAGATACCGCGAATTGTAAAACTAGTCATGTTTGTTGCTTTGCATTGGCTGCCAGGAAACTCAGAATTGACCTATTCCCCACCAGCAAAAAGCCCATGGGAGACCTCACCAATTAGTGGTGTAAGTGTAACTGTCCCGACTTGTTGAGCATGGACCACCGAGGTAAACTCCTTATACCCAATTTTCTACAAATTCCATGTTCCTGAAAAACTAGAGTGCAGATCTCCTTTTATGAGACATATTTCCAGTGTCCTTGAGGAATAAGGACATTTATTTAAATCAGAGATTCCTGTGTTGTGAATAATAACCTGCTTTCACACCATATTCATCCACTGTTTTGCAGACTCTCTCTTGACCTGGCTGCTGACTCCGAGTTGGCTGTGAACTTCAGCTTTTGTTTCCTGAACTCAGAAAAGCCCCTGCTCTAGCTATGAATTGCAAGGCCAGGCTGGAGCAGAGCCCTGACAGAGGCCCGGAGTTGTGGACAGCTTTGCACTGTCACGCACTGGCCCAGAGACAAAGGGAAGCGGGAGGGCTTTTATTGGTCACCTGCCTCCTTACACTGAGTTCCTGATACATAGCAGATGGAGACACAGAGGAGTTAATGAGGTCTGCTTTCTAGCCAAATGCTTTCCATCTTCCTCTCACCACTGAGCCACTGGGAAAGAATGGTGTGCTAGGCAGGTGGGTTGGGAAGAGCTAGAAAAGCTAAATTTTCATCAGAAGTATTAGGGGGTTGGGGGGAAGGATGTGACTCAATTCAACCTGATTAAATTATTATTTATTAAGTGTCTTCTATATTAATCCCCTTTACATGTCATTCATCCATGTATTCTTCAAAAATACTTGTCCATGTGGGTATCCTCCCTGATTAGCAAATGAGGTACTTGAAACACACACAGAGATGTTAAGTTACTTGGCCAAGATCACACAGCCATCTAGGACTTAGCAAGGACTTAAGTCTAACTTCCTCTCCCTTTCTTAACCTAATACCCGAAGCTGCTTTTGCAAGCGGTTCTACCACGCACTGTGTCACACATTCCTTTTTAAATTGTTTTCAGAGTTACATCTTGAGGTCTCATTTCCGAAGCATCTCTTCTTGCTGTTGTGAGGAAATGGGGGTGGGAGCTTCAAAGCGCTAGGGGAAATGGATGGAACGAGCAGTTTACACTTAAAAACTTTGTTTTCAGTTCTAGCCAGGGGTAGTAGTAATTTAATCATCAGGGCTGGCGTCCACTTCCTTGGGGGCTCCCTGCTACAAGCCAGATGTTTTTTGTGGAATCTGGTAATTTTCAAAGAAAGGTCCAGATTGCAGTGTCAGATCAATGGCTAATGTCTGTGAATAAAGCCCGTGGAAGAACATGGGAAACGCCAATAAACTGGATTCCGTGGCTGCAACTTCACAGCCTCTGTGTGCTCTCCCACAGAGGCCCTGGGAGCAAGGATCAATTACTGACTCCATTTTTTGGGAGGTAAGAATGGTGAACCCCTAGGACATTGCACGGTGTAGTTCACGATCCATTGTGTCTAGGAGGGACAAGCTGGTGCCCACATACCTGGGTGCTCACAGACGATTGTAGCCACAGAGTCCTAGCTGCAAGGCTTGTTCTTGCATTGCACTGTCTGCCTTGAGAAAAGGTAATCTGTCCTGAAAGCGAGTTCTCTCAAAACATAAACCCTGGCTGGGCTCTGATTGCACAGTTCTCCACAGACCCCTTTGGAGTCTTCACGGCCCATGCTCATGACTTGCTTTCATCCATCCAGAGGTTACAAGAAACCAAATGTTGGCAGCATCACATCTTTCTTTGGAGGAAGTTAGAGATCTTCCCCAGTATTTGTCTGAGAGGATGGGGAAGAAATTTGAGAGGCTGTAATGGAGGAAGGCTCTGGCTTTGTTGTGTCAAGATCTGTGCTTTTTAAATAGTTTCCTCTCCAAACCCATAGCATCTCTTCCGCTAAAAGAAAAACAATCAAAACTATGGTAAGCCACTCTGTTCTCGGATACCCACACATTTGCCCTCTATATTCCAAAGCTGGCCCAGTCCAGTGGAAGTCTCACTGGTGGCGCTGAGGATGGATGGTGGGGTTCAGAGCCAAGCTAAGTCAGGAGAAGGCAAGTTGGAAGCTCAAAGAACCATCAGATGGTTGTGAGCATGCAATTCCATCAGATGCTCCGAGGGGACCCCCAGTGAAGAACTGGATGAGAGAGGGGGTGTGGGAGGACACCGATACTGATTACATACCTGTTTTGTGCCAGGTTATCCCCAGACTTGTTTTCCCTTCTTTCCCCCATGACCCTATGAAGGTGCAAGATGAAAAATTTGGGTTCAAAGAATCTCAGTGACTTTCCCAGATCTATTGCTCAGAGACAGAGCTAAGGCCAGAACCGGAGATGGGAGCATAACAGAGACAGGCCTGTTCAGGTAGCCGTAGGTAGAACTCTGATGCCCTGCTGTATATGATGGAGTCAGAAGGCCACCACCTTCAGCCAGGTATGGATCTATCCAGTCAGGCTGTGTGATGTAGGCTTTGACCTGAGCTGTCTAATTAGGTAGTCACCAGCCACATGGGCAGTTTCAATTAATTAAAAGGAAATGAAAAATACAACCCCTGAGTTACCTGAGCCACATCTCCAGTGCTGATTCTACATGGGCACAGTACCACATTGGACTGCATTAGGTTTACAGAACATCACATCATTGCAGAAAATTCTAGTGAACAGTGTCAATCTAACAAGCTTCAAAGCCAGCCAAGACACAAGATGAAGTTCAAATCAGCTCCATGTCTGGTCTGTGCAAAGCCCCCTGTGATCCTTATTTGTCCAGTGTTTTCAGCCTCCTCTGGCCTCTGCGTTTTGGCTGTGTGTGTCCAGCTGTTGTAGAGGAATGTAGAGCCCCGAATTCCTGAGTCAGTTCTAAAGTCATATATTTTGTTCTACAGCACTTTTTGGAACATTTAATCCCAATTATTTTTATCCCAAACATATCCAAAAGGGCCTAGCACAAACCCCCAGGCACTGGGGAAATCAGAGCTCTGTCAAGAATGCAGACTAGTAGCCTTGTGATACAGGTTTGATACAGGCATTCACTCATTCACTCATTCATTCATTCATTTATAACTGGGTAACTGCTCTGCGTCAGAGGTACCATGGACCCCAAAATAGTGACAAGAAGTTGGGAGTAGCTGTTTCCTGGCTATGCAGGAGAGAGTGGAGATGAAGTCAGATGTGAACAGGGTTTCTGGGGAGGATATCCCCAACTCTGTGTGATCATGCAGCCTCCTAGGATGCTGAGAATCATTAGGGTCACCAGTAAGGTGCACCCAGAACTCAAGGCCAGAGTACAGCCCTGAGACAGCAAGTTGAGTGGGGGGACCAGATTTAGGCTGAGAATACTAGATTTTTAGGGCAAAAGTTTACATAAAGGTCACCTACTCAACCTGTTCATGTCACAGAAGATGAACCTGAGGCCCTGAGAGAAGCAGGGACATCTGGATTTAATGACAGAGCTGCATCCAGAACCCAGGTCAGCACTCCAAAGTTAAGGGCCCATCCCCCCCCCCATAGTCCTTCCTGAGAATAAAACTGTGTTTTATTCCTGATGATTCTGTGATGTGACCACCCACTGCAAGGTCACTGCAACCTTGGTGATCTTATACAACTTAGGTCCTCGGGGCGGAGAGTAGAGCCACTCAGAGGTAGTGACAGGGGATCATGATCCTGGCCACAGAGGGCAGAAGTTGTGTACTCAAGTCAGTCTGGGATCCAAACTCTGCCACCCCTTACTATACAATCTCAGGCAAGTCACTTCACTTCTCTGTCCTTCCAGTCTAAAGGGAAGTACCTGCCTCTTAGGGTTGTGGAGGAGCCTTCTTCACAGGCCTCTCATTTACCCAGTACCTGGGGTTTTGTACTAGGTTCTTTTGAATATGTTCTGGATCAGATATTCTCAAAAGTGCAATAGGACAAAATATATGACTTCAGAACTGACTCAGCAATCCAGAGATAAGTACCTGCAAAGATCTCTGCTCAGGCAGACACCCAGTCATGAATGAATGAATGGCCGGCTGTACCAAACCCCTATCAAATAGCTACTAAGCTGTTCTCTCTAACAACATTAGAAGAACATCTGGCAATTAAGCCCTGTTGCCATGTCGGGGTGGATATCGTGGATATTGTGGGTGGCTGCTTTAGTAGATCTGTCCCCTGTTCCAGACTGGACATGTGAGTGTGGTGTACCCATGGGGGGAGCAGTGGGGCAAAAGGGTCGCATTCCCAGTACAGCTTAGTACTTGTGCTCTCTGAGACCTGGTCTGACACACTCCTGTGTTCCTGCTTAAATTGCCCCAGGCAGTATCTACGTGGTTCTTGTTTATTTTAAATAATTTGAGTATTTGGCTTCTCTTCCCTATTGAAAAAACTTCTTGAGTGCAGGTGTTGTTTTTTTATTTTGTGACAGAGGGACTCAGATCTTGAGTTAGAAAATGTGGATTCTAGGGCCCTCCCAGGTGGCACAACGGATTAAAGCACAGCTCTATGAAGCTATAGGCAGCCACTGCTGCACAAGTTCGATCCCAGCCCGGAGGTGGCCCACATGGCACAGCAGACCTCTCGTGTCTCACCCACTGCTCCCCTCAGCATCTGCCTGTTATGCTCCCCAGTCGTTCTCTGATGAATCATCTCACACCCTGCACCTCTGGCTCACAGCCTTGTTCTTCTATGCAAAGTAAATAAAAATATTTTAAAAATGAAATATGGATTCTAATCATGTCCTCTTTGCTAAGTCCATACCACCCTGAACACACCCCATCTTGCCTAATCATGCCCTCTTAGTAATACAGCTTTCTTTTCTTTTTCAGTAACTTTATTGACATATAATTGACCGAGCATACTGTGTACAATTCAGTGACCTTTCATAGATTCAAAGAGTTGTGAAACCATCACCACAATCAATTGTAGAACATGTTCACTCACCTGTTCTCCTTGTGCTTCATGAGATTGTGGTGAGCTTCAATGAAGGAATGGCAGGGAGCAGGCCTTAGCACAGGGCTGGGAACAGAAATGGCCCCTAATGCATGTCTGTTCCACAGCCCTTGGCACAGGGCTTGGTGCAGGTTTGTGGGGTGCAATTCTTCAGTTTCCTCCACCCCCAGAAACAGGCAGGTAACTGTGCTAGGTCACCTCACAGCACACCGCCTAGCACAGTGTTGGGCTCAGAAAGGAGAGTGTTGCACATGGGCTCGGCAGAGGGGAAGGTTGTGCCCAAAAATTTCCTATACAGAGGGGCTTGTCTGTATAGCTCTCCTCTCACATGTGTCAAGTCAAAGCAAACAGGAGAACTGACTGGCCTCAGTGCCTCATGGCAGGCTGGTACAGTGTCATTCAATTATAGTCTCTTTGGAGCCCAGGTGACTACACACTGACTTGGCTGTTCTCCCAAAGAAGCTTCATTTTCTCCTTTAAAAAAAAGATTTATTTATGTATGCATACATAACTGTGGTACAGGGCAGAGATGCAGGGGCAGTGAGAGGATTCACCAGAGACAGAGTAGGGAGCACAACAGGCAGATCAACGAAGTATACTGCTGACGGGAGCAGTGGGCTGGTCAGGAGAGGTCTCCAGGGCTGTGGATTGAACTTGCACTGAAGCAGCCACTGCTAGCTTGCAGTCCTGTGTCCTAACTCATTGCGCCACCAGGGAGGGCCCCCTTTCTTTTTTATGTTTCCAAGAAGAAGAAAGGCCACGCTTAGGAAACACTGTTTTCATAACCCAATTGTCTCTTTGACCAAAAGAAGCTTCTAGAGGAATGGAATGCTCCAAGGTGAATTGGGCATCATCTGGGTTTGGGCCTGCAAGATTCTCAGGTCCCTCTGCTCCAGGAGCCAGGGACACAGGGGACAGCAGGCACCATCTGGGCATGAGACGGGGCGGACTTGGAGAGCCTGAAGCTGCACCAGGAGATGAGCTATCTGGGCAGGTAGAGCAGTGGCGATCACAGAGGCCACAGCTGGGTCTGCTACCTGAGGCGCACCTGTATAGAATAAGTCATATTTCCCACCCTGAGGGAGGCTCTCTGGACAGAAAACTGGAAGATCTGGATTCCATACATTTCAAGATGCTATGACTTAAAGTGAATCATGTATTTTCCGTAGCCTCAGTTTACTCTTCTGAACAATGGAGTTGATATCTTTTTCGTGTGTTATCATAAAAGCTAAATAGAATAGTTCCAGGCATTGTAGATGCTGAGCACATTGCCCAGGATATGTTCAGCAAAGGACACCTTGTTATGCTTCTGATGGTGTTGAGGTAGATGAGAGGCACCTAAAATAAAACCTAAGGAGCATTCAGTCAGGGTCATGCAAGTTCGGGGCAGCGCTGGGAGCAAGCACCTCCTTAAATGTTTTTCCCTAGTGCCGCAATCACTTTGCTCTAGGCCCAAACCTAGGGTTATATGATGCCCGAGAGTTACTATCAAATCAGAAATGCTCTTAGTTATATTTTGTTTGTCTTTGTATCTATTCTCCTTTGAGAAACAGCCTACCGCTCTCTGTGAGTCACAACACTCGTTTAGTCTGCGGAAAATGTTCAACCCACCATGCAAAGCCACTACCCACCCATCACCCAGAACCCCCTAAACCCCCCCAAGTGCCCCTGAGTCTGTCTCACTCATGTGATGTTTTACTGTTTCCTGTATGACAGCAGTGTTCAACTGGTTCTTCTAAGAAGTGGCCAGAGGGCCCTCCCTGGTGCTGCAATGGGTTAAGATGCAACACTGCAAGCTGGCTGCAGTGCTTCAGTGCAAGTTCTATCCCCTGCCCCAGAAGTGACCCACATGGTGTGCAGCAGACCTCTAGTGACCCACCCGCTGCTCCCCTCAGCAGTGTACTTAGTAGATCTGCCTGTTCTGCTCCCCACTGTGTCTCTGGAGAAGCCTTTCACCACCCTTGCATCTCCGGCCTGTACTCCAGTTCTGTATGAATAAATAAATGAATTAAAAAAAAAAAAGGGAAGTGACCAGAGGGATGGCATCTTGCCTATTAGCAGTGAGGTGGCAGCTGATCTTGAATAACCATAGTGCCTGAAAACTACCTATTCTCTTTTAATTCCTTTTCAGTGCCTAGTACAGTGGTGAATATGTCATAGGTGTTTGATGAACTAATGGTTATAGGGTGAGTGGGGTGGAAAGCATGGATGGGTGAAGGTACCCTTCATTAGCACCTAAGTTCCAAGAAGGCAAGCATTTTCATTTCTTCTCTTCACTGATAGAGTCTAGTGTGCTTAATGGTGCATAGTGGATATTCCCTAAATATTTATTACCGCTAGAGATGAAAGTGATGTGTTCAGTGGGTATATAGGTAGAGAAATGAAGGAGTACTAGTTGTCTTTGAACAGTATGCTACAGTGTACAGGCCTTTTCTAATCCCCCTCCTGGCTGTGCAGTGTAGTCTGAGCAGCTAGTTAACTGACCAGCCCTCCTTTGGTTGAGCAGTGTCCTTGTTCTATATCCCTACTAGAAATAACCCTCAACCTTTTGAAACAGGAGCTCCTTAGAACGTGGGGATAAATCTTAATATTTCCAGCAATGAATACATGACTTAGAACATAGTAGATAGTTTGCATTTATTGGATCATCACCATCGTAGAATAAACCAGAGAAGTGATGAAACCAGCTAGTAGGTGGTGGAGCCAGGACTGAAATGTGGCCCCAGATGCTCATCTTGGGCTTGTTTCTCTGCAGGTGAGCTTGAAGATGACTTGCCTGCCTAAAAAAGCCGGGAACTCATTTGAGCAAAGTGACAGACACATAATGTCAGGGAGACTCTGGAGCATACCTGCCTAAACAGCGGCAAACAGCCTTTCCGCAGCCTCCGTGGTTGAAATAACAGTATCTGCCTCAGTCCCTGGCCCCGTTAGTGGGCAAGGATTATGTGATATAGCTGGAAGCCTGGCCGTCTATTGGTATTTAATGGAGTCACTGCCAACAAAGATTCCCTGGTGCAAGAAGCTGATAGGATTTAGAGATGCAGGCAGGAAACTTCTTACATTTGGTGCCTGGTTTTTACAGGGCAAAGCCACTTTTGCTTTCTGTGAACTTGACCCTTAGGAAATCAGACAGGCTACTGACTCTCACTGGCAAAGGATGAGGTTGTCTGGCATTGTTAAAGGCGGTTAGCCTTTGGCTTCACAAAGACTTGGCTTCAGATACTGGCCAAGTATCTGAAGTATTCATTGCCTACTAGGTAGAGATGGGAAAAGGGGAGAAAGTTCATGCTTTCTGAGCATTTTGTTTATACCAGGTTTCTTGTTCCAGTGCAGAGTATGTGAATCCATTTAATTCTTTCCATTGCTTTGTGGGATGTAGGTTTAATTGTCCCCCCCTTGATGCACGAGGGAACCAAAGCTCAGGCAGGTTACCCATCTTGTCGCAAGTCTCATGTGGACCTGTTTGTTCCTGACTGATAAAGAGAACTCTTTGTTTGACTCCAAGCCTTTCCACCACAGCATGAGACAAGCTACAAAACCTTCTCCTCCTCCTATGTAAAGGGATAACACCTAAGTTTTCCAGCTTCTCAGTCTGTCATGAATGGAGTAACCTTCACTTCCCAGGTGTTCGCAGAAGCAAGGCTTGAACTCTTCCACCTCGGCAGATTTACATTATGCAAGCTAACCACCCGCCATGCTAGTACCTTGGATTTTCAGATGAAAAGCCTTTTGAACACTTGCCAATATCTCAACCCTCCTAATTAAAACCACATTATCTGTGATGATTCTTTTTTTTTTTTTAAAGATTTATTTATTTGTGCATACAGAACTGGGGTACAGGCCAGAGGCTCAGGGGTGGTGAGAGGCTTCACCAGAGACGGAGTGAGGAACAGAACAGGCAGATCGAGGAAGTACACTGCTGAGGGGAGCAGCGGGCGGGCCAGGAGAGGTCTGCCACGCCATGTGGTCACCTCCGGGGCAGGCGGGACTCGAACCCATGCGGAAGCGGCTTCAGATTCTCAGTGCTGTGCTTTAACCCGCTGTGCCACCAGGGAGGGCCATATCTGTGATGATTCTTAATGATAGCATTTATGGAGTCGGGATACTCCGTGGTCTCAAGTTCAGTTTGAAATTTTTCCTCCCAAACAACACTGTCAGTGGCCTTCGTAATGTCCAGGTGGAGATTCTACACGCATGCTCCCTTCACCTGTGCTTTCTCCTTTACTCCAGCAGCTTCTACTTGGGACAGGTCGGCTTGCCTGGCTGCCTGGGTCTGGCAGCTCATGTGTCAAAGACACCTGTCAGTTTTTTGTAGTTTATTACTTTCCTTGCATTAGTTGTGTGCACCTGATCTCCCACTCTTCCAAGACACAGGTAAACAGAAGCAAATAGATGAGTATTGGTTAGCTGGTAAGTTTGAGGAGCATCTTGCATGATGTTCCTGGGTCCTTCACCCCTAACACTGTCTTCTCCATCTTCAAAGACCTTTGTACCCACGGGTTTGGTGGTCATTGGTTCAATGCTGACCAGAATACTGGAGGAGACTAAGGTATAGGACTCTAACCCTGGGTCTTTGGGGCTTAATGAACTGCTCACTTTTCTACTACATAAACTTGAAAATGTTCAAAGTAAGATCTTTGAGAGGGCCCTCCCTGGTAGTTCAGCGGGTTAAAGCACAGCACTAAGAAACTAAAGCCACTTCAGCATGAGTTCGATTCCCAGCCCTGGAGGTGATCCACATGGTGTGGCAGACCTCTCCCGACCTGCCCGCTGCTCCCCTCAGCAATGTACTTCGCTGATCTGCCTGTTCTGCTCCCCACACTGTGTCTGATGAATCCTCTCACTGCCCCTGCACAGCTGGCTTTGTACCCCAGTTCTGTATGCATTTATAAATAAATCTTTTTTTAAAAAAAAAAGATCTTTGAGAAATCAAACAGCCTTTTAGGAGACAGCATCCAGTTCTTGAACTGCTAGACTGGCTTAGAGCCTGGGCACTAGTCTCCTAACTTCACTTGGTTCCATGATTGAGCCATGTCTGAACTTTCCAGTCCACCTCCCGCCACCTAGACACAGCCTTAGTTCAGAAATCTTGCAACTCTCGCATTCCCTGCACTTTGTCCTTCGTTCAGGCTACCTTCTCTTCTCTGACACCTACAGTGCCTGCCTCCTATATGTCCCCGCCCCCAGGGGGTCCTACTCATCCTTTAAAATGCATCTCAGGGAGCACAAACTTCAGGAAGTCTTTACTACTGGCCACAACTGATCCCAGCCAGCAGAGGTGCTCTCTGCTGCACCCACAGTCTACCCCAGAGGCTGACATATCTGAGTATGTTGCATTTCCTGCCACATCTAGCTCACCTTGACAATTCCATAGGGCCCTGGATCAGAACTGTCCCTTAGTAATTGTGGAGTAATGGAGGAATGGGTGAATGAGGGAGAGGATTGAGTCGTTATCTAACTGAACTACCACCTCAGTACCAAAACCCAGATCCAAAAAGCCCTATAACCCAACACAAGTTGTAAAATCTGCAGGTGAGACTCAGAGTCCAGCAGAAAGGCCTGCAGTAATTGAAATTCAAGACGCAAAGGAATTCCTAAAAGACAGGTTTCCTACTAGACACAGACACACCTGTCATGGATGGTCTTAGAGACGCAGCCTTCGGAAGTCTCACAACTTTGAGATAAAACTTTCAAAGGGTTTCTTTGCAATGGCATCATTTTTCAAATTCTCACTGAGCTTTGGTTTCTCAGAGACAAGATCAAGTTGTCAGATCTCTAAGCTTTAGCGTTGGATTCTCCTGGCTTGAGATTCTGGTTCAGCCAGTTCTAAAAGTTGTGACCCTAGGCAGATTAATTATCCTCTTTGAGGTTCTCTAATGTCTGGGAAATGTGGACACTGAATGATACAATATGTGGTAAATACAGGAAATGATGGCATGTTCAAGTGGGGTAATTGAGAAAAGTTGAATGAAATTCAAGGGTTTCTGGAAATCAGTAAGTGAGAGCACAGGATGGCGAATTAGCAACAGCATACAGGTAGGTCTAATTGGGAAGAGGGGGACGAGGCAGAGAAAGTTATTGAGAGAAAGCTATTGCTGCAGAAGAGGATGTCGGAAGGAACGGTGGCCTCAGAAAGAACAGAGAAGTCCTGCCAACTCACAGCCACGCAGGGAATAGTAAGGGAGTAAACACCCCTGCCTCGCTCTCTGCCCTCCAAGATGGCCGCCTCCCATGGTGAAACCCAACGAAAAGCCCGAAGACTCTCACTGCTATTACCTAAGAAGGTCAGTCTCTTGGGGCAAGAAAAGGGTAGAGAAAAGAGCTAGGGGAGAAGAGAGGAAATAGACAGTCCAGTTCCAACTGACTGACCGATACACAGTAAATTTTCAGGGCAGGCCACTTCTTTCCCTTACCTTTTTAACACCTCTACCTCTATAGAAAAAGAGACAGAAGAGGAGATTAAACAAATCTGAGTATTCTTTATAGGTCCTCACGAGAGCATGTCAGGGACGAAGTTGAAATGGAGAGACAGAATAAAGGTTTTCTAATTTTGATTATCTGTGGATTTCTTTTATCCATGTTATCTCTTTCTGCCAGTAGCTGGGATAATTGAAACCGCATTGCCTCCCCTAACCACCTCTGTTCAATGTGCTGAATGTACATCAAAGGTGTTTTTGTAAGAAGTTGTATGCTGTAGTTTTTAATTAATTTTAATTTTATTTTTACATTTGATCTAATAGAGTCAAATGAATCTTTATTGCTCAGATATTGTCTAGCTGGTGAAATGGGTCAGCCTTTCCAGGAGGAGTTCTTTGAACTCCTTTGCATGTATAATAACTTCTGCCAGTGAAATCCTGGCTAGAAAGGACACCTGGCTGCATTGTGTAGGGATCTGGGAAATACAAGCAAGGAACATGAGAGCTCAGACTATGAAGACGGTATCCGCGGCCTGTTCCTTCCATAAATGGTCTCACTGTGCATCAGCAGCTGTGCTGGAAGCCATGTGGTAAAGGAGATAGTAGAGTTATCTGTGCTTTTCACTGCAGAGACCAATGAGAAAATACACTCAGGCTTTTGAGATGGAAAAGTCCCTTGCCTTTATTTTTCTCCTCAGCCCATCTAACTAGGAGGATTTGCTCCATGGTCAACCCCTGTCATAGCTTCCAGTGCTTTTCTGTCACCCATGGAGTTCTGGCCCGTGCTCCTCAACCGAGAGGATCCTTTTATGGGTTCTTTTATTGTTGCCTAAATTGCCATATCTGCCCCACCAGACTATGGGACTTTGTCCCTGGAGGCTTCTGAGGCCACCTGTGAAAGTATCTATTCTGCCTTGACTTCCTCGATTTCCTTTCCTCCTTCTAAGCCCCAGTTGCTTTCCTTTTCCAATTGTCAGCAGGAGAAAACAATGCCTGCTCTCTGGAGAAGCTCCACAGACAGGAGTCACACCGTCTCCCCTGACTTTTCAAGGGTCCCTCCTGTGCTCAGCCAGCTTCCACTCCATGGGCACAGCCCTGCTCTCTCTCCTGCACTTGAGTAGATTAAAATGAACATATACTATTAAAATAATTTGTGATATTTATTAGCTGTATAATGGGGGCAAGGGTAAGGAAAACAAAAGTAGCCTTTAATATCACTGCCCTGTCTGATTCAAAGAAAGATAAATATGATAGGTCAGAAAGTACAAAGAGTACAGAGAAGAAAACAAAACATAACTCAGATTAGGTCCTTGTCTTTCCCTAAAGGGGACCATTGTAAAATAGTTTTTGTTACTCTTCCAGGAGAAAGAAAAAAGCTATTTCCATGTTTTATTTCCATCAAAGGGATCATTTTATCCACTGTTTATACCTGTGTTTTTCCCTTGACAACCCACCAGGAGAGGTTGCACTGCCAATCACCACAGACGGACTCACTCTGGCTAGCGCTCATTTTCCTCCATGGCTGGAATGGACCATGGGTTGTCCACTCATCTTCCTCTCCCTGCTTCTGGGTTAGCTTGCTGATGAATTCCTTATGCCCGTCACTGCATGGTGGGGAGGAAGATGAGTGTAACTGGAGAGCGAGCTCCTAATTATAGAACTGGTACCCCAAAATATGCCTAGTTCATTGTTGATGGCTAGTGCCAAATGGTGCCAGAAAATATTGCACCAGCCTGTGCCCCTGTCAACAGTGCACGAAATTGCCCTCTCTTATGGCCAATGCTAGAAATTATCAAGCTTTTCCATTTTCATCAGCCTGAAAGGAAAAAAAATCATCTTGTTTTGATCTGCATTGCTTTAATTATCAGTGCGGCCAAACATCTTTTCATATGTTTATTAGCTGTTTGTATTTGTTCTTCTCTGAATAGACTGTTCAGAGCCTTTGTTTAATCTTTTTTTTTTTTTCAAAAGTACTGGAAATAAATTTTAAAGTGTTTTGTGAAATCAAAAGCAGTATCCAACTATTAAGTATTTTAATTTTACCATCAATGTTATATTTATTTATTTTGAAGGACAAGAGTCTGAACATCTTTATCCACTGCTGCATGAACTGGGAACCCTCTGTCGCCTCTCAGAAGGCTCTGCCTGTTCCCACCCCCAGTAGAACAAGGCAATTAATTATTTAGCATCCCAGTGGTGCAGAGGGGGAGCTATACCAGTGAAAACCTGCTCCGGCAGCTGCTAAGTACCATGCACCAACACGCAGATCAGCTGTGCGTCTCCGTGTCATCCATTTAGATGAGGCCTTCACGGGTTGTCTATTGTAACACTCTGGAGGTCACCTCCTTGACACAGTCTTCTGGACCACAGGGACCACCAGTGTGCCAAGGAGTCTGATAGGCTGTGATGGCTTTCCACTCCAGTATTGTTTTCTTCCTGGCATAAAGGGGACTCATTTTCTGCGTAAACTCTTTACGTAGCAGACACCTCATAAATGGAAAATGAGGCTTCCGTCCATTGATGAGTTTATCCTGAATGTGAATTTGGGTGTCAGGACCTGAGTGTGAATCTGGGTGAGTGAGATGGGGGTTTGTGGTCTTGGTGTTATTCATCTGTCTGTTCATCCACCCATTCATCCAATGAATGTTTGTTGACAGGCTGTTGATAGACAGGTTCAAAATTCCAACTGCCCCAAACAGAATAGAAACCAGTTTTTGAGACTATTTAGTGTGACTCTGGCCAAGCAACATTACTTCTTGCTTCTTGGAGCTTTTGAGTTTCCTAAACTAAAAATGGGGGCAAGAGTGTCTTATCGGAGCTGTGAAGTTTTTTGAGCTAATATATGTATTAGACAATGTTGCCATAATCACACTGCATTAACAATTCTTTGGAAAAATGCAGTGACTGAAAACAATTTATTTCCTTGTGTCACATGTTTGGGGGTCTTTTGGGGGTCCGCTAAACTGGGCCCCAGTGGGTTTGGCTTCAATGAGCATGTTGGATCCAGACCTGCTCCATGAGTTTCTCATCCTGCTTAGACTATCAAGGACACTGGGGATGCTTCTTCACCCCACTGCTGAGAAGTACCAAAGAATTTGGGGCAAACTGAGGTGAGGGTGAAGACTTAGGAATAAAAATTCAGTCTTTCACTGTCTTTAGTTTATGGTACATAGTAATTACCCAACTGATGTTGTTCTCTCCATGGATGTTTGCCAAATCTTTGGGCTTTTTTCAGTCCATGGACTCTTTTATTTCTTAATTATTTGGCTTCCCAAAAGTTGACCCCTCTCAGAAACTAAAGAAAACTAACACTTCAGGCTTTTACCATTTTCTTCCTTGCACTTACTATTCTATGGTTTCATGTCATTCATTCATTTTGCAGCATTCTCAGTTCTTATCACTTCAAATATTTCCCTTCCCACCATTCTCTCCTTCTAAAATTTCCATTGGTTTTATGTTGGGTCTTCTGAACCTGTCCTTTGTTTAACAGATCTGTTATATTTTCTGTCAGGCTCCCAGTGCACCGTTTTGGAAAATTTCCTCAGCTCTATCTTTGAATTCACTGTGTCTCTTCAACTGTACATAATCTGTTGTTTTATTCAACCTCTGAATTTTAATTTTAATGGCTTTTTTTTTTTTACACTTCTCAAGTTTTATTTGGCTTTTTGTTCAAGTCTCCCTTTAGTGTTTCATAGTGTCTTGGAATACGATTTTTAGCCCTTCAATGACTTGATTAGTGATTTAAATACATTGATAATCTATCAGATTATTTTAGTAGTTCAAGCCCATTAAACCGTCTTGTGCCTGCTGGCAAAATGTTTTTCTTGGGTGATTGTGTCATTTTGTTGTTGGTTCACCTTAAGGTGATGAGTTTTTATTGCTATCTTTTTTTTTTTTTTCCAGAGTGGGATTTCCCTCATTCAAGGCTATAGAAGCATCCCTACAGGGTCAATAGAGCTAGTCAGTGAGTGTTTTGATGAAGCACCAGAGGTTTCACTGGTCCTGGGCCCGTTGTTACATTCTTTCCTGGTTGAAGAAGCCCACAGGTGGTGTAAATTTGGCCTGTACTTCAGGGGGCCCAGTGAAAGCTAAATCAGGGGAAGTTTTGGTTTTATTCAAACTGTGAGCAAAACCAATTTTCTTGTCCTCCTCGAAAGCTTGATGGGAGGGGCCTCCGGGGTGGTGGGAGGAGAGCCTGCCAACCTCCTGCCCTTTCATAGGGGCTCTGGAGGCTCCACTCCATCCCTGCCTCATCTCCCACATGTGCACACCGGACCCCTAGCTAGGAAGGTTCATTTGACTCTTGTGCTCCTGGAATACTACAACCTTAGTTCTTTCACTTAAATGCTCTGGTTAAATGTTCCTAAGTTTTCCCATTTTATTTTGCCCCACATACTACAACCTTAGTTCTTTCACTTAAATGCTCTGGTTAGATGTTCCTAATTTTTCCCATTTTATTTTGCCCCACATTTCTCTATGTTTTTGATGGGAAGGGAGACCCTGTAAATTCAGTCTACCATGTGGCCAGACCAGGAGTCCATGACAACTCCTTAAAAAAAATAATAAATAAATAAATAAATAAATAAAAGCTTACTTCCTCTTACTTTAAACTTTTCCCCATCACATTGCCCAAAGAAATGCATGTACATTAAATAAGCACATAATCAGATACCTATGAGCTTTTAAAAACAATTGAAAATTAAAGATTTGGCCTAACAAGTTATCTAGAATTGCTTCTAGATAGATACATAGACTCCTGTAATAATTAGAATTTCAATTATTCATTTTCAATTAGGAGCATGGCATAATGATCACAATGTCATTAAGAAATTGAATTGTGTCTAATGCTGGATTAATATTTCCTGGGATCACTCTTTCTTTAATGTCTGGAAACCAGACGTCTTCAATTAGAAGAGCAAAAGTTATGTCAGACTTTTGAAAGTTGCAAAAATAAAGTGTAGGTCAGCTTTCAGTGACTTGAGAATGCGTGGCTTTGTTCCCCTCTTGGAACAAATATTTCCAATTTAATTTTTCCCACGTACTGGAGTGGAAGTCATTTGGAGGTCTGTTCAAATCTTAGCTGAACCACTTTCTAACTTGGCACTTTGATATATAACTTCAGCCCAAGCCAGCGCACCCTCTCTCCCTGCCCTGCAGCCAGAAATGCACAGGTAGGAGGCCCTTTTGTGAGCCTCCCCCGTGCCTTACCCTGCACCCCCTTATTTAGCCTGCACATGGGTTGCCCCACAACTCACTTCCTGGACATTTTCTCAGATGGACAGCAGAGCAGAACACAAATAGACAGTGTGCTGGAAATTATCGATGCATATAAGTGCTTATGCAATGAGTCAGTAATGCTGCAAAGGACTGCTGATAATAACTGGACATTCCCCTACTAGGTGTCAGTTACTGAAATACTTATCTTCTGTACATTTTCTCATTTTATCTTCAAAAGCATCTTTTGAGAGACCACCTGTTTTACATGTGGGAAGCCAGCTTGGGAAAGTTAGGTACACATCCAAGGGTCTATAGCTAGGGCATGACAGATCTGGAATCCAACCTATTTCTCTGCTTATTAGATGAACAGCTTATTAACATTGTATATAGAGATAGTAATAAAGCTGGGGGAGGGAGTATTTTTCAAGCAAGCATCAATTTTGTGATATATTGGGTGACTCAGAGCTGTTTATGTATTATTTTTTATAAAATTCTTATTTCTCAAGAGAGTTTCAGCTTGCTGAGTTTACTAGGTAGATAAATTTGAAATAGGACCCACCACAGCAGCTGGCATATAGTAGGGGCTCAATAAATATTTAATGATCTAATCAAGTCATTAATAATTTTATCACTGGCTGAAGGTTAGACTGTAGTAGAAGCATGGTAGAAAATGTACGGTCTTATGTTTAGGGTTAGAGGGGCCCATGTTCAAATCTTGACTTGCCTGCCTGTTAACTCCGCCATGGGCAAGTGGAATAATCTCTCTCTGTCTCGGTTTCCTTACCAGCCAATGGGGATAATCTTAATATCTGGTTTCTGTGAGGACTGAGTAAGTAACACACATGGTTACTTAGATTAGTCCCTATAGTTACTAAGAGCTAGATAAAAGCTATTAATCTTATTGCAAGTACTCAAACAAAATAGGAACTCTGATAAATAATTGCTACTCTGTGCTACCAGGGTTCTTACAAATGAATCTGAATAAGATCTTGAAGAGCAAATCATTAGTAAAGAACAGGTCAGACACCTGGGTCCACAGACAGCATTAGCAGCAAGTTGGAATTCTAAGGACATTCTTCTCTTGCAGTTTTCAAACCTATAACCAGCTTCTGCTATCAGAGAGTTGTGGCTAAGGGAAGTAACACATCAAAAGGAGTGGAGTGGAGGAAGGGAAACTTGTCTTCCCACAAAAGGAACAAAAACAGCCCATTATTCAAAGTCCCTGCTGAAAGGGAAAAAAAAAATTCTTTGCAGAAAAAGTTGACCATAGTCTGTGGAAGATACTGTAGTTTCCATGGCAATTAATGGTGTTAAGTGCACTTCATAACTCAAAGGTCTCTGCTGAAGATGAAGACAGGAGAAAGGTGTGTGTGGTTTTTAAAAATAGTATTTGAAGATTTTCTCTGAAAATCCTTTTACTGCCTCTATTGGGCAGGAGCTTTATTTTTGAACCCTTGGAAAGATGTGCAAAGTGACTTTAGGGATGGAATTATAGATACAATTGAGATACCCAAAATAGGCATTCCTCAAAATGGAAACCTTGGACAGATCTCTGTCCATTTACTCTGTGCAGCCTGTCAAACATCCTCCTCTGGCTCTGGCGTGAGGTCTCTAATACTGGGGTCCCTGGCCACATGGGTGAGCCACCCAGGAGGGGTCAGGAATTCTCACGAAGGAGAGCTTTGCAGATCCTTGCTCTCACTCTTGAATCACCTAGGCCATTCAGTGAAAACTCAGTCAACATGTATAAAGGCTACTGTGTGCCAGGTCCGCTATTGGGAGCGTTGTACAGGTATCTTACCTCATTGTGAGACAAAGTGACGGTACGGCACCTTGCCGGTGTCTGGGCCTCAGAGATGTCCAGTCATAGAGACACTTCCAGGCAGGCTACCACTAATCTTCCTATGAGCTAAGTTACCACCCCCTCTTCTGTTTTCGACGAGACAGAGGGTTCAGTACTGTGCCTGTAGAGGAGCCGTAGCAGGAATCATGCGGGTCCACAGGGTTTCAGTGAAGGCTCTGTCAAAGGAACAGAGCCCTCTGCTGCCCTTTGCCTTTCCCCCTGCTCCTTAGCTCTAAACTGGAAAGAAGGGACATGTAAACTGAGACCTTTCAGGCTTCTAATACTCTAGGAATATGCAAAATTCTTTCCTCACAGTTCAATCTTTGGGTTAAAAAAAAAAGAAAAGCGGCCCGCCCTGGTGGCACAGCAGGTTAAAGCACAGAACTGAGAAGCTAAAGCCACCTCAGCATGAGTTCGATTCCCGCCTGCCCCGGAGATGACCACATGGTGCCGCAGGGTCTCCTGACCCGCCCGCTGCTCCCCTCAGCAGTGTACTTCGTGAGTCAGCCTGTTCTGCTCCCCACTCTGTCTCTGGTGAAGCCTCTCGCCGTCCCTGAGCCTCTGGACTGTACCCCAGTTCTATATGCACAAAGAAATAAATCTTTTAAAAAAAGAAAAGAGGGCCCTCCCTGGTGGTGCAGCGGGTTAAAGCACTGCACTGAGAATCTAAAGCCACTTCCACATGAGTTCGATTCCCGCCGGCCCCGGAGGTGACCACATGGTGTGGCAGACCTCTCCTGACCCGCCCGCTGCTCCCCTCAGCAGTGTACTTTGTCGATCTGCCTGTTCTGCTCCCCACTCTGACTCTGGTGAAGCCTCTCACTGCCCCTGCACCTCTGGCCTGTACCCCAGTTCTGTATGTATAAATAAATAAATCTTTAAAAAAAAAAAAAGAAAAGAAAAGCTCCTAAAGGCCATGTTTTTAGCACAGAAGGGCTTGGGAAGTATGGTACAAATGGCACAAAGACAGAAGGACTCATCTGGTTTAAATCCTGTTCCTGCCCCTCCTGACCAGGAAAGAATTGAAGCAGTCACTAATAATTTCTGTACTGTAGAATGACATATTGATGGCTGCATCGAGTGCTGTCAGAGCATCCACAATGATAACCCTAAGCATCCCGCCTGGACTTGGACCCTTTGGGTCTCTAGCAGAGAGCACCCATGTGAAGGATGGCATGCACTATCAATCAGCACAGGGAGCCAGAGTTTCTGGGGCACTGCTCGAGGCCTGGGGTTCCATGCTCAATTCTGTTCTCTTCTGTCCTTCAAGTCTCAGCTTTCGACTCAGAGGTGATATCCTGGAGTCCCCACTATGAGATGAGACTTGTCTCTTTGTTTCATTCTTCAATTTTTGAATATTGGATTGTGACGTAGAGCACTCATACTAAAAAGTATACCACCTTTACATGTAATCACAAATGAACGCCTATGTCAGCACCACCCAGAGTAAAGAACAGTGAAAGCTCTCCCAAAGCTTTCCTGGGCCCTCCCCAGTCCCACAATTCCATTCACTCCCATCTAGAGGTGACCACTCCCTTGAGTTTGGTGAAAATGCCACCTCTTCTCTTTATCCGGCTGCCATCTAAGTGGGAGTACCTAAATTATCTCAGTTACACCTATTTTTGTAATTTGTGTAAATGGAGTCACGTTGGTATTCTTATATGCCTGCTCCTCTTTGCTTAAAACCCTGGTTTTAAAATTCTTTCAACCTGTGTGTGGTTCAACTTGTTCATTTTGCGGGCATATGATTCTATCATACAAGTATCCAGAAATTATCCATTCTACTGCCAAGGCAGCTGTGAGTTGTTCCTGGTGTCTGGCTGTTATCCATGGTGCTTTGGACATTTTCGTAGCGGTGTTTTGGGCATGCCTATCTGTGGATTGTGGAATTACTGAATTGCAAGCCTGGTCCCTTTAACTTTACTGGTAACGCCCAATGATTTCCTGTGTGTGTGTGGTTTTTTTTTCCCCTTGTCTTTTCATTAACTTGTGATGGGGAGACAGCTCTCCCAGTCCCCTGTGGAAAAGCTCCAGGTTCCTCATCTTGAACATCCGAGAAATAAGGTCATCTCACAAGGTCATTAAAAGACAGAATGAAATAACATCTATGTGCTTAGCAATGTCATAAGGATAACTAACATGTATTGAGTACCCTGTAAATGCAGTCCATTTATCTGGCCCCTCTTTTGGCCTCTCCATGCATTTCCTGTGTATCTTGGCCTAAAATTATGTAAGCACTAACTTCTTATACTGCTTTCTCTCACTCCCTGCCTCCCTCCGTCCTTGCCTGTCTGCCGCCCTCCCTTCCTTTTTAAGGCCTATGTGCTGTGTGCTTTTTATGTGTCATCTTATAACCTTCTCAGCAATTCCATATGTCAGTTCTATTATTATCTCTGGTTTTCAGATGAAGAAACTGAGGCACAGAGATGTGAAGTGAGTTGCCCAAAGCTCCCAGTTAGTAAGTGGTGGAGCCAGGATTTCTGTGTTTGCCTTCTGCCTCCAGAGAGAGTACCCAGCTAGGACTCAGCTTTGTAGGAATGTATCTGTGCCAGTTAATGCCCTGTGGATGGTTGCCCACCATCTTGTCTCCTACTTTGGGCTCACTCCTGCCGCCTGAGCTTTAACAGCAGATGGTGCTTCTTCCTTCGATGTGGGAAGATAGACACGGAGCCTGAGGCACTTCATAAAGTCAATCAGTCAGCAGCTAGGCAGTGACCACAGGGCTCGAACTGCACAGCAGGTCCTGCTGCATGCAGAGGGAGACTCTGACTGAGCATTTCCTGAGCTAGCCAAGAGCCCTCCAGTGCAGCCCCAAAGATCAGTGCAGAGTACAACCGTCAGAGCTGTGAGGAGACAGCCTTTAAAGAGATGGTGGTCTTTGCTCAGAGGCAAAGATGAAGGGCCTGTCAATGAGAGCACTTCTTCCGACAGAAATCAAGGAAGCCTTTCTAGAAGAGGTGGCCTTCAGGCCTTGCTTCTTTAAGCACTCCAGTTCTTAGTGTGCTGGCCCACTATGTCAGAAATGTTTTTTTTTTTTTTTTTCCCCAGGTAATCGTTCTGGACATTGCTTTCCTTCCACCTAGAAAGTTGCTGGCCATTTCAGAATGGCCCTGGATTGAGTCTCTTTCCCTGTCTTCTCTTTCCCTCACCCCCGCTGCTAGACGGCTGTGGATACAGGCTTGTGAAAGAGAGCACTGTTTGTTTTATAACAGGAGCTTAACATGATTCATTTCAGATTCCCCAAGGACTTTTGTAAAGTTTGGACTGAGTCATAATATATTTTTTTATTAAACTCCAAGACCCAACAAGCAGGAAGCTCTGTTCGACAACATAATATAACTGATGTACTGCAAAGCAAGCTTTTTTATGGGTGAGCCTTCAGGCTGCTCCAGAAACTCTCTGCCGTCTCCTATCACTGCCTGGTTCTGGAGGGAAATTAACAGTGCTTCAGAGGTGTGTCATGTCACTAAATACACACATGCGCACACACGCCCTGTCCCTCCTAATACCATCGCCAGAAACTGAAGATCTTAAAACCAAAGGAGAGTCCTCTGTACCCCACCCCAACTTCAACCTCTACCAAGTACGCCCATATTTTCCAGACCACATTTGAGCAGACTGCAAGGCGCTGCCCACCCACCCCTAAAGAGCTGTAATGTGGGGTGAGATTCCCAGAGAGTGGTCCTCAGACCAGCACCAGTAGCATCACCTGGGAAATACAGACTCTCAGACCCAGACTTCCTGAGTCATGATCTTTGCAGGGCCCAGGAATTTGTGTTTCAGAGATTCTCCGGGTAACCTGAGGCTTATAAGGTTGGAGAACCAGGGGCATAGAGCTTTGTTACCCCAAGTGCAGTCCTCGGGCCATCTACACTCACATCATTTGGGAGCTTGCTGGAAATGCAGGCTTGAGTTTCTTCAAAGATCTACGAAAGCAGAATCTGCATTTTAACCAGACCCCCAGGTAATGCTTATCCATGTCAAAGCCTGAGAGACTGCTGCTGTAGGACCCACTCAGACCAGCTCTGATGGTATCTGACCTCCAGCCTCATGGTCCTGACTGCTAAACACAGAAGTCTGCTGTCCTGCTTGCCCCATGTTTGTGAGAATGCCTCCCAGTCCCTGTTCCTTCCTTTCTTCCTCCTCTCCCTGTGGGCTCTTCTTGACTCCCCCTCCCCCCAAGAACACTTTCCCTCTCTGAGAGCAGCAGTGCAGCAGCAGCTCTGTCCTAGAAGCCCTCCCTCCTCTTGTGTTTGTTTTCTTTTTTTCCTGATTAAATATCCCCACTGCGGTTGGTTGGCTAGAGCTCTCTGGTTCTGCTGGTGCAGAGGTTCACAGGGTTTCCCCTTTGAAGTGTTTTGTTTTTTCTTTAAATTTAGCACTGCCTTCTGATCAGGGCATGGCCAGTGACCTCTAGCTCACAAATCAGAGAGGGTCTCTCCAGTGCCAAAAGGCTACAGTGTGGGGAACGCATGAGAGGACAGCCTCAGACTTGTGTGGTAGTGTCTTTTTGTGCACACTGTGGTACTTTGTAAAAGGAGAACACAGAATACTGTAAAGATGATAAATTGCTGAGAAGTGTTAAAAATGACCTCAGAATCCCGGATACTCCTCCATCCCCTGCTTCCTACTGTGTCATGGATCCTTGATGGAAACAAGGAGCACACAGAGGCCCTTCATTGCCCCAGATGAAAGGCCATGAAACCAGACATGAGGGCTGAGGAAGGAGAGAGCCTGTCCATTCACTGACCCTTCCTGAGGCGCCCTAAGGGGAGACACAGGAATCAAAGCCCTCCTGTGGTCCCCAGCCCAAGACAAGTGGTGATTTCCCTTCCCAGGGTGTAGAGTTTAAAAAATGCACCAAGCAGAGCTGCTTCAGCTGTGGGGGGCCCTCAAGCTGCTGCAGGGGTTGGTATTGGGATCGCTGGTCCAAAAAGCTATTTGGCAGTAAGATTCAAGAGTCTCAAACAAGTCTACATCCTTTGACCCAGTAATTCTACTTCTGGGAATCTGTCCTAAGAAAATAATCTCAAACACATACAAAATCTGAGACACAGGGGTACTCCCCGAAGGCTTAATTTTAAGAATGAAAAATTGGAAACCCCTGAAAGCTTCCCTTTAGGGAATGGGTGAGGTAAATTGTAGTTTATTCATAGAATGGAATATTTTGTAGCCGTTAAAAATGATGTTTACAGAGTTTTTAACAACACAGGGAAATGCTTACGGTAGACCATTAAGTGCAAAAGGCAGGATATAAAATCATACACACAGTGTGTGATCTCAGCCATGTAAAATAAGTAGAGAAAAATTACAGGAAGGAAAAACACATAAAATAACTGCTAACAGTGGTTGTCTTTGGGTAGCAGAACTGTGGATGATTTTTCTCCTTTCCACCTTTCTGCATTTTTGCTGCATTTGGAAACAATTGTTCTCAGCACTGGGAAATGTATTTATTTAAGCCTCCAAGCTGGTGAAGGGAAAAATCACCATTAGTTTGAGGTCTGGAGAGAGCTGTGACAGCTGTTTTCCCCTCCAGAACACATACTGTTGTTGAAGTCAGAGAAAAAAAATTATATAAATATTATTTACCAAATTAAAATCAAATCAAAATAAATAAATAAAGCATCTGAGTCCCTGTTGGGGAAGGCTTCTTCTCCCCAAAGCAGCAATTGCCTGTTTCCTGCTTATCAGTTTTCAGGAATCTTATAAAACCAACCACTGTGAAATTGACTTCTAACTGATCTTAATTGAGATGGGGCCCAAACGCAAGGATCACAAACAAAATTCAGGACAGCCGTCCCCTGGGCTGGACCACACAGTCCCAGGTGGCGGAGGGGCTGGCGTTATTTCCCAGTTCTGGGTTCCTCTGCTGCCTTTCCCGAGTTCCAGGTTCTGCCACCCACAGGGCTGTTCACTCTCTCAGGGCTGACTGGGGGTTGACTTTAAACGCCCGGGGCCTGCAAGGATTCTCACACGGTTTGTAGGTTGAATATTACGTTCCTTCCTTCCAACACCCATAGCGCCTCGCAAGCACGCACACACACACATACACACGTACATACGTACACACGTTAACATGTTCACACGTTCACATGTCCTCCATGCCCCGCAACTCTCGCACACGGTCTGTAGCGGGCAGCGATGGTCTGTGATAGCCGGCGCTTTGCCAGGTCTCTAGCAAGCGTAACCTTGTTTAATGTTTACAATGACCCTGTGATTTAAGCCTCATTTTAGAGTGTAAAAAACTCAATCAAACACTCTACTTTCTGCCTCTTGTGAAGTTCCTGTGATTTCCAGAGTCAACCTGGTCTCCTTAATCGGAGACCTCCAACTTTGGAGTGACCAGTTATTTAATGTTAAAAGCAAACAGCATGGACCCAACCCATGGGCTGCAGGAGGCCCAGGGCCCTCTCTGGGCTCCCGAGCCAGTCTTTCCTACTTTCTGCCTTGAGGGGGGCCCCTCTCTCTAACTCCCTCCCTTTGGGGCCCTCCAAACCTGTCTTCTAGCCATCCACTCTCAGATTCATTCACTGCTTTTTTTATATAGAACAATATAACTGACTCTTCTTTGTCTAAATCTGGGAAGCCTCCCATTTTATAACTCATTTGTTTTTTCTCACCAAAAGATTTTTCACATTCTGATTTAGTTCTAAGCCAGGCAACTTGCACTGTGACCAGCATTAGTTATTTTACATGTGTGTGTGTGTGTGTGTGTGTTTTATTGTGCAAAATAGATATTTCACTGGAAAAATGAAGAAAACTAATACATGGAAATGAAATAAAACAACTGGTATAATTTAAAAATACTAACAAAAACAATGTCCTATTGTACCCTAACAGGCTTGAAATTCTCCATAAGATATGTTCTGAGAAAATGTAAATTACTCAAACTGATTCAAGTAAAAGTAGAAAAATATAAAATAAAAAAGATGGAACATTGAAAAAGTTTAGAATGGAATGATTGATTTTATAAAGACCCCAGGTTAAGACTGTCTGAAGCTTTCCAAGTGTCAAGGTCACGTGATCCAATTATTCTCGAATGCTCACATAGATGGAATGGATGGTGTGCTTTGCCATTTACTAGTTTCCTGACCATGGATGAATTATTTACTATCTCTGAAGCTCAGTTTTCTTAAGAATTCAGCAAAGAAAACAATCTTAGCAAGACAGTAGTCCAGGTGAGCTTTCTGGAGGCACTGGCCTGTCATGGGTTTGATTTAACAGAGTGGTTACCAGTAGCCCATCATATTCTTGCTCAGATCCCTTCCAATTAAGGGGTGAACTTGGAAGATGCCTTGCCAAAGTTAAGGTAGAGTTCATGTCACAAAGGACTGAAGAATCACAAGTCCTGTTATTACTTCTTACTCCTGGGATAGTTGGATCAGTACCTCTAAAACTGCTGACTCTGATTAAGCACATCTTGTACTCAGGCACAATGCTAAGTTCTGCATGCAGCAGCCTGCTTAATTTTCCAAACAACCTTATGAGGTAGATACTAGAATATAGTCCCTACTTTCGGAATGAGAAAACCAAATAAAGACAGCTGTAGAGAAGACCATACCCAAGGTCTCAAGATGAAATAACAGAGCTGGGTTTGAAGTCATATAGTCAGCCCCAGAGCACTGGCCAACCATAGTTTTCTACCTTGCCTTACATTTTTAGAGACTTGAGGGTTGATGGCATGATGTCATTCACCCCTGCTCATTTGTTCATGGAGTAGGAGCAAAGAGGAAATTTCTCCCTTGCTCTCTGGGTTCTTTTCAGGTTGTTCAAGCAAGCAGTTAACATCAGATAGTAGGAAAAGGGGGACAATTTTATCTCAGTTTGTACAGAGAGTCAACAGAGATGTATATTCTAAGACAAAATGAGAGTTTGTGTGTGTATATAACACTAGTGTGTGTGTGTGTGTGTGTGTGTGTGTGTGTCCTGAACTAAAGAATGAGATAGGAGCCTGGGACTTCATGATATGAGGAAGTTCAGACCCTCTTTAATTAGATGCTTTCCCTGCCATATAGATTAGGTTTCTCTGACAGAAAGCTTTTTTCCAGTTCTGCGTAATATGCCCAATTATCATTTTTCTAGGTAGTTAAGGGAATGGTAAAAGTTTCTTGTGGCCAGCAGGACCTCTCTTGACCTTAGCTTGAAATAATCTACATACCCAAGTGATATGTCTTGGGGAAGCCTGTCCTGGACATCTTGGGGAGGCCTGTCTATCAATAACTTCTTATTTATATTTTTGTAAATGAGGAAACAGACCTAGAGAACAATGAAGTAACTCATCCAAAGTCTTTGCTAAAAAGTGATGCTAGCTCTATTGTCTAAATACAAAGCTTCCCTCTGAATTCCTACCACTGTGGGGGGTACAGATGCCTAAAAACGTCCCTGTACCTAGTAACTCATGTGCTATGGAGCACAGCATGAGAGCATGACTAATGTAGCAGAGATTGACTACAAGATTATTTTTCCCCAGAAAGACTGCCAGGCCTCATCTGCACCCATCAAATCTACCACTTTCTGGAAGCCTTCCCACCTCATCTCCCTATGCTCCTTAGTTCCTTTTAGGTATTTCTATTTGCATGTCTTATGCTCATATCCTAATCT
Organism: Condylura cristata; assembly: GCF_000260355.1. Classification (NCBI taxonomy): domain Eukaryota; kingdom Metazoa; phylum Chordata; class Mammalia; order Eulipotyphla; family Talpidae; genus Condylura; species Condylura cristata. The sequence continues at coordinate 42,771,993 of NW_004567116.1, read as the reverse complement.
ACTTTGGATTCACTCTGGTGTAGTGTTGCCACTTTCTGGTTATGAGATGAAGTGCCATTGTGAAAGAGAGACCAATACCTCCCTCCTTAAACTGTCATTGTCATCAGAATATGTGGAAGGGTTCCTTCATGCTGAGTTTTGCCTTTCCTGTCTTTAAACCTGAGTACCCTGTGCCTCAGTTTCTTCATTCCTGGAATGGAGATAGTGATACTTAACCCATTATGCTAGGATGAGAAAAAACTATACAAGCACCCTAGGGGTAGTGAGTACTCAGTAAAGGTTGATAAATAGTGTAATTGTTGTGATTATTATTCTTTAAGGGCTGCTGCTTTGTTTCCCTTCTTGAGCATAGGGTAGAATGACTTACCTGGCTTTGGGATGCCCAATGCTCATCAATGGACCTGTCAAGCGAGGTATAGTGGATGCCAGGTACACTGAATGGAGACTGGGTCTGAGAGTCAAGGCATCCTGGGCTCTACCACCTTGTAGATTGGTGCTACCCTCTGTGACTGACACCTCAAACCCAGTTTTTTCATCTGTGAAATGAGGATGATAACATCAGCCTCATAGGATACTTGGAAGGATTAATGAGCCAATCTATTTTGAATTTCTGACCCAAAGTCTACAACAATGACTTTCCTTCTTTTCGTTGGTTGTATTTTTGGAGCAGAGCTATTCTTTTAACAAGAAGCAGACATAGTGCAGTTTCTGGTGTTTTTGTTTTGTTTTGTTTTGGTTTGGTTTGGTTTGGTTTTTGTTTTTAGTAGGGTCTGATGAGCATATTAACTAAGTACCTACTTTGAATGCAGGACTCTAGGGTTTCAGGGGACATGAGCAGAGGCCAGTCCTGGAGAGTCCTGTGATGTTTTGCCTGTGGCTCCGTGGAATCAGAATCCAGTGCAACCAGAGCTGTCTCTGCAGCGAGCAGTCACCTGAGAGCACTGAATTTGGAGTCCTATTCCTTTGAGTCCCAAGTTGAAGGGAGCTTTCAAGGAAAATTTTATTTTCAAGTAGCTAGAGGAATACAACCAGACAGCACTCCCAAACTGTTAGCTGCATATTAATCTGCAGGGACTAATATCATACCGTAATTAGTATAGCAGTGCTTCTAGCTTAATTGAAAACGCTGCATATGAGGGGCAGTTAATGAGAAATGCAAGGTTTGATGATTCAGAACTGCTGAGATTTAGCGGTTTAGTGGGTGTAGCGAGGAAATGTTGGATATATTTCCCTTCGTACATCTGGACAGGAAGGAGTCTAAAAGGAGTTACTAACAGCCTGTAGAGCTGGAGAACTTTGGTTATCTGAAAGTCCCTCAGCTATTTGGAATGAGACAGAGAGCCAGCCAGCAGGAAAGGGAAAATAGCCTCTGAGGCGACAGAACACATTTCAATTTGTCTGCCTGCCGCTGTCTTTTCACTTTTCTGATAAGAACTCCTCACAACCCCCCAAACAGCTTATTTGTTTATTCTTATTTTATACAAGATCTTAATAAGCTAGGTGATCTGATTTCCCAATCGTTGACAGACTAGCAGCAAGGCAGCCTAGCTAAGGAAGGGTGGAATTTCTGAAGTTACCTGCTTACCTGTATTAGTTTAGGGTGCGATCCACAAAGGCTTGAATGGTACAGAGCATGGTTTGGGCTGAGATGCATGAGAACCATGGCTCCTAAGGAGCTTACAGTTTTGGGGTGGTTAGATGTTGTTTTAGACAAGCTCCTTAGCGTCAGACAACAGAATCTACTCTGGGTAGTAGCAGGACAGGATTTAATACAGAATATTAGGGGGTTTGCAAAGACCCAAGCTTAGCGACCACGAACTGGAAGTGAACCCAGTAAGGCAGAGACTTGTTAGAATGGAATCCCTCCCCCACTCCTGGGGACTCAGCACTCAACAAACTACTTAGTACAACCAACATTTCCACACTACTGCTGTCCAGGTAAACCAACACCTTGGCCTTTGGAAAGACCTGACTTACCTGAACACAGCCACCCCCTCCTCGGAGGGTGTCAGCCTGCTGTGGTCTTGTGGGTGCATCTGTCCAGGAATGTGGGGCCAGACACACATGCGCGCACACACACACACACACACACACACACGTGTGAGTTTCCAGCCATCTAGCCTCTGGGGAAGAGGTAAGTATGGGGAGGTCAGCCTGTGGATCTGCTGGAGATGGACCAGCAAGGCATATTATGTTCCCAGGGCTAACTCACTGTCCACCTGAGCATGGCAGGGTGAAGACTAAGTCACACCTGAGTGCTGACAGCCAGGGAGGAGGCTGCAGACTGAGAAAGCTTAACCACAGGAACTTCAAAGGCACAAAATGCTAGCCATTTCATTTAGGAGCAAATAACCCTACAGGGACAGTAGTCAAGAAGGATATTAGCATAATGGGCCTGAATAAAGAGGTGCCTAACCTTTAAGGAATGTTTAGACTGCACTCTGGAAACTTTATTAGAAGACAGGAATATCTCTAAAAGGCTTCTGAATGATAGCCACAAAAACAATGTATTTCCCTTACTACAGGACTGAAAAGGTAGGGACCCAGGGGCCTCTGGGTTGTGGGGACAAATCAGAGTGTAGGCCAGCAGCACAGGGGTTAAAGAACTCACCAGAGACAGAGTAGAGATCAGAAAAAGCAGATTTATGGAAATATACTGCTAAGAAAAGCAGTGGGTGAGACAGAGGAGGTCTGTGTGCAAAGACAGGTTTGGGGCTCTCAGACCTAAACTGTTTCATTTGGCTTTTGATAAAAATGACTGGGCGGTCGATTTAGGCCAGTTAGTGCTAGGATGTCTGGCCTTGGGCGTTGACCTCTGTGTCCTGGCCCCACCTCTGTATTCATGGTCAAAGTGAGCAGTCTTACTGCCTGGTTCCCATAGCAACCTTAGCAATTTCCTTGATGTGTTCAAGCCTCCCAAACCTTCTTGCTGGGCAAAGAGTAGGGGCCTTACATTTTAACCTTATTCTGTAGTCTGTGCTCTTATTTGTCCCATAACCTAAGTTCCTTGATAGTGTCAGGTAACATAGATGTTGGGGTAGTGTGAGCATGCAGACTGAAGGCTACCCAGGACTCCCAGACTTGTGCATCATGAAGGGGTCTAGCCTTCTAGGAGCATAAATACAAAGCAGACACAGTCTGGAAAAAACCTTTAATAGAATTAGTATGCCCATATATATGCATACAAATATGCATCTATATTTGCATGCTAATATATACATGTATGTGTGTATATGAATATATAAAGAAAGACAAAAGAATAATAGTTTCCCAATGAAACACCCAACCTATCAAGTTGTTCCAAATTGGGGGCACTGAGGCCCTAAAACTTGCCATGACTCTAAGACACCTGCTGGAAGAAACCATAGGAAAGGGGCAAAAGGGAGCAAGCGAGTCTTTGACAAAAAGGAACAAAACCCAAAATCAAATCCGGGTAAAGGCTGCCTTGTCAGGACCCCATGTGTCCCTCACCCACATGCTTCTAGTATCACTATGTGTCTCTCCTCCATGTGTCTCCCAAGTCCTGGAGCAAGTCCAAAGCCCAGAAGCAAGCACCCTTCTACCCTTCCTCACGCGTCTCTTTGAGCCGTGTATGTGTTACATTGCTTCACCCGGCTTCTCGGCTCTTCCCACCATTCTGTGGGGTGGGACCATGGAACTGCCCTTACCCAGAGCTTGACTCACACCCCCCAGGATGAGTACTGTGTGCAGCAGGGCCATGGAGCCCCAAAGCAGTAGAACAGGCACTTTGCAAAGACAGTTTGTGACTTAAGGGCACCACAGCCTCCTCCTTTGTAGACAGAAGAGTGAATCTTCTGTGGAGGCTACTATGAAGGAATTGACATAATCAGACAAACAAGGTCAGCTAACTAATGAACGTCTCAATGCTGATCTAGGGGCCACAGAAAAATCTCTGAAAGCAGAAAAAGAATGGGGAGGGCATTGCATGAGGGAGCGTTAGGGAGAGGGAACAAAGTTTCCTTGGGGGGTCAACTGAAAACGACAAGCCCGACACAGACGTTGAGCATTTATATATGTATTGTGTTCCTATATGAATGTATTTGTATTTCTATAGAGCCAGGCACTGATCCTCTCATCCAACCCCCTGCTCCCTTCTCCCTGCCTTTCCAAATTTGTCTGTCCCACCTGGTCTGTCACTGACAAGATTATTAGCCACAGTGCTAACTCTTACCATGTGCTATTAAGGAGTCCCTTCCTCATCTCGAGATGCTCCCGTGTGTCAGGCCCCCCAGAGAGTGGGATCTCATCCCCACCTTTCTCACTTTGAGGCCACCCTGCCTTTGGAATGTAGCAATAATTAATGAAGCATATGGCAGGATTTGGGGTTTTTTTCTCAGCATCATGAGGCCCCACAGCTTTCCTAGACCCAATATCAGATGTATGGTTCTAGATACATTAAAGCTTCAGTAGGCATTTCCTTCTTGCTGTGCCAATCCTCCCTGGCCAGGTACCCTGCATCCAGGGGAAAAGCCCACTGCCCAGCCCCATGAGCAGGGTACAGGCCAGACTTCAGGCCATACTGTTCCTTCCTCAGGGGAGCACCAGCACTGGGAAATAAAGTGCCTCCTTCCCACGTAGCAATTATGTGCACAATTACATTTCCAGCAGGTGTCACTTAAGCGAGTGAAACCCATTAAGTGTTCAAATGAGAAAGCAGAAAGGAGCCTGTGAGGAGGCCAGGGACAACCTCTCTCTGAGAGGGAGGAGCAGCAGACATGCAGGCGTTTCCTGAGCGCATCGCCCTGGGCACTCACTTCTCCAGAACTCTCCGCCAAGCCTGAAATAGAGCTAGTGCTGAGGTTAACAGGCACAAGGGAGAAACTGAGCTCAGAGCCCTACTGTGAGCTACCCCCTCCCATCCCTGAGTCAGGAGGACTAACAGCACAGGTATGCGAGCCTACGTGGGCAAGACCTTGTGAGCAGCAGTTGGTGTTGTAGGTGAGCCCATAGAGGGCCAGGCCCCCTCTTAAACTCGCCAGCTTTCACCATTCCCAGTGAGCTCTTGATGGGCTTGTTTCTGTGTTTTGTTTTTGTTTAAGATTCATTTACTTATGCATACAAGAACTGGGGTGTAGGCCATAGGTGTAGAGGGTGAGAGGATTCTCCAGAGATGATCAGAGTGGGGAGCAGAATGGGCACATCTACTGAAATAACCTGCTGAGGGGAGCAGCAGACAAGACAAGAGAAGTCTGCTGCACCATGTGGGTCTCCTCCCTGACCAGGGCTACAGTGGCTTCAGATAGCTTCATAGTGCTGTGCTTTAACCCCTTGCGCCACCAGGGAGGGCCCTTGATGGGCTTCTTTGTGATGATTTTGTCCCTATTGCTCAAATAATGAGGGAGGGAGAGAAGATCAAAAGGAAGAAAACACCAGGCATGTGCAGGCTTCTCTAAATTGACATTTACAATGGAAAGTGGAAATTATAGCCCTGGTTTTATAGGTGAGCAAACCAGGCTCAGAGGAGTGAAGGGACTTGCCCTGGACAGCCTGGCTAATAAGTAGCAGGCCTTGGGTTCAAAGCCAGGTTGGCTTGACTCCAAAGTCTACATTCAAAGCACTCCCCTCCCCTTCCCCCCAAATCTGTGACATTGCAGAGGGGCCACGTGCTCCCGTAGGTGATGCCATATGGTTGATAAGTTTAGGACTGCCAGTCTCTTGATAGGGCTCCTGGCTTCCTGCTCATTGGAAGAGTCTTCGTTTGTTCTAATCATGTAAATTCTGTCTTTGGACCATCTTAACCCAGGCCTGCCCAGAGGAGGTTCAGGGGACCGCCTGGAGATGAGGACAGAGTATACCTGGAGTATGCCCTGTCCACAGGCCTCCTTCTTCACTGACAAAACCAGCTTGACCTCCTCCTTTGCCCATTGCTACCCTACCCAATATGACATTCAGGACCCTCTCTTGCCCAAAGGCATTCCTCTGTGCTCCAGCTAGAAACTGAGGTTCTGCTTCCATGTACCATGTACTTTCTCAGCCTTGCCTATCCATGTGGTTGCCAGGGTCTTCCAAGTTCATCTGCTAAAGTCCCTGATACCAGTAAGCTTTGTAAAGCAGTCATCTGATCCATACAACTAGAAGTCAATCCTCCATCCATAAGAATTTGTGGACTGTGTGAATATCTGCCATTTATACGGCTTCATGCTAGATGTGGGCTGCAGAGTTAGCTAGGAAAGGTTACAGGGTCTTGCGGTGGAAAGACCTAAAGCAGTTAATTCCAGGGCAGGTAAAAGTTAGTTGAGGGGGGTGTGTCTGGCAGCTGATAGCCTCAGCACAGATTTCGGGGGAGATCATCTGGGATCATGTTTTTTTTTTAGGATTTATTTTATTTATCTATGCATATAAGAACTGGGGTACAGGCCAGAGGTGAAGGGGCATGAGAAGATTCACCAGACAGAGTGGGGAGCAGAACAGATAGATCAACGAAATACATTGCTGAGGGGAGTAGCAGGTGAGACAGGAGAGATCTGCTGTGCCGTGTGGGTCAGCTCCCTAGCCGGGACCTAACTGATGCTGCAGTGGCTACAGATGGTGCTGAGATGTAACCCCTTGCACCACCAGGGAAGCCTGGAACCACACTTTTTAAGGTACAGGCAGAGAAAAGGGACAGAATGCAGACCCAGCAACTGTGCATCTCCAAAGACTTGACACAGTGTTGTGACTTTGGGAGTATGCAAAGTCAGATTCCCCCACTTAGGGGTCTGGGCAAGGTCATAGAGACAGATGGCTTCAGGAAAGTAGGGATACAGCATACGATGTCTTGTTCTGGGATTTGGAACCCCACTAGCCCAGCAGGGAGCTCTCTGTTACTATGCCCTCTGCACCCACTTGGGCCTCCCAGAGACTGGTGTACAGATTCCGACCTGTGTCCGCCTCGCTGATTAGGCTCCTTTTCTGGCTGGTGGAGATTTTTCCTGAACACGTTTATTCTCTAGATACTCCTTACCCTATGACTTCGAAATCTGTCTCAGAGAAACTCCTTTTTATTCTTTCCCTGTTCCAGACCCAGTGTGAATTGCATGTTAGCACAATTCACTGGGTCCATGGCTGAGTGTGTGGAGAATGGATTGTTTGGGGATGCACTTGGCTACTCCTGCCTCACTCAGCCTGCCTGTCACTCTGTGTGGTAGGGCAGATAATAAACAGGCCAGCTGCCACCTCCTGCTTTTCTAATCATCTATCAAAGAAATGGAAAACCCACGCACCGGCATTGCTGAATGCAGATGGTGCCAGCGCATCCTGGGATTAGGAGCAAGAGGAACAAGGGATCAGGGCATCGACCACCCCTGGAGAACCTGCCCCAGCTTGCAGTCCTAGCCCCTTGGGGACCTCCCTCGCCCCTGGCCCCACTTGAAGCGATCCCCTCACCAGCCTCTGTTCAGGGCCTTTACACATTCAGAGATTCACAAGATTCAGAGGCCTGCAGAATTGGGTTGGTCTGTGGCTGTGTAACCTGAGGCAAGGAATTTCACCTTTTTGGGTTTGGTGTCCATAGGTAAAGCCCAGGGCTAATGCTCCCCACCTTGCTTAAGCTTCAGAGCTGGGTGAGTCCAAAAGTGCTTTGGAGGTAGGTTGGTGTGGTGACATACAGCTGAGAAGGTGTGAGACCATGTCCAGAAGGTGTGAGACCATGTCCTTAAATTGTATACAGTTTTGTTAACCATTGATACCTCAATGAAAAAAAAGCACTAACACAGGTGAGTAAGTTAGAGTGAGGAAGTTTTCTAACTTAGTCACAACTGTCCCTTGGAGAGGTGTCACTTTGAGGAAGTAGGAAGCTCACTGCGTTAAATAACTGGGCCGAGGTCACAGACCTAGAAAGTATACCCTGAGAGAAGATTCCTACAGCTGGGGATGATGTTTATTTTGTAAGCCTGGTATTGTGGTTGGTATATAGTAGGTGCTAAATAAGTACTCTGAAGTGACGGGCTCCAAAGCTTTGTGGACAAAAAGGAAGCTCTATGGGATTTTGGAATTTTAGGTATTAGGAAGTTGTTTTTTGTTTTTGTTTGTTTGTTTCATTTTATTTTGTTGTTTGTTTGCTCTTTTTTGTATTTCTTTGATTTCTAGAGAAAGTGAACATTTTCTCCATCTGTGTATTCACTTAATTTATTTCTTGTATAACACGCCTGTGCCGGGCCCCAATTTATTTTTCAGTGCCCTTAATTCTTTCCCATGTCCAACTGCACCAGATCTTTATTGAACAGATATTAACCCTCCTCTATCTCCCGTGCTACAAATATTTTTTCCAGCTTAATGTTCTTTTTGACTTCATTTTCATTCCTTTTTGTTGTATAGAATTGCAAATTAAAATGAATTTCTATCCATGTTAGGTTGTATAATTGGGATGCTAAAACCCTAGCTAAAGTTTGCAAGCAGATTTCCTCAGGGTACATATGCCTTTTCCCCAGCCAGTGAATAGAAGAGGACTGAGAATGGCAGGCAGGGCCATCCAGGGGAAACTGTAAGTGTCACTTAAAGCCAAGACCCTTGCTAGGCAGCCAGAGGTTAAGTCTGTGACATCAGTATATGATTATCTTGTGTGTGTTTTACTGTAAATACTTGCTTTTAATCTCAGGCAAAAAAAAAACAGTGACTACCGTTTTCCTGGGAATTCCTCCCCCTCCCCACTTGTCTGGCCATGGAGGTGGCCTCATACTCCTCAGTAGCACAGACCCCAGAAAACACAAGTTCTGTGTTATCTGCTGGTGATGTCAGCCAAGGCCCCTTAGATTGGGCACCCCAGGCTACTTCCCCTCCATATTTCAAGTGCTCCTCACCGTATCGTCTGGTAATGGTGCAGGCAGTAATGCTATTTCCATTATCTGCTGCAGTAAATGTGACTCAGACCAATTGTCTGCATCCTCACACTCGGCCTTGGCCAAGCCTTTGCCTCGCATGTCAGAGCTGTGGTTTCATCCTTGCCAAGTTAGTGCCTGGGGACCCCGACCACCCAGCAACAGAGCAGGGGCAGTGTTTGCAGGCAGAACTCCAGCTCCAGAAAGAGAAGGGCCTCACCCTGAGTTAGACGCTCTTAGAGCCTCGATGTCCGGAGAAGATCTTGCACAATAGATTGTCTGTCCCTTCTAGTTTCATGGAGAGGCCACTCCAGGAGAGTGGGCAATAATGTCCTAAAAAAGTGATGACCAGCATGTCCTGAGGTGGCCAAATACCAGCTTCTCCATCATGACTTCCCTTGTTAAACAGGGTCTGGTTCTTCCCGGCACCTTCCCAGCCTCCGGGAAGGAACAGAGACCTGCCTGAACAACTATAAAAAGTGTACGCAGTGCTCTAGCAATGTCACGCACTCATCCTGAAAATATCAGCTGAGCCCCCACGATGTGCTAAGCCCACATGGAACCGTGAATACAACAAACCAATATCATGAAGCTTACTTTCTGGCAGAGCTGACAAATGATAAATAATTTAAACAACATATAGCATCTCAGATGCTGAAGAGCACTAGGGGGGAAAATAGACAAGGGGTTGGGAACATGAGAGCATGTCATAATTTTATGTCAGCTGGTAAGGAACGGACAGTGGACAATGAAGCCCAGAGGAGGCAGTGGCTGGTTCTGCACAGTGGATAAGAAAAGGCCCCAAAGAGGGCTGTTTTATTGCTAAGCTCGAACTTCTAAGTGAGGGTCTCCAGATCTCCAAGGGTAAGATGGCATCTTGGGCAGAAGAAAAATCAGCTGAAGAGGCATGAATATATGGTACGGGCACATTTGGGAACCTGCAAGTAAGTCTGGCATGATGAGAGAAAGGGAAAAGAACATTCAGGACTTGATGGTGGAGCAGTCAGTTGTGGCCAGACTGGGAGGGCTTTGGGGTGTCCCAGGGGTGAGGTTATCAGGGACAGGATAGAGACTGTGGGCACCACACAGCCTGGCAACCACAGTGGCCTTACTGAGCTGGTGGCCCTGCCTGACTAGGAATGTGGCTTTTACAAGCAAGAGTTTCAAACGGAAGGGACACTTCTTCCCAATGGTTCATAACCCCAGTCGTCATGAGAGAACCAAACTTCAATAAGTGGGGATTCTACAGAGTGCTTTTCTGTACTCCCCCAACTTGAAGGTCATCAAACAAGAGAAAGTCTTAAAAACTGTCACCAGAGGAGCCTAATAATTAGTGATGGCTGAATGCCCTGTGATCTCCTATGTGGGATTCTAAAGCAAAAGAAGACATCAGGCAAGAAAGGAAATCTGAATAAGCTATGGACTTTACTTAAACATCATCATCAGTTATTGATTCATTAATTTTAACAAAAGAACCAAACTAATGTAAGATGATAATGATGGGCGATATCAGGCATGGGGTGTAGGGGGAGCCTATACTAGCTTGATGATTTTTATATAAATTGTTCTAAAAATATTTTAGAAATATTACAAAGTAAATATTATCATGAAAATTAGAAAGTTAATGTGGGAAAACATTGGGAACCTCCATATTTCTTTGGTTTTCTCATTTCCTAAAAAGACTCTTTCTCTGCCAACTTGGTTTCTCCCCCCACAAGGGTCTTCAGCTGCCCGAGGTGGGAGTAGCACGTGTGTCTGTGTGGGTGGGCCCAGGAGGTGGGGGGTGGGGGGGTTGGAGTGGAGTGGGTGGGGACGCTGGAGGGAGACCACCTCTGTGCGGAAGTCCCAGCACTGCTTTCCAGGACCATGGAGGTGAGGCATGTGGTGGTTCATTAACAGCCCTGCTGCACCACACCTGGTGGTCCCTTCAGTTCCTGTGGGGACACTGGCCCAGGACACTTGAGTCAGTCAATAAAAGGCCACCTGTGCCATGGGCCTGGGAGGAAGCAGAAAGCAAATGTGTCAGGGATCCCAGACTCCCTTCTCTGACAGTGGGGAGCAGACCTCTGCTAGGAAATTCACTCTGCTCCAGGAGCTGGCTCATGAGGAGAAATTGCAAACCATTGTCCCTCAATTCCTGGCTTCTTTCTCCTTTGTCTCCCTCTGGATCCTAGCCTGTCTTTCTGTTTATAGATATTTTTGACTTCCTTAGTAACCAAAGAATGCCGATGCTCAATACTCACTGCAGTGTCCTCCATTTTATTCCTGTCCATCCTCTTTAATAAAGGGTGGCTTTCCCCCAATCCTCTCAATCGGGAAGCACCAACACTAACCCTTTAGTTGTAGCTTTACCCACAGACAAGACCCAAGCAAGCAACAGCACATTCCCACTTAACTGTTTCACTTAAATCTGCAGATGAGATGTCTTTCTCAGCCTGACTCAAGAATCATTAAACTCCTGACTTCAGGGCAGCCTAACCTGCCAAAGGATTTTCAGGTTTCACAAATGGACTCCTTGGACTGCATTGATAATTAGCTTTTCCAGGGTAGTTTACCAAATAACATAAGAAATCACAGTCCAGCTGGCTAGAGTCATAACAAAAGAGCTGACTATCCCTGCCCTCCTCCTTCCTGAACTTACAGGCCTTCCCAAACTTACAGGTGCCTGAAGGGTGCCCCACCTAAAGGGACCTTCTCTTAGGCCTGGCCGTTTAGTCATTTCTGCAATGCTTTCAAGCCCAGTCCGTGCATTGTGAGTGTTGGTGCATTCTTTGCACTGAGGCTTCAGTCACAGAAACCACTGTAGGTCTTTCAACAGAAGGAACTTGATACAGAGAATTGATGAAATAGCTAAGAAGGTTGACAGTGCACATTGAGACCACCCAGAGATCAGCAACAACAGATAGCCACTATCACCTCTAGATTGGGGGGACAAGAGAGAAGGTGACATTTCTAGAGCCTAGAAGCCGGGGTGCATGTCAGGACCTGAAACAACAGGAGCTATGTGCCACTGCTAGGGACACTGTGTAATACCAGCAAGAGAGGATGGGCCACCCTCAATTCTCTCTTCTTCTCACCTCCAGTCTTCTGCCTGGGTCTTCCATTCAACAAATCCACCTGCCAGGAAGAGACAGTGCAGAGCAGCAAGTGTGAGGACTGAGCTTCAGAGCAAACAGGCAGATGAAGGCACAGCAGCCACCATGCTCTGTTACCCGCTCTGCTGTCTTTGTTCTGGGTTGATACGTCCCTGGCCCATTCCAGAATATTCCTGATCCTTTCTAATTTCTCTGATCAAGATAACTGGCAGCTTCATATAGGTGTCATCTTCTATGATATCCTAGGTAGAATAAATAAAGTAAAATTGGTCTTCTTTTTTACCCTGTGGGGGGTACGGTGACCTGTATAATATCTGTGGTCATCAACTCTTGCTCATGTGGATAATTGCTGTCCCTAGTCCTTTGGAGAAGAACAGTGTCTCTCTTTTTGTATCAGCTCATCAAAGCAGAAAAGGTCTGGTCATCCTTGCAATGGGGGCAGCCCCAGGCACTCAAGTACACTTGGAACAATTTTCTTCCATGAGACACGAGTACATGCCTACCCATAGCCTGCTGTCCAGCTGTGTTGGGACTTTGAGGGCCGGTGTGTTAAGTGGTTATTCCATGGGGCTGGTAGTTTCTTCAGGGACCCTTGAGCTCTTGCTTCCAGGCTTCCTTCTCTCAGAGTGTCTCTCTCCTCCTCTGCTAGCTTACAGCCCCTGCTGTTGGCATGGAGCTTAGACAGAGGGGAATGGGGAAAGGAAGTGTCCAAGGGCAGAGAAGTAGAAACAAAGGCCCCTAAGTTTGTGCAGCCAAGAAAATAACATGAAACGAGATGAAGGACTTGGGCTGGACTTGTTTTGTTTTGGAGCATTTCAAGGGCACAGGCATGCAGTGTGTTTGGACTGGGAAGAAAGGCATAACTGTACAGAAGAAAATCCTTTTGAGATTTTATTCTGGCTGTTGCTGGATTAAAGAAAACACCATGAGGATTAAGCTGGGTGAATGGAGGAAGGTTGCTGTGCCCAAACAGGAGGGGACTCTGTCTCTTCCTGACGCAAGCCTGGGCAGAAAGGCTGGCTTGTCCATCAGTCCCTGTCTGGTAGACTAGGCATTCACTGGAATGACTCATGTTACTTCTTTTTCTGTAACGTTAATGGCAACTATTAAATATTAATAATAGTGTTCGATAGGACTGGTGGCTCAAAGTGACAGGAAGCCCAGTCTTACCGTCCTCAAAGCAGAGGGACTTTTGCTACTGTCTCATAGAAGCTAGGAGTTGAACATTCCCTCAGAGAAAATGCAAAGATACAGTAGATCTGAGATTAGGATTGATTCTGTTTTTGCGGCACCCGAACTGAGATGTAACTCTTCGTGAGCATTCCAGGAGCTTCTGGGTCAAAGAAAGGGCAAAGGGAACCACCCTGCGGTAATAAAAACACCTAGACTGGGATGTAGAGTGGCCGAGGTCACAGGTCAGTGAGATGTGTAGGCTGGTTGTGGAAGAGAACTGCTTTGTTCTAGAGAGTGATTTGGGTTCTGTTCACAAGAAGTGCAGACCAACAAGGGTTATAAGACAGCATGAAGGGCCAGACATGCATTCAAGGACTAGCAATGGCCGTCCAATACCAGAAAGGCCAGACCTAAAGGGGCTAGGTCCGCAGAGATCAGGTTAGCACCAGAGCTTGGTGGGAAGGTCAGCTAGACCTGGACACTGGCTTGGGATGGCAGTTAGCTTTGAATCAAGACAATAGAGATGGCTTTGTGGAAATACCAGCATTAACACAGGCTCTGGGAGGAAGAAGGGGTCAGTGGAAGTGAAAGTTTGGGAATGCTTCGCAGGCTGATAGTGACCTGGGAGCACGTACCAGCGGTGAAATATGTGGGAGATTGGGGGGGGGCAGAACAGTGAGAGGATTCACCAGAGACAGAGTGGGGAGCAGAACAGGCAGATGTACTGAAAAACTCTGCAGTGGGTGCGACAGGAGAGGTCTGCTGTGCCATGTGTGTCAGCTCCCTGACTGGGAATTAAACTCGTACTGCAGTGGCTGCTGAAAGCCTCATAGGGCTGAGATGTATACCACCAGAGAGGCCCAAAATCCCAGGCTTTTTGATGGTGTGCTTGAAGGGCTTGAAGGTGTCTATTGTTTAAATAAAAGCAAGTTTGAGAAAACTTAGTAATCTTCCTACAGATAGCACAAAGTTCTTCAACTTGTGTCTGTTTAGCCCTTGTAGCTATATGAGAACTGTTTACTCCCTGCCTGCACTTCCTTTTAGCCCAAATCTTACAAAGGCATGTCCCTACATCTATAAGCACCTAGTCCTTCTCTGTCCAGACCAGAGAGGGTTAGCTGGTTACCTGTTTTGCTCCCAGGCAGTTGTATCCTGGTGAGCCCACCTGTCTCACACAGGCTTCCCTCTGACAGACTCCCTTCAACAGCCTGGCTCCTCAAAGGCAAGGAGAATTGTGGTAGAGAATTGGGCAGCACACCTGTGAGCGATTCAGGAGCTATCACTGCCATAGGTAACACTGAAAACCATGTTTACGCTTGTAAAAGAACCACAAAGAAAAATACTAGGTGGAAACCTGACTCCAGCCTCAGCACCAGAAAATGGCAAAAGGGCTGTTGCCAGCATTGCTGCTCAAACAGACACATGTGCACCCTGAAAAATCTGGGGCTGGCTCACTCCACTACAAGAACCAGCAAAAGCCTTCATAAATGAGGACACCCAGTCAAAATTCATAGGAAGATTACATAAAACCACCTGTGCCTTTATTTCCCCTTGGGTGCATTAAAACGGAACAGCTGTTCCACACGAAACATTCCATTGTACAGCATGGCTCAGGCCCGGGTCCTGCACATTCAGGGCAGAGAGGAGGTGGGAGGGAGAGGGGTATGGGAGGGGGAGCACACACATGGGTTTCCACCTGGATGGGAGTATCTGGAGTAGGGCATTCCAGATTTTTCCAACCCATTGACGTGCTCTTTGAAGAAGTCATCGTTCTGTTTATGTAGTTGATTCTGTCGGTGAGCTTGTATGTGGGTGTGTGTATGTGGTATTTTTCTTCTTAATCTGAAAATTGGTCTTTGAGTCCACAAGCAGCAGCTGCAGCTGCCATAATTAAAATGAAATAACCTGCTTCTTTTAGTCCTTAGGGAGAAAAGCTTTAAAAAAATCCATATTCTAAATGGACTCAGGAATGTAGTGAACGTAGTGAATCTTCTCTCCCTGTTTACTTGCAACAAGTTTTACGACTTTGCTTTTCTCTGGAGTGGGAAGAGTAGGAAATTAACCTTTGCTGAGCACATATCCAGTCCTGGGCATGAGGCAGTGCTGTCCAAATGGTACAACCACAATCTGAATCCCCTTTTGCTAGACCCCAGACTTCTCCACCTGGTCTTGATTCTCTCTGTAGACCTAGGGGATTGGAAATTATTAAGATGTTATTGAATATGTTGGCACATAGAATTGGCATGGATTAGAAAACAGAGCTCTTAGCAGAGCAACAAGGTGAAGTATCCATGCTTATGATTACATGATAATGAGGTAGTTTTCAGATGATTGGTTGTGCTCTTGAGGTGTTGCTTAAAAGTCACTCTTCAAACTAAGTTGGGAAAATAAAATCCCAGCAGAACTACAGATCCTGTGATTCGTTTGAATCTCAAAATAAAATAAGGTAGTTGAGATAGAAAGAGACTATGTGCAGACAATTGAAGATAGAGAGGTCATGGTCTTTAAGGAACCCCCAGGCTCGGAGGAGAAGATATTACAAGTAGTTAGAAGACACTGATAATAAATGCTAGGTCAAGGATATGACTATCTTGCTATAGTCTTAGCAATTTAACTCCCCAAACCCATTTCTTCACTTGGTAACTTTGCAGAGAGTAAACTCACTGTGCCAAAATGTGGAATAGTAAAGAAGAAATTATTACATGATCTTTTGTGTGAAGGATCTGGCACTTAGTCTCTCTAGCCCTTATTAGCATTCCCACTTAGGAATGAGGAAACTGGGCCCTCCCTTGTGGAGCAACGGGTGAAAGCACTGCACTGCAAGCTAGCCACAGCTGCCTCAGGAAGAGTTCAATCCCCAGCCAGGGAGCTGACCCACATGGCTCAGCACACCGCTCCTGTCTTACCCACTGCTCCCCTCAGCAGTGTGTTTCCGTAGATCTGCTGTTCTCACTTTGTCTCTGGTGAAGCGTCTCACTGCCCCTACACCTCTGGCCTGTACTGTATGCATAAAAAAAAAAAAATCATTAAAAAAAAAAGAATGAATGAGGAAATTTAAGAGACCGTTTTCCCCCCAGGGTCATATGAACAGGGACTTCCGACTGACTCCTTTTCCTCTCAAGTTCCTGCTCTTGTCGCCACATGGGCTTCCACTCAGAAATCTGCTCTGTGATTGTAGTTCTAAAGCACAGCTATCTCCGTGTCCCACATTTAGAATAAGGAAGTTTTTCTTTTCTTGGGAAAAAGCAAAGTTTTAATAGGCGTCTTGATGTGATTCATAATCACTCTCTCCAGGCCACAGGTGTGTTGATCCTGAGTCCTCCAGGCACTCCTCCCACGATGGAGTCCACCAGAGCATAGAAAAGCTGGGTTTTGTTGACACTCCCCGTCAGCCTGAGCAGATTCCAGGGTATACAAAAGGTGTTCCCTGGGCCTCTGGGTCCACTGTCTTGTTACCATGAGTTAGCTGAGAAGGGAAGACAAGCTAGCACTCTCTGCTAGGAGAGGGGGAGGTCTCCTGTTACTTTTGAAATTCTCCGAGAGACAGTCTGTGTTGTTTGGGACCCTCGAAGTTTTGTCCCATCTCCTTGATTTGGGATCACTTTGGAGAAGCACACGGAAAGCAAGGCACACTGCAGGAATTCCACCCAGACCTCTGGAAATCCAGCCCAGAAAATAATCACTCTTCCACTCTACCAGGGCAGACAGGGAAGGCTTCTGGGAGGTGCAGGAAGAACGGGAAGTGTCAGGTATGCCAGCAGGCATCCAAGATGGGGTCACAGCATGCCTTAGGGCTCACCTAGAAAGGGAAAGAAGAGGATTCAGATTTTGTCCATTCCAAGTTGGGAGATTAGAGAGAAGCAGCTTAAGTTCCTCAAAGCCTGCTTTCTTTATCTTAAATCTGGAAGGATAATGCTTGTCTGATGCATTGTTTGAAAGTTTCAATGTGATCCAATGCTGTCTTCTGTAACATCCCCTCAACACCTTCCCAGTGCCTGACTTATGGCTAGTTGCTTCTCACCCCAAGCACCTCTACTTCCAATTCATTCTGTTCAAACGTCATATTCACCCCTGCCAGTGATCTCCTATCATATCACATCTATCTTTTTTAGATTTATGTATTTATGTGTACAAAACTGGGGTACAGGCCAGAGGTGCAGGGGCGGTGAGAGGAATCACCAGAAACAGTTTCTACAAGAGGGAAAGGTGATAAAGCCCAGACCAAGGTCCAAAGCACAACTTTGGCCTGAAGCTGTGAGGATGGAGTGAAATTCATGACCTGAACAAAGGCAAGGGGGTTGAGAGAGGCGCTGAGTATTTCATCAAAGCCCCTGGATAGGTCCCCACAGCACCTTTGGAAGCAGAGTGAACAGACTTGTTCCGAAGTCCACAGGCACCGGGCATGGAGGGAGAGGCAGGCACCCTTCACCTTGCACGTTGTTACAGCAAAACAATTTCCTGCTCTTCTCTGAAGCCATTTGGAAGGTAAACGGTAATGAACAAGGCCCAGTAAATAGACATTAAGGGCACAGTAATTATTATTCATTGGAGATACATAAAATGATAGTCATATCCGATGTAGTGCACTGCCTCATTTTTTAAATTTTAGTATCATAAGTATGATTTACAAGGACTTTCATAGGCTTGTCTCCAAACTTTGTCCTGTTTAACCATCAGGCCTTCTATCCGGGGTGTTCAGGATACTGAGCCCTGTCCCAAGGATGGGAAAGGGATACCCTATACTTGAGCAGAGCCTAGCAAACTTTCTTTCCTAATTGGTTCTTAGGGTTTTGTTATGTTTTTCTTTTTACAATAATGAAAATTTACAATGAAGAAAGATAGGCAGTGAAGATGCAGCTAACTAAATTTCACACTTAGGAGAATTGTTCTTTTCATGGAAAATGCCAGTAATTCCTCACCTTATAATAGATAATAATACCTTCTTAGCTAGGATCCTGGGTATATTTGGAAAATATGTATTCAGGGGATTTTTGAAATAATGACTTTTTACTTCAGATTCCTAACTGTATCTTTCATGCTTTATTCTTTAGCTGAGTGTGTCTGTCATATACAAACGCTTCTAGCAAGTGAATGTGGTAGTTGGTGCAGGGAAAAGTACACAGAACTTGAGATTTTGAGACCTGCATTCAAACCCCAGCCTCTCCTCAACGTTCTTTTGCACGAGATAGGATTTCCTTTATCCATTTCACAAGCCTTTATTGAATACATCTCCTTAGGTACCAGAGATGCAGAGATGAGTCAGACTCATCATCACAGAATTCGAGGACCAGAAGGGACTTCATAGCTCACCCAGTGAAAGTTTTTCTCTTTGGCAGGAGGAAACAGATGCTCTAGGTAAAATCGGCTTGCTGGAGGTTACAGGGCTGTATACAGTTGGGTCAGACATAGAACTTGTTTTGTGAAAGAACTCAGCCCAGGTGACTCCTAGTGCCCCCTTATGGCACACCCAGGGAAGGTTGGCCCATTTCACAGAACAAAACATTAGGGCTCAAAGAGGCTAAGTGGTGTGTTGATTTGTCTGTGAATCTTTAAGAGCTGTTGTAGCCGCCAGTGCCTCAGCCAGCCCTTTACCTCCTCCCTGCCCCCAGCGAAGCTCAGAACCCCACCTTGTGAGATGCCAGTGCAGCTAGCCTTTCTCCCTCTCCCTCCTCCCACACTGGGCAGCACAGTTATAAAGAACTGATCCACAGCGCCTGCCCTTGAGGGGCTTGAGCAGCATGTAAACAATGGCTGCAAGACTCCCCCATGATCCCCACAGCACCAATGAGATCAAAGAACCAGAAATGGGAAGGTCAGGCAGAACCTCCTGAGGAGGCTGCATGGAGGAAGTGCACTGGTGTGGGGCCCTGATGTGTTTGGGACCACCCTTGCTTCTCCTCATTGCAAGGGACCATCCTCCTGTTTGTGTTTACTGGGGAGAGATCTAAGACAAGGAGTCAGAGCATTTGACCCCCTTACCCAGCTGAGTCTTTGTTCTCTGCTCCAACAGAAAGGATCCAGCCCAGTCTGCAAGATCTGATGGCCCTGGGGAGAGGCCTGCAGGGCCCACGGACAGAGCTGACTCTTCAGAACGTGCTGACATGGAGCCAGGTTAGTCCCCTCATCTGCTCTGATTTTCTGCAAACCAGTGGCAGTGGTGTGAAATGCCATCTTGGAATCTGAAAACATGTACACTTTTTGATTGAAGGCTTTGGCCACTAAGCAGTATGGAAGGTAACGAAGGTCAGGCCAGAGTGGACGTGGCCTTTCAGGGAGCAGATGCCATGGGAGGGCTGGGGGCTGCTGGAGGCCAGGTCAGCAACCCAGATGGCGAGGTGTTGTGGTGGGGGTGGAGGACAGGGGGGTGAGGGCACCCAGAACCACAGAGGCAGGTCCTGGATCACAGTAGTGAGCACAGTTGTTCGAAGGTCCAGAATTTGGTGTTCTCATTTTAAGCTGAACTGGTGTAGAATTAGAGACATCGTCGGGAATGGAGTGGGAGGAGGCAAGTTGGTAACTGTCCAGAGGACATTAGTGTGGGGGTCAGGCCCATCTGGCAAGAATGGCTCTCTGGAGTCTTCTTTGTATCACAGTGTAGAAGAGCAATGGCAGTAGGAAAAAACAGTAGGAAATCCTGGCTTGGGTGTGAAAATGGAAGGGTCTTTTAAACTAGAGAAGGATCAATGCACAGAGAAAGGCAGACTCGTAAGTGGAGACTGGCCAAGATGAGAAGGCCCAAGAAGCAGATGGATGACCCTAAACCCAGGGTGTGAGGCTTTTATTGGAAATCTACTATAAGCCAAGTACTTTTTCTTATCTTCTGAGTCACCTTGCAGGATGGGGGGCTGAGCCCCACCATTCTCAGTTATGCTACAATAATAAGTTAACTCCAGAATCTCAGTGGATTAATGCAGCAAAGGTTTCATTCCTACTCACGCTCCATGTATCCTTGCTGTAGGTGGAGGGCTCTGCTCCACACGGTGATGCAGGGGCCAGGCAGATGCCAGCTCTGCCATGTTGTAGGTGAGCCACCAGGAACAAGTGCCACCTTGGTCTCTGCAGCAATAAAGAGCTAGCTGGAAGGTTGAGCCCTGACTCTTAAAGGCTTCCTTCCAGAAGTCCATGGGCCAGAACTAGCGATTTCTAGAGCCCTGGAAATCTGGAAGACAGAGATATCTGATGAGTATTAACTGCTGTTTTTACAGTAGATATTGTTACTTCCATTCTGCATGTAAAGAAACAGAAGCTCAGTCACTTGAATCACACCAAGCCTAGATTTTATATAAAATCTGGTTCAATTATTTACTGTTCACCAAAGCACACCAAGTACTTCCGGTAAGCCAGCACATGGTAGGCTCTGGAAATAAAGCAGTGAACATTTAAAAAAAAAAAAAAAAAGTGGCCTCTGCTTTAAGTTGGGTAATGTGTAACTACGACAGAGATAATTCTTAGCCACAGAGACACATGGTCTCTGAGGAGACCTATTAAGATGTTTAGCTTTTTTGTAGAGCAGGACAGTTAAACGAGAGGGCTTTTATTGAGGTTTTGTGCCAAGTGCATGATTTACGCCTCTCATTTAGCTCCTACAGCCCTGTGTGGTGGTTCTCACAATTCTGTGCTTAAGATAAGCAAATTAAAGGGAGGAAGATGAGTACCCTGAAGGTGAATGCTTTAGCGCCAACATTGCTCACTTTTAACGATAGAAAAAATAAAATTAAAAACAGAATATCATCCCCCACTCCATTAAACCCATGAAAACTGTTCTTCTCTTCCTCTAAACCACTACCCCTACTCCATCCTGGACCTTTGTCCCAGTTCCCCTAACATCTTACCAGGGGTCACATGTGAACCTGCCTTCAGCCTCAGCCGAGCGGGCCTCAGGGAAACCAGACACTGGGTCGCTCACGTGGTGCCACCCATACAACAAATCCAGAGTGAGGCTCCTTGGATTCAGAGAGGAAAGGAAGGAATTACAGAGCTACAGTTGCAGGACCCAAAGCCTAGCAAGGTGGGGTCATAGTTAGCTTTGGCACATTCCAGGGCCTTGGCCCAGGCCCATCTGGAATGTTCTTTCTACCTTTCTCACCCCCTTCCCCCTGCCCCGAGCTATAGTTCTGCCCTTGCTCCCTAGATACAAGGTTTACACTGACCCTACTGGCTTCTCTACCTCAGCACCCTGACCCCACCCTCTGTCGCACACTGGTCCAAGCCACCATCTCAGAAGGAGAATAATACAGTGGCCTCTTCATGGGACCCTGCTCCTTCCCTCCCTTCCCAAGGTCTGGCACAAAGGCATCTGTGAAGACAACACTCAGACCAGGTCACTTTACACAAAAGTGCCCCATGGCACCCACCTCATGCAGAGAAGCTAAAGGAGGTAGCATGCCTGATCACTGATACACGCCTCCTGGTTCCTCTCCGACTACACCTCTCTAGCACACCCTTTGTTCCCACCACTGGCCTCTTACTCCCCCTTGAGCAATAAACATGCTCCCCCTCAAGGCACAGGCAAGCAGCTTTTTTCCAGTCTTCTGGAAAGTTCTTCAGGCAGAGAGTTCAGCAGTGACCTCCAGGTCACCACCCAAGAGAGCAGAGCTGCATGGAGCTGAAAGGCTCCCAGTGTGCATATGTCTGCTGCTCAGGAACAACTGGAGGTGAGTGGAGTGAGGGCTGGGCCTATGTGGTGAGAGCAGCGAGGACTGTCCCAACCCCTATCTACTTCTTTATTTGAATGTTTCCATAAAACATCTCTCACCACCACCCCCAACACAGTACCTATTATTCTGTTTACTTTTACTTTTTTAAAGATTTATTTATTTATTTATTTATGCATGCATGCATAGAAGTGCTGGAGTATAGACCAGAGGTGTGGAGAGTGAGATGATTCACCAGAGACAGAGTGGGGAGCAGAACAGGCAGCTGTGCTGAAATACACTGCTGAGGGGAGCAACAGGCAACACAGGAGAGGTCGTGCTGTGTGGGTCACCTCCCTGGCCGGGGATGGAACTCAGGTTCTAGGAGTAATAGTTCTGAGACTTAGCCCCTAGGTACCCGGGAGGCCCTCACTACTACTCTATTTAGCCATGTATTTTCTATCTTCCCTTGCTGGAACATCAGTTCCCCAAGACCAGGGACTGGTGTTCTTCTGGGCGGTGCTTGCACACCTAGCACACAGCCTGGCAGCAGGAGTCACTCAGAAAATGCGTATTGAATGAGAAAATAAATACACAAGAAATCGCTCAGTGGATTCTGTGTCCTTACTTGGTACTTGCTCCATCTTGTTTATGGTATCCTCTCTTGAATGTCCCCGCTGCCGCTGTCCCCTCACTGACCCCCTCATCCCCCCCTCTCCCCTCTGACTTCCCAAGAGGAGTTAGTCCCTGCTGTGCATCACATGAGTCTGTCCTCCTAGCTCCTTGAGCCTGGGACTCACAAGGGCAAGCACAGCTCCCCAGCTCTGAGCCCTAGTGCCTGACAGGCAGTTAGGCCCTCGCTACTGTTTGTGTGAGCTGCGCAGACCAGAGCATCATCTGGAATTGCAGCCCAGGGACCCCAGGCCTCCTGCTCTGCATACCCCCTTCTCCCACAGTCAGGAGTTGGGAACCCCTGTTGCCAACTCAGACCCCTCTTGCTTAACACCTGCTGGCTGCCTTGGAGATCAGAAAGAGAAGCAAATGGGACACTAATGAAATTCAGAGAGAAAACTAAATCTGGAGGTGTTGGCAAACACAGAGGAGGAAGGAGACTGATTTAAAAGGATCTCTCTAGGGTGGGAGGGGAAGTGGTAGGGAAGTAGAGTGCACTGGAGTTAGTATCACCTCGGCCACCTCTGACACGCAGCTGTAGATTTTTCTAGGGGCTTCGATTTGATTTTCTGTCTTTCAACTTGAGACCTTTTATTTGATTGACTCAGTCATTTATTCATAACTTCTCTTACCAAAAAAAAAAGAAAAGAAAAGATAATGGATTAAACATTTTTAATTAATTCATTTATGGGGGCAGTTAATACAAAACCTTAGGTAGAAAGTAATGGAGAAATACTTGGGGAAGGAAGAGAAAGCAAGACCACCAGAAAAGGGGTCCCTGGGAAAGGGGCTTCAAACCGCTGTCCTGAGGCTGGCCAGGCTCTGGTGAAGAGCAGATAGGGTATGGATGCTGGAGACTTCAGGGTTGAAATAGCCCTGGACCAAATGGGCTAACAATGGGCCGATTCCTTTCAGAGCTGTTTCCAGCCCTCTCATGACAGACACTGGCTTTCCACTATGGGCAGGATGCCAACAGGGCATGTTTCTCTATGTATGACAGTCACTCTGTGGTCTTTTAAAATTTATTTAGAGATGAGGAGCTGAAGGCACAAAGATGTGAGGTCATTTCTTCATCTGGGGCACTTGGACATGCACATGTAAAAGCATGAGGTGACCCTTTCCTCATGCTATATACAAAAATAACAAAATGTGTCATCAACCTAAATTTAAGAGTCAAAATAGAAGCCTTTAGACAAAAACATAGGCATAAATTTTTGTGACGTTGGATCAGGCAGTGGTTTGGCACATTCAAAAAAGGTGGGAAAGGATAAAATATATAAACATGGTGTCACTGAAATGAAAACCTATTGTGCCTCAAAGGACACCATAAGGAAAGTGAAAAATAACAGAATGGTTGCAAATCCTAGATCTGGTAAGGTTCTTGTATCCAGGCTATAGAAAGCACTCTTACAAGTCAACAGTGAAGGACAGACCGCCTAGAAGTAAAATAGGCAAAGAGTTTAAATAATCATTTCTCCAAAGGAAATACAAAAATGACGAATAAGCACACAAGATATCCAACCTTGTAGCCATTGGGAGATACAAATCAGAGACATTGAGTTGTTTGTTTGGGCTTGACTTTTGTGACCCCAAAGTCCCCACCTCTCATTCCTTCAGATCCACCCCTGCCCCCACCCCAACCCATACCTCCTTGAGTTTAGAAAGAAGTTACAGCCCAGAGCAAGGGGAGCTGGTCTACAGTGAGGGTTCTCATGGCAGCTGGGAGCAGGGAGAGGGAAGGAGTAGCTGGCAAGACACAAAGGTTTGGTCAAGCACACAGTGCCTTTGGATGCTTTTCCCAGTAATGGGCATATGCTGCCATCTGGAAGGTTGCCCAGGTCCAGCCCTGTGCCCTCCTGTGTCCTCACCAAATGCCCTGAAGCAGTTCTCAAACTTTCTGATTTCAGTAACCTGCTCAACTCCACAAAATTATTGAAGACCCCCCCAAAAATTTGTTTATGTGAATTACATCTATTGAAGTTTACCACACTAATAGTTAGCACTGATTTTAAAAATGAATTATGTGTAGCTTATTTAAAATAATGATCACAGTCCTTACATTCACACAGTACATTTTTCCAAAGCATGACTTTTTCCAAAACAAGCAAAATTGTAGAGTGGTATTGTTCTTCATTTTGGCAAATTTCTTTAATATTTAGCTTACTAGAGTTATATCTGCTTCTGCATTCAATCTGGAAAACTCCACTGTATAATCATAACAGAATGTGGATGAAAAGGGAAATAACAGCGTGGCATTCTTATAAATAGTTTTGACCTTACAATCTTCCTGAGAGAAAGGGAAACCTGGCCATGCTTTGAAAACTTTAAGTGAAATCCTGGCACTGTGTTAGCAGGGAGTGAGGAAGCAGTCGGCTGTGCCTCCATTATGGGGAGGAAAGGGGTGAACACAGACCCAGTGGAGAAGAAATGGTGCCCTCCTGAGGGGAAGTGGTTGCCCTGTGAAGCCTCCAGATTTGTATGTGCCACTTACTCTTGGTCCAAAACACTTTCTTCCATCTTGGTCTACTTGGCAAAATCCTCCTCATAGTTAAAGTTTGTCTCAGTCTAGTGGCCTCTGGAAAGCCTTTCTTGCCATCGTGAACATCCCTGTGGTTGGGTGAAGTCTTCCTCCTTACTTGCCACCTGGTGGATGCCCCTGGATGAGCTTGTCAACAGAGTGGGTGGGAGGTTGAGGTCTCCTGCTGGAAAACTGAGGGTGCTGAGCAGAGGATCAGGGACTTTTGTTTTTGTTTAAGGACAAGAATTTACTTGATATACAGAGGACTATGTTACCAGAAGACAAAGTTATGCACTACTAACTCTAATTTACTAAGAAGTAATGTCAATATCTAGAAAAGAAGAAGAAATAGAATCCATGGAAAGGAACTAGAGCTGCTGAGCACTCACTCTAGGCCCCCTCACCTGTTATCTAATTATCACTACCATTGGGTGGTATTGTCCCCATTTTTAAAAAAGATTTATTTACCCATGGGGATTACAACTGAGATGGATAAAGTCACAAAATGATGTAAAAATAAACTATTATATTATTAAAAAAAAAAACATGAGAAAAAAGAGATGTATTTATTTATACATATAAAAACTGGGGTACAGGCCAGATGACAGGAGAAGGGGGATTCACTAGAGAGACAGTAGGGAGCAGAACAGGCAGATATATTGAAATACACTGCTGAGGAGAGCCAGTGAGTGAGACAGGAGAGGTCTACTGTGCCTTGTGGGTCACCTCCCTAGCTAGAGATCCAATTCTTGCTGCAGTGGCAGCAGATAGCTTCATACTGCTGAGACTTAACCCCTTGTGCCACCAGGGAGGCCTGTGTATTTTCCCCATTTTACAGACAAATGAACAGAGGCTCACTGCTCTTGCCCCTGAAGCGAAACTGGGATTTCACCCACAACTCAGTCTGTTTCCAAAGCCCATGGTTACTTACCCACAATACTCAGGGACTAAGCACCATTTGTGTGGCCAACAGCATTCAGTACTGCAGGCTGATTCTCTGGGACTATTTCAAAAACACGTTTTTTCTCTTGGAAAGCTGACCAATTATACTTCTTTCTTCCACCCCTGTGGAGTCCACCACAGTGGACTCATGTAGCAGAACTTTAGTACTCCCCACTTGTATACTGCTTACTTTTCATAGAAGATATGGTCCCACTTGAAATATTAGCCTGAGACACTAGTTCAAGAGTCAATAGGATATGGAGATTATTGGCCAAGCTCTGCCACAACTGTCCATCCTGGTTGACTATGGGAACCTGGGAGATCAAAGAGCAACTTGGAACAGATGAAGTTCTCAGTTTCAGACTGGAGAAATAGTCCCTCCACTTCTGTAAATATTGGGTAAGGCATACAGGCTTATGAAGCTGGGAATGCATTATTGCCTGTGATGTAGTTGTGTCAGTTAATCAAGGGTCATTGATACTGAACTCTTAGACTATAGGCACAGTGTACGTGGCATAATGTAGTTGCATTATGGCTACACATATATTTCTATCTTTATGAAAATGGAATATCCTCATTTCCCAGGGATCAAACAGGCATGGAGAAGTGTCTTGCTTGGAGCATACAAGTCCTCATACCTGGTGGAACTGAGTTTGATGCCAGGTCTGTTAAGGAGCACCCTGAAGTCCTCCAGGTGGAGAGAGAATGCTGAGCCTGGTCCTAGAAGGCACCATCCTCTTGCCCTTGAGGTTCAGGTGTCCTAAGGGGTCCTGCCTCAGCTCCAGTTTTCTTGTGTTGCTTTCAGGCTCTTTCTCCCTAGGACACTTGTCTGTCCTCCAAGGCTTCATCTTCCTCTTGAGTTTCATGGTCAGTCCTCAGAGAGAGCCCCCGAATGTTCACCCCCCAACTCGCCCCATCCTTTCTCAGCACTCGTGTCTGCCCAGGCAGCACTCTGAGACTCAGTGAGCATGTGAGGGTCTTAGGGAGGAGGAGAATGGAGTAGGCGACCGACATGAATTCTGAAAGGTGTAACAGTGTGAGCTAGAAACCCAACAGTTGCTTGTTTGTCCAAAAAGGGAATCCCAGTGTGGGAACTCCTGTCAGGCCCAGCTCCCATGCTTTGGGAAGCACTAGTAGACAGTTTCAGAAGGAAGGGAATTCTGCCCTTTCCTGAGGCCTGCCAGGCTGGTTGTTGGCAGAGTTGTGGCCACTTCTGTGGGTGTCACCACCCTCTAAACCCCTTTATGATGAACTTTATTTAGTATTCCTCATATTTGGGGTGGTTCTGCTGCACGGTCTTTGATGTTCAGAATGATAACAGGGACATTGACAAGCTGAATGCCTGGTTTATTTCCAAATGGGAAGGTCATTGTCATTATCGTTGGTGGACTCAATGACTGAATCCTCGTAACGGTGTGGGCTTCCCTCTCGTTGCTGATGGAATCTTCAGCTGGGCATGTCCGTAGCCAGTTTAGCCAACACAGCCAAGGTCAAGACCCAGTGACCCCTTTCCAAGGCTGTGGACCTCTGTCACCATGTAGCCTTGACTTGCATGCTGTGAAATGGATGTATTTAGACCTCTTTCACCCCCCACAGCTTCTCTGAAAGCTCCCTTGGTGGAAAAGAACAGTGAGTCAACCTCTATAAACACAGAAAGCTTTTCCTCTTTGGATTCTAACCATGGTGGGAAAGCCAAGTGTGCAGAAAATGCTGCAGGGGTGAGAACAGACATTTGTTGAGTACCTATTACATGTCAGCCACTGCACCACGTATTTCACAGTCCATTTAACCCTCACAACTGCCGGTGAGGTAAGCATTGTTATTTCTGATTCACAGATGGGGCTGTGGAGCCTCAGAGAGGGTCACTGACTTCAAGTCACACAGCTGGGAAGTGGGGGAAGCCAGGAATTGAATCAAGGTTATCTACTACAGAGCACAGCTCCTTCCTTCCCACTGGGTTGAAAATAATAACAAGAACAGCAGCAAGAGTGGTGTGTCCCTTGCATGCGTGACTTGTATTAGCTCATTTAATCCATACAACAAGCCAGTGATACTAGGTGCTATTTTCATCCCTGTTTTACACACAAGGAAACCAAGGCATGGAGATGTGCTTTCAGGTAAAAATTATACCAAAATGTGGGTGTTCCAAAGGGAAGGCCTGTGATCTGTCACAGGTTGCTTCTCTGGCATAAATGCATCTTGTCTAACTTAACACGGAGTTTGTCCATAGGATGTACTTGACAATATCTGTGTTTGATAATTCACGTCATGGTGTCCTGGCCACCCCAGTGGCAAGGTTGTCGTTAGCCACCTACGCTGTCTATTGAGCTGCCCCTGGCCATGGAGACTTCTGATAAATGCAAGGGTCCTAGAGCCCAGATGTTAGGATTCAAGCATGTTACAAAGATAGACAGTCGTGCATAACTTGGTGATGGAAATGGGTTCTGAGATACGTGATTAGCCTTGTGGTGGTATGAATGTCATACACCATTGCACAAGCCTAGATGAACTGGCCTACTATATGCCTGAGCCATGTGGTCTGCTCTGTGTGGTTTGTTGCTGATGGAAATATTTTTGAGCAACGCATGACTGTACAGTGCCTGCAGAGAGGCTCTGGAATCAAACAGATGGACTCTGCACCTGTGTATCCTCCGAGGTTTCATTTTCTGGAGTCTGAGCAAGTTATTAATCTCTCTGTGCTTTCATTTCTGAATATGTAAAATGGGCATAATAAGCGGCCATACATTAATGACCTATCATAAGGATTAAAATTCATATGAAATGTCTATCATCCTGTAGAGGTAGCACACAAGAAATGCAGGTGTTCGATAGATATGATGTATTGCATAATAGAATACTGGTTTATGGAGTTGGGCTTAGGAGGTTATCTAGTTCCATCCTTTCATTTGCAGATGTAGAAACTGAGGCTCAGAGACTGGCAGTGATCAGCTAAAGTCACACAACATTTTAGTTTTCTGATTCCAGTACCAACGTTCATACTGTCATTACAGTTTGTATTTAGAACGGCCTTGTGAAGACTTTACACTAACATCAGTTCCAAAAGTTTGGTTGCCTTCCTTTCAGTATATTTATCTTTTTTGATAGTCTGTAGTCTGTTCTTTACTTCAACATTTACTACCTTTATTTACTTGTTTAAATATCAAACACTGTTATTTTATAAATCCAATTATTTCAGAACCTAGAGTGATCATAGATCTGATTTGTTTTCATTGTTTCTGTTGTCTCGTGCTCATGGTGATTTTTGTCCTTACATATTCTGTGATCTTTTTAATTATGGGTATGCTTGTTAAAACTTTGTGGGACTTCTTTGAGGCCAGAATTGAAAATTCATTGCTCCACAAAGGATTGACATTTACTTCTGCTAGGTGTCTGAATGGACCACAAACTTGGGGTCATTTTTAAACTAAATGTTTACCTTGGACACTGAGTTTTGTTCTGATCAGAAGACACTAATGTATTCAACTCCTAGAGCCATTTGTGTGGTGGGAATTCTCATAAAAACCTTTTTAAATTTTTCCCTCTGCCCAGCACGAGGGCCAAGTTTCCTTACTGTCGCCCTCTGTGAAATGGGATATTTTTTTTCTAGTCTATCTTTTAACCAAGGCTTCTTCTGGGGTTCTAGTCTAAGTGGGACTTTCAATCTGACTTCCAATTTTTTTCTTTTTTGAAGGACTTTGACTTTGCTTATTTTCTTGGTCCTTTAAAAGTAAAGTTCTACACCCCAAGAACTGGCAGTAACAAAGACCTGTCACCTGCTCAGTGCTTGGAAATCTCTGGACTCGTGCTATATTGTGGCTATGTTGACATCTAAGAATTTCCTTTGTTCTCATCATATCAACTCACTACTTAAAAATATATTATTTGTTTAATCTGCCATTATGTCATGCCCTACATTAGAAGAATTCCTTAAGGTGACTAGGCAGCCATGTTGCTGGAAAAAATAAAAAATGGTCACCATTGTCCACTTCAGCGTGAACACACTGAATCAACTAGGGTTTCCCTGGGTAGTACTGGTTGGCAGTTTGCCACAAAACCCACAGCAAGAGAACAGAGGGGTATTTCCATATTTACAGACCAAGGCCTTGAATCCCAGGTCATCACTGTCACTCTTCTGAGGTCTCAGCTTATGCTCGCCCCAGCCCCAAGGAGGTCTCAACCTACCTCTCTACACTATGGATGTTGCCCAATGAAATTCTGATTGTGCATAAGGTACCTAGAAGTTACCACATTCTGAAAAGTGTTTGTGCATGTCTGCTATGATCCAGTCACCTCTCACATGGCCCTTGTTAAAGCAGCAAGCCATGAGCCTTAATTCATTGGCCTGTCTGTTCATTCACTTCACACACATTTACTGAGTACCAGCTTCATGCCTGCCCCCCAATGTTAGGCTTTGGGATGCAGGGATGGATAAGCCACAGTCCTGCCTCTCATGCACAAGGGCATTTACCTGAGCAGTGGTCATAGAGTGTGATCAATTAATCATTGCTTTGGTGGAACAGAACTGGGACCCCAGCGGGACTAACCTGGGATTGTTTGAGTAGGCTTCCCATAAAAAGTAGAGTCTAAAATATGAGGAACGGTTAGCATTCTAGAGACAGAGAGCCCACATTTGCCAGGCCCTCGGAAAAAAAAAAAAAAAAAAAAAAAAAAAAAAAAATAAAAGAAAAAACATGAAATCTCCACTTAGAAGAAAGGGTGCAGTTGATTTTTCCTTTCCCTGTCTTGGTCATGGGCAAGTCCTTACCTCCTCCACTCCAGGGATAACACTAGGATAACTGCTTGATAAATCTATGCATTCTCAACAAGCACCTTGGTACCCCCAAGGGGGGCAAAACTGGGTCGTAAGGGATGAGGGGGTGAAAAAAGATCTTTGTTACAATGGTTATGACTCAACACATGGCCACAGTGCATTAAAATTTTATAGGAAGGGAGAGGGGTTGGACAAATGTCTTAATGGCTTCTTAGCTTGGGTGGCATGCAGGGTTTATAGTGGAAAAGATCACAGAGAACCACTGATGTATCTGAATGAGTGCCTGCATTTGAACCACACTACACTGCACCCTCATTTAACAACCTGTATAAACTGAAACGAACTAAGTAAGTTCTAGGTCTCAGTTTCCTTACCTATAAAATGGGATAATAACACCTCCCCTCATGATGTTGTTTTGAGGAGTAAATGAAATAAGGCTTGTAAATCTCCTGGCTCATAGCAAGTACTCAGTGAACATCATTACCTGTGAGTTGCTTGTCTCCTCCAGCCCAACACACAGATGTTCAGCAGAGGGTCCAGGGCTGGTGAGAACAGAGGGAGCTGTTTACAAACCCTCAAGGCTGCAGGCCATGAACAGCATGCATAAGAGGATTCTCCTGTCTGGGACCACGTAAATGAAAAATGTCCCTGGACTCTTGGAAATGTCTAGAGAGTGATTCATTTGAATTATCAAAGTCAACATTTCCTGGTTCTTCCTTCAGAGGCACAATTAATATTCATTGTGTTTGGAACAATTAATGTCAGGGAAGACATTCAGGTGAAGTTAAAGCTTATTAGTGATTGTCTTGCAAAGGGAGAGTTAGGTTTTCCCATAAGTTGCTAGTTAATGTGAGGGCTTCAACTCCAACTCTTGGCCTCTAAATCCTCTTCACTAGTGCTGAGGGAGAAATTTTTGACCCAGGACCAGCCATGCGTGGTATGAGTAGAAAGGGAGGATAGCAGAAAGAGACTGGAAAGAATGGCTCTTCTTGGTTCCCCCAAAACCTCACACTTCCCTCTGTCAACAGCCTCACAAGTTCCCCAGTGGGCACCTGCCTAGATTAAATTTAACTGAATAATGCCTGGAATGTGACAAGCACTCCTAACATATATTGAATTGCTATTTATTAAGTTTCATACCTACTTATTATACTAACATTATTATGAACTAATGTATTCTTCTTTTACTGCACTCTCTCACTTAACCTCACACCAACTCAACTGTTATTTTCATCATCATTTTCATTCCTATTTTATTCATTTATTTTTTAAAAGATTTATTTATGCATACAAGAACTGGGGTCTAGGCCAGTGGGAGTTAGTGGTGAGAGGATTAACCAGAGACAGAGTGGGGAGCAGAACAGATAGATACACTGAAATACACTGCTGAGGGGAGCAGCAGGTGGGTCAGGAGAGGTGTGCTGCACCATGTGGGTCACTTCCTGGCCAGGAATCAAACTCATGCTGCAGTGGCTGCAGATAGTATCATTGTGCTGCACTTTAGCCTGTTGCACCACCAGGGAGGGCCCCTCATTCCCATTTTAATAGTTGAGAAAACTGAGACTAAGAGAAATTAGGACCTCTCCCCACATGATGAATGGCAGAGTCAGAACAAGTAGTAGCCCACTGTGTGTGACTCCGAACCCAGGGATCCCATCCACTCTGCTGCTTCTGGGTCAATTTTAAAGGGAAGGTCAGAGGCTCCTTTAATTATGAATCCCAGTGACTGGTACAAGAAAGGGAAGAGTTTTCCATTCTAGCAGTGGGCACAACTCTCTCCCTTCTTCCAATCCAGTCAGAGTGATCCTCCCAGCACTGCTTCCACCTTAGTCCAGTCTGGCCTTGTCCCTGTAGAGGACACTGGAAAGGCCTGGCTTCCACACCACGGACACTGTAGCACCCACACCCACAAGCCAGGGAGCGTCATGCCCCACAAAGCGAGGCACCGGGACTTCTCCTGACACTTGTTCTGTTTTCTGTTGCCTGATGCTGCAATGAAGGTTCTGGTTCATCATCTCTGCTCAGAGCATGTCAGGGCATGAGCCTAGGAAGCCCAGACACGGTCTGGCAAAATACTCTGCAGCTCCTTCATCCTCCTTCCACACATACACCCCTTCTCATTCTTCTCCCAGCTGCTACATACGCACGCACACACTCACAAAAGACAGGGCGCTGGCAGGCATGGGAATGAACTGGGTTATAAGATAATAAAACTCTCTCTTTGTAAAGCATGTTGTGGTTAGCCAGAATTTTCCCGTATGTTCCTGTGTGTTGTTGATCTTCACAACAGCCTATCTCAGGGGTGGGTGTTGCTATTGTCATCCAGCTCCAGGAGCTGATCACGTGGCTAGCCCCAGGGTACTACCAGTTCTTGAAGAGTCACCCAGGACTGAGGAGACATTTGGTACCTTCTCACCCAACCTAGGTTGAAGGAGGAAAGCTTACACAGCTCACACAGGTGGCAAATGACAGAGCCAGGCTTCAAATCTAGAAAACCCACTGCCCTGTGAGGACAAGTCCTTCCCCTCCACTGTGTGGGGACATCTCAGAAGGAGAGAGGCCCCTGGACATCATATGACCAGAATAGTGACTCCAAGGCAGACAACATCCATTGGAGAAATACTGACTGTGGCTTCATTGTTCTTGCTTGTTTTTGTTTAAGAGCCTTTGGGGTCCAGACACCCCTAGGGAGAGTCAGAGCAGAGATGGATGTCTGGGGGGCACAGAGTGTTTGAGACAGTCTGGAGGGAAGATGCTGTGTGTGTGGACCTGCAATATGGGAAAGGGAAGTGCTTGATTCTCCAAATCAAATTTCACATTAGTTCTTTGAAGTGTTAACAATCAAAATAGAAATTCAGAAAAAGAGTGATAAAATCAAGGAGCTGGGCCTTCTGAGGTAGGGAGGAGCGAGAGGCGTTCCTACAGTAGGACCCTGATGACACTCTTTGCTTAGTAATTAATTTTCGGTGACTTCCTGTTGCCTTTCATGCCAGCCCAGACTTCACTTTGTTTCCCAGAAGGCCCTGTAGAATTTCTTTTCTCTGAAGAATGTATTATACACAGCAAGGAACCCGGTTCTGGGTTCAAATCCTCACTTCCTACATCCAAGGATGGTCACTGGGAACAAGTTTCTGAGCCACCGGTGCCTCTCCAACCACACATAAAATTGACATGGCAATAAGTTGATGTGGTTGCAGTTAGGGTCAAAGGAGCTATAATTATGGTCTTCCCTGTTCTTGATCCCTGGGCCTTTGCAAATGTTCTTCTTCTGAAGTAGGGTCTTTTGTGGATACTGTCAAAATCCTCTTTGTTCTCATGGCCCACCTAGAAGGTGAACATTGCTGTGACCTGCTTTGACCTAAACCACCTATCTGTACCTGGCTCCCACATTGGGGAGCCACAGAGACTCCCTGGGAGTCTCAGATAAGGCAAGTTTTGACCATAAGCAGGCATTTCTAGGTATCCCAGCTCCGACCTCTTGAGAACAGGTATCTGAGCACCAGGCCCACAGTAGATATTTGTAGCATGAATTTCACACTGGCCCATGCTTTGCCCAGGACTAAGACATTTGTAACTGGTGGCTGCAGGGTTTTAGCAAAGAGGGTTAAAACTACCTGGGGAGGGATGTAGGAGATATACAGGAAGCAGGCACATAGGTTACACTTGGCAGCAACAGATAGGATCAGAGCCTCCTTATCTATCCTCTGGCAACAATTTCCTACCAGTTTTAACTTCAAGTTGGAAGAAAGTTCCCAGTCTTCTGTCTCTTTCCAACTGGCACTCTTTTCCAGCTGTTCAGTAGTCACTTTGTTGCAATTCCGGATCTTTCTCAAGGATCTTTAAAAGATACCAGATTTCATTCTGTCTACCCTTAGTCCTGTTCCCTTTTCTTCAGCCTTCTTTGTGAGCAGTCCACCCACACAGCCATGCAGAGCAAAGGGCTCTGAAACCAAACAGGAGATTCCCCAAAACGCTTGTTCCGTTTCCTTGCACTGCCCCCTCCAAGCAAGTAGAGCAGGCCCTGCTCCCTGGAGACCAGACTGTCCGGGGCCCTGAGCTGGGCACTCAGGCTCCTCAGCACTGTGGCTGCACAGCTGTCCCAGCAGTATAGTGCTAACTCTTTTCTCCTTCCTTCATTTCAACTATGAAGTCATCCTTTGAAGCATGCAGTAGAATAATGCAGCAAGAATCCATATATCTACTACCCAGTTGAAAAATTAAAGCATTTCAGGTATGATAATAGTCAAAACCTTAAATCAGTCCAGATGTCCTTTGACAAGTGCATGGCGAAACAAACTGGTATATTCACACCATGGGTTGAATATTTACTACTCAGCAATTAAAGGAATGAACTACTGATAACTTGGCAGCAATTGAATGACTCTCTTGGGGAATTATGCTTTGCCAAAATAAGATAATACCACAAGATCACGTACCATCTGAGTCTGCTGATGTAACGTTTTGAAATGGCAAAATTGAAAAGCAGAGCTCAGGGTGATGGTCTGCAGGGTCAGGGTGGGACAAAAGTAGGGGTGGGATGCAGGTGTGGGAACCAGAGAAAACCTTGTTCATTGTCTTGACTGTGATGGTGGATACATAAACTGCTCAGGGATTGGTATCACTAGAACTCACCAGGTACATGAAGGCACAAAACTACCAAAATCTGAATCAGATTGGTGAATTGTATCAATATTGATATCCTGATGGTGATCATGTGTTAAGCCTTTGTAAAATGTTACAGTTATAGAAACTGGGTAAAGTGTAGAAGGCAACCGCAATTATGGCAATAAAAAATTTCAACTCCAGAAAAGTTATTACAAGTAATTCCTTAAATAAATATGGTAGGTAACATTTGAATACACCACCATTTCCCCATTTTCTTTCCTACCCTCCCTGTGAAGCAGACAGTATCTGGATCATTTCCACACCGGTGTTTGCACTTTTGCTACATTGACAGATGTCCATAAAGAGTAGAGAGCATTGTTTGATGTGTGTTTAAACTATTTAGAGGTTGTACAAGTCATATGTCACTTAACAACAGGGCCATTTTCTGAGACCTGCATCCTTTGGTGACTGCACTGTGGTGGGAATCACCACACACCAAGTGGTGCATCCTACTGGACAGCACCTGCATGCAGAGTCTGCTGAGACCTCTCTCATCCATGCAGTTTACAATTGACCAAAACATCGTTAAACGACACATGACTGTTTTATGTAAATTTATCCACTGTGTCTAAGCCCATAGCAGAGTTTATACTGTCTCATATTCCTGGACTTCATTTCCAGTCTTCTAGTGTGAACTGCACAGTCATGAGTGTTCTTACTCATGCACCTTGTGCCATGTGCAAAAGTTTTTCCAGGTACGACTCGGGGACACAGACAATGGCTAGGTCATAGGGCTCGTGTATCTTAAGTCCTACTAAATATTGCCAAACTTCTTTCCAAATTACAACTGTATGTTCTCCCTCAAGCAGCCCAGAATATCCAGGCTCTGCATCTTCGCCAATGTGGTAATGCCAGACTTCTTCACTTTTTGCCAACTCAGTGGGTGTGAAATAGTATCCTCCTGTTTAATTTCCCTTGGCTTCTTCTCCCATGAATCAT
Organism: Condylura cristata; assembly: GCF_000260355.1. NCBI lineage: Eukaryota > Metazoa > Chordata > Mammalia > Eulipotyphla > Talpidae > Condylura > Condylura cristata. The sequence goes on along the minus strand of NW_004567116.1, from coordinate 42,735,769 downwards.
GATTGTTTGTGCCTCTATTCCAGCTCCCCACGCGAACGAGGAGTTCCCCATCACAAGTTCTCAGAGATATGTGTCCAACACACGATAGGGGCTTAAGATTTGTTAATGAGTAGAGAAGTAATAATTCTAGATGCTTTTATTACTTGGGAAAAGCATGGTTGTTTTTTTTTCTCCCTTTATGATTATTCAAGGTTTTTTTATTAACAAACTCTTTATTGATATTAAATATATCATACAATTCACTCATTTTTAAGGTGTGATTGAATGACCTTTAGTGCATTCATAGAGTTATACAGTCATTGTCATAGTCAATGTCAGAATATTTTTATCATTCCCTCCAAAAATCTTCATCACAGCCTTCCTAGCCATCTAGTCCTAAGTACCCAACATCTGTTTTCTGTCACTGGCTTTTCCTGTTCTGGACACTTCACGTAAATGGAATTGTGCAACATGAGCTCTTTCATAACTGGATTCCTTCACTTACCATGTTTTCAAAGTTCATACCTGTTGTAGCTTGAATCAGCACTTCTTTCCTTTTTATTACCAGGTATTCTGTTTTATGAATATACCACATTTTGTTTATTCATCAGTTGATAAACACTTGGGTTGTTCACATTTTCTTAGTCTTCTGAATAACGTTGCTATGAATGTCCCTGTACACATTTTTACGTGGATATCCAGGTGGGGAATTGCTGGCTGCTGTGGTAACTGTTTCATTTGAGGTATTGCCAGGCTAGTTTCAAGTGGTAGTATATAGCATCTAATGTTCCCATCAGCAATGTATTATATTTCCATTTTCTCCTTGTCCTTTGTAACACGTATTATTATTTATCTTTCTATAGCTCAATCGTAGATTTCTGAATCAAGCAACCATGATTAGAACCCCAGTTTTACTGTTTATTAGATGTGAGATAACTTTTCCCTTCAGTTTTTTTTCCTCTATAGAGTGTTATCAATATATACAATTTCCAGGACAGTTGTAAGGTTAGGACAGTTGTTAGTTCAGTTAGTTGTTATAGTGGGATTTTCTTGTGGTATCAGGGACAGTTCACCACAAGAACCTCCTCTAGTCCAGTCTTTCTGCCTGGGATGCTCTAAAATCCACCTAGTTTCACTGAGGACCCCTCCTCGCAATTGGTAGTCCAGTTATGAGTGAAACATACATCTTAATTCCCAGAACTCATGGCAGATGCCAGAACAGTTGCACTGTCACCCTGATTCCCAGAGCTTCCAGGAACCACTGCATGGACTGGGCTATCTCACACTGTCAGGGTCTTACAAGGCACCCCTTTACCATGGAGGGAAGAGGACCAGAGAATCAGCAGACCACAATTCAGGAAGCCTGAAATTGGGTCTGAACCACTTGAGTTTATTCAAATGGGTTTTTTCCCTTCTTTTCTTTGGCAGGAGCCTCATTTTTCATGCCATCATTTTTGTAACAATGACAAACATTATCTGCACATCCAGGCATTGTATAAGGGAAAAAATAAAGATGATTGCTCCCTGATTGCTACTGTTGTTCATTTGGGGATGACTCTGTGGATGGAAAGGACACAGCTGTATGTGGGAGCAGCAGAAAACAGCAGAGCTCAGGAATGCCAGGGCATGGAGAAGGAGGCCAGGGAAAGGCCGTCGCAGGAGGAAAGCTGGCAGTCAGAGGGCAGCAGCTCACAGAACAAGCTCTCTGTTTATGGCAGGGCCATGGTGAGTGTGCACAGGAGACATGACTAGTCATCTCCCAACTCACTTTCCCAATTCTCTCCATGATAATCAGTGAGCTAGAAATCTAGACACCGTCTTGATTCCAAAGCTTTCTTCAGCTATTTAATCTCTCAACTGCATCCTCTTCTCTCACAAATTTATCGTAGGTTCTCAAAGCTGTTTTACTTTATATTTCAATAATCTGCACAGTTTTTAGAACTCTTCTGCCTTATTTGTTTCTCTCTGTGACTCCTAGCACTCTGAGATGCAAACAGTACTTGTCAACCCCATTTACAGATAGGGCACTAGAGACTCAGGTGATACTGGCCTCCTCCATAGCAGGGATATGTGGCAGAACTGTGCTGGTAAACAGGACTTCCAACTGAACCTTCACTAGAACTTTATAAGTCTGAGATTCTCAAAGTGTGACCCCTCGATCACCAACATCAGAATTGTTAATAAAATGAAAATTCCCCCCACCCCAGACTATAAAATAGTGAATGACCAAGCCCAGTCTTACCAACTACCATCTTTTAACCAAGATATTTTACGAGCCTAGTGATGATCTCTGCTGGACCAGTAGAACAAAAGCTACATCCTGCTATGCTCCATAGCTTGGCCTTTATTCATCAGGTCAGAAAGTCATGTGGGACATGATTGTCCCCCATCCTTCCAGCATCTTATCTATCAGGACTGATTAAATCAAGTCTGACAATAGATGACTCACCATCTCTTCCAGGTGACTCCAAGTGTTGCAGTAATCAGACTAGGCATTTGTAATGCCACAGGTAGAAGTATTTTCAAATAATTCCCAGTATGCACAGAAATTCCTACTGACAGTTGCAAAGTTCAGAGGCTATGCTTGTGCCTGGAGCAACAGCTTTTCCCTCTCCTCTCCCACCTTGACTTTGACATATTCTGACAAGAATGATCAGCCTGGAATTAAAAAGCATACATATGCCAGTTGAACCAGAAAGAGGTGGGATGAAAATAGAAGTTGTGTCAGTGGCTTTTGCTGGATACTGACATCCCTCAAGGGCACCACACATGACTGATAAGTGTTGAGGAATGAACCTGAAAGACCCAACCCAATCAGTCTTCTGTGTGACCCTGGATGACCTCGCCCTCTCTGGATATGCTCAGTCTCCAAAGGCTTTTGCCTGATGTGGCACTGATGGCCAGTTTCTGACAATAGATGACAAACCATCTCTTCTGGGTGACTCCAAATGTTTCAGCAATCAGACAGGAGTCACTTGTAATGCCCCAAGTAGAATTATTTTCAAAAAATTCCCAGTATGCACAGAAACTAGGTGGACACTAGGTATAGTGGTTGTCTGTTTGACTTTCTTGCCATTTCTTAGAACTGGAGTCAGCTGATACCAGAGGACACACACAATCCAGTTGTGGCTCCTGAAAGATTTGGTGAAATGTGGGAGAAGAAGCATTCTCCTGAATTTCAGTGTCTCTGAACATTGGTTAAAGATAATTGTGTTCTTCCCAACCGGCCTGTGTAGTTTCCTAAGTCTCCTGTAGCCCAGTGGCACTTCACTGCACACTGGTCCCACCTGGAGGGTTTGTGAAACACAGATTGGCTTGCTGAGCCTCATCCCTAGTTTCTGGTTCACTAGATCTGGGGCAAAGCACCAGAATTTGCATTTCCAACAGGCCATCAGGTGCTGCTGCTATTGCTACTGCTGCTTATGCCATGACAGTGAGGACACTGCCACATGGTGGGGTCCCCAGCTGTCATCCTACCTCTGCTCCCCTGCAACCCCCTCCTGACCTGGCCTGTCTACCCATGGCACTCTCTCCTTCCATGGAGGGTGAAACCTTCCCCCCAAGGCATCCACCCACTCTTCATAGCCTCATTTTAGGGTCCATGGCAGGCGTCTCATTGAAGATGAAAATAGTGACCTTCTATTGCCGGGCATTGAGCCAAGCGCTTTATATACATAGGGCATTTCCTCATTCACTCCAACCAAACAGAAATAAAAACTCTCCTTCTACCTCACAAGGTCAGTGTAAACATCAAAACATAGAAATTACTTTGTACCCTTATAAACTTAAGAGTTCTGTTCTGTTTTTAAAGCTTTGTATTAGGGTGCTAACAAGTTACCAGAAACTGGGTAGGTTAAACATCAGAAATTCATTTTTTCACAGTTCTGGGATTTGGAAGTCTCAGGGAAAGGTGCTGGTGGGCTTGATTTCTTCTAAGGCCTCCCTGTTTGGCTCATAGAGGGTGCTTCTCTCTATGGCTTTATGAGGCAGCCCCCTGTGTTTTTGTTTTCCTAATCATTAATTAAAATGACACCGGTCATATGGATTAGGGACTACACACATGACTTTGTTTTACCTTAATTCCTCTCTAAAGACCCTGCCTCTAAATACAGTTATATTCTGGGATGCTAGGGGGTGGCCTTTCATATTTGAATTTGGAGGTGGAAGGGGGTGGTGGGGATGGGGTAGGAGGGAACAGACAGTACATCCCATATGAGCTTCTAATTGAAGCTGTGTTGCTATGGAGAAATCACCTAACTTCTCTGAGTCTTGTTTTATTCATCAGGGCTTAGCTTGTCACACTTTCAAGCATAGTGAAAGGATGCAAGTGTGGACAGTAGGTATTTCTGCTTCCATGAGAACTGGTTATGGAAAATAAAGATGATGACAATAGAATCTGATTAAGAATCAGCCTAGGGCCCTCCCCGGTGTTACAATGGGTTAGGACACAGCACTGCAAGCTGGCCACAGCCACTTCAGTGTAATTTCTATCCCCAGCTATGGAGGTGACCCACATGGCAATGCAGAATTCTCCTGGCCCGCCCACTGCTCCCCTCAGCAGTATACTTCATTGATCTGCCTGTTCTGCTCCCCACTCTACCTCTGGTGAAACCTCTCACCACACCTGACTGAACCTCTGGCCTGTACCCCAGTTCTGAATGCATACATAAATATATATATATATATATATATTTTTTAATCAGCCTAAGTCCTGGATTAGGTAATATAGGGCCCTGAATTGCCCCAGAGGAGGATGTTTGTAGCAGGACTCCAGCATTTTTGGATTGTTCCAGAGCTTTGTGGAGGCTATGAGAGGCAGGCCTCCTTGGGAGGTCACAGTAGAGGCCTTTGCGACCTTGTGTCCACCTCACCCCGCCCCCACCCCCATCCTCAACCCTACCCCATTCTCCGTTCACCAGTTAATTGCCACTGGCCTGCAAGATTTCCAGCCAGGGTGCTGCCATGACTGTCCTCTCTATGAATTCCAGTACTTCCCAAGATAGGGGATGGAGAGTGGTGGGTGACCCTAGAAATAAGCTAAATCTCTATAAGAGGAAAATAATGACTCAGTGATAGTCCTACAGAGTCCACTGGTGGAGTTAAGGCATTTACTGAGTCATTAGGAAAACACAACACTGTATCTTTATAACAATCCTGAGAGGACTATGATTATTGATCCTGCTTTCTAAAAGTCAAAAACTGAAGCTTAAAAGAGTTTAAGAAGCTGCCCATGATCTCCAAACCTGCAAAAGACAGTCAGCACTTGAACCCATGACTTTCTGAAGCACAGTTGATGTGCTAACGTCTATACAAAAGCCATTTCCCGGTCACATAAAAGGAGGTTTAACAATATTCAATGGGAAGAAAAGATATAAATGCACTATGCCAGTTCTCTACATGAGTGTGCACGTGTGCTTGTGTGATATCGTGAAGAGCAGAAGGCTAGACTAAAATCAGTCTATTGCTAGGTGGTGAGATCACCTTTCCATGTTTCATATACAATGTAGAACAACAAAGACATAACTTTCAAAATCAAAAGGAAAAGGATTTTTTGTAAGTGAAAACACATTTCGGAAGACACAGCTGGGGCCCCTAGACTCTAGCTGTCTTCAGCATCTGGCACTGCTGCCTGTCTCTGGATCCTTCTGAAGGATTCCAGGCTGGTGAGGCGAGACCTGGATTGAGGAAGCTTACCTGATTGGGACTGTTTTTTTGAGAGGGGTGTGCCGGGGTCTCCCGAGACAGAGCCTGGCGCACTTCCCTGAATAACTTTGGCTATTTTTAGAGGTTGCCAATGAATTGCACCCAGGGAGAGGCAGAGAGAGGCGGCCTGGATGCGGCTGGAGACCCCACGGGCCCTGGGCCCTCCTCTCTCAGTCTTTTTCTGAAGGAGCATGCCTAGGAAGGTGCTCAGCAGCCCGGCTGTGCCCTCGGTTGGCCCTGCTGTTCTTTATTCTGTGAGGGCAGAGAAGGCTTGGGGAGCACCCCACTCTCAACAGGACCACTTTATAGCCTTGAGTGACATGCTTTTTCAAGTGCTTCAGGCTCCTGGGAGACAGGAGATATCTACATTTGATGTCTCTTAGCCACGGGAGTGGGGGGAAGGGGGACAGACAGGAGAGGCCTACTGATAGGGGGAAGAGTCTGCAGATCATGTGTGATGACCTTAGGAGTAGAGAGGAATTCATAGAGAGGGTCCTGGATGTTTAGACTTCTTGAGGGCCTGCCGAGCCCTGTGCATGCACACTTCCTCCAGGAGAGCCCGTCCCCACTTCTGGATGCAGTTGGTTGTTTGCAAGTTTGCTCCCAGAATGCCAAGCCCCCCACCCCAGTGTGCATAATGATTAAACGTGCATGGTGGTGATGGGAGTAGTGTTATGTGCCTACCACATTTCCTACTATCCAGTAGTGCTGGAAGCACTCTGGCAACACTCCTCCTCTAATCTTCACGGTGGCGTTCCGAATGAGATACGTTATTATACCTATTTTGCAAATGAGGAGGCTGAACCAGTAGCTCCCACATAATAAGAGCAATGGCAAGTGTTTGTATACTATTTATTGTGTCCTAGGCTCTTCTTGAAGTAGTTTACCTGAATTAACTCATTTAAGTTAATGTTCACAAGAAACTCCTGAAGGCAAGTAGTGTTAATGTAATCTCCATTTGGGGGATGGAGACCCTGAAGCACAGAGAAATTAAGTCTCAAGTCCAGAGCTGCTAAGGGACTGAGGCAGGATTTGAAGGCTAGCGGTCAGCTCCAGTGGCCATTATCCCAGGGGCCACACCACAGTGTTCTGCCTCTCCATGAATGCTTTGTGGTCACCCCCTGACCACTGCCTCCTCATCCTCCTTTGCCCCCACCCCCCACCTTCTCTTTGTTTTACACACTGGCCATCTTTCATTTCTTCAAACTGCCAAGGCCTATCTAGCAACAGGGACTCCTCCTGACCCATCCCAGCCACCCCACACCCCATCCATCTCAGGGAGCAATGGTCAGATTTTCCTCAGACCACGTCAGTCCCATGCTTGGCCTCCCCCCCTGGTAGCTGTGCTCTTCCTTCAGTTGCTTACCCCTTCCCGCCCCCAAACCAGTTCAGTGCACCTTCCTCCCATGGGTTCCCCCAGTCCTCTCAGAGCCTGGCACTGAGATGGTGCTCTCTAAGCACTTGCCAGTCAAATGTGTGGAAGCCGGCATGGGACCTAGGCCTGGTTTCCATTCCTAAGCCAGGGTGTGAGTGAAAATAGGTTAGTTCTGTTCCCACCAACTCACCACGCTTCACTGAAAATGCATTTGTGTTGCTCTGAGGAGTCTAGGGATTGTTCCTTAGGTAACATCACCCATTTGAGAATGGAGTGAAGGAAGAACCAGGCAGAGGTTCTCAATCCTGGCTGCTCACTGGAATCATCTGAGGAACTTTAGCTAACACCCCAGTCCCAGTCAACCTGATCCGTGGAGTCCAACCTTTTGAGATGGGAGTCTTAAGCAGTGACACTCATTACAGTTTGCATCAGCCTGTTCCTCTTAGGCTGTGTTTTGGAGGCCAAGCACCCCCCCTCCCCCCAAGAAAAAAGTCTTCCTCAGAACATTCAGTCCAGGACTCGCTGTTCGAGGAGTCTTCTATGTGGCCTATTGGAGGGTCTGGCCTTGTAGGAGACAAAGATGAGGACAGTTGCTGAATAATAATCACCCCTGACTTTAAATACTAGAAGCCTTTATTGTTTTTCACTAATAAACCATGTGCAGAAACTTTGCCCTCCCTCTCAGCTGTCCCTAAGTAAGTTGATGCTAGGTGGTCATTCAACAGAGGTGTCCAGGCTTAGCGCCTAAGCGAGGTCACATGGTAGGAGTGGTGGAGTTAAGGTTTGAGCTCGAGGCTCTGGGGTGCCCTGAGTCTGTGCTCCTGGTGACCTGGACAGTCTATGATCACCTGCCAGTCTCCTGTCTTGACCCACACACAGAGCACAGTACAGACAGAAGGACTTCCAGCCAAATGAGTAAAGAGACTCTGGGGAAAAGCAGCCCTGACTGGAGGCAACTGTGTTCTGCACTAGGATTTAGAAGAAGAAAAAGGCAGAGACCCACCACCCCTCCGCCCCAACACCTCCCCCCACCCAAACACACACACAAATTCCCCCAGCAAAACAATGCATTTTAAATGGCTCCCAAATTGCTAAACTATTTCACTGCTACTGAGGAGAAATAGCTCCAGGGAAGCTATTGGCCCTTTATGCCCTGAACATCAAAACAAAATGCCAAATGGGAAAATGAAATCACTGGAGGCTGTGGCAAGTAGGGAGAGTATACGGGAATAGTTTGCTGTGAAGGCATGAGGAAAACAGTGTGAACCTGGGTTTCTGGGTTAGTATCTAGGAGACGAGGTTGTTTGGTGGTTTTGGACCTGGGCTCTGGACCTAGTTCCAATTGCAATTCAGGACCAATGTCCGCATGGTGAGGTGCCAGTGAGGCCTAGGTATAAATAAGGTGCTTCTTCAGCATAGGATTCTCTGTGGTTTTTGAAAGATGCTGATGGCCAGGCTCTCCTCCTAGGTTCTGACTCTTTTGGCTGGGATCAGCCAAGTAAGGAAGTTTAGTAGATGCCAGGATGAGTCTAATGAACAGCCAGGGCTGAGCAGCACTGCTAGTCCCTCCTTTCCCTTCCCTCAGTCCCTCTCTCCTCTCTCAGGGGCGCCCTTTCCCCCTCAAGGGGGTGTGATATTATGTGAGAAAACAATCCCCAGGCCATTTGGTGACACAAATGTGCTCTCAACAAACTGTCATGAGTTGTGGAAACAGACCCAGCCTGTTTTCAGTCACACCTTTGCCTCGAGAGGACCTGCTGTGAGGCCCATTTTCTAGTCAACACAGGACTCAGAGCATTTTTGCTTTTTGCTGAAAACTCATTACCCCAGGGCATGGAATCTGTTGAATATGTCCAAGATATATATAACCTGGACCTATGGGGGAGGCAGTGAGTTCTCTTCTAGCACCCAAAGTTACTGCCACAAGGCTGTCTCATTGAGCCTAGTTGGAAAGTTCCAGAATTGTAGGTAAGACGAATTGTAGGTCAGGCCTGTCACAACAGAGAGACAAATGCCCAGGTCCCCAGTGGGGAAGGAAAATGAGCCTTCCAGTCTCTAGAACTTTCTGTTAAATGTACAACCATAATGGGGTGAGAAACCTGAAAATGGGTGGCTGAGAGCCAGTCGGAACACATCTCCCTAGATCACGGAGACCAACCCTGACCTGTCCACAGATCTTTACAGTGTATGTTCATGGCAAAGAAACCATGGCTTTAGGGGCCACACAACCAGTAAGTGGTGAGGTTCAGTCTTGTGAGAATTTTAAACTTTTAGATCAGTTTCCTCATTTGGTCTTTTCTTACTTTTTTAAATTTTATATTAGTTTATTTTTATATCATTTTGTGCCTTTTTCCAGTTTGGTTGTAATCCCCAGGGACTTCCCACCACCAGTTACCTATGTACCATCACCATAGTTCCATGGCCATCCCCCACCCCGCCCCATTTTTTATCCCATTCTCACTCAACTCCCATGCAATGTCTCTGGTATATAGTTGTTCATTGTTTTTGCTCCTCTCCCACCCACTCCCCCGGTCCTTTATGCTCCTGCTATGAATGAAACCATCTGGTATTTTTT
>NW_004567116.1:42697937-42725904 GCF_000260355.1 Condylura cristata | reverse complement strand
CCTAGGAGTGGGATGGCTGGGTCATTTGGAAGCTCCATGTTTAGCAGTTCAAGGAACCTCCAAACAGTTGTCCATAGTGGTTGTACTAGTTTGCATTCCCCCCAGCAGTGCAGGAGAGTTCCTTTTTCTCCACATCCTCACCAACATTTGTTGTAGCTAGTTGTTTTAAGATGTCATTTGATCTTTTCAACAAGTTTATGAGATAGACAGAAGAAGGGTTGTTATCTCCGCTTTAGAGCTGAGGAAAACTGAAGCTCAGAGACACAGGGATTTCCATAAGTGTCACACAGCTAAGGAGCCCCTGGGCTGGAGACCAGGTCTGTCTGACAGAGATCTGTGCTCTGGTCCTGAGGCACCCTCCCAGGCTTTCACAGTCCGGAAGCTTCTCCCCTGCCTGGCTGCATGCTCCAAATGCTCCCATCCTTCATAATGTCCTCAAACCCTCTGCCTTTTTCTACCTATGTGACCTTGGAGCAGGCTGCTTACCCCCTGACCTCTGTGACCTTCTTCCTAAGCTACAAGGAGAAGAATGAGGAAAACTTCCCAGCTCTGTGCCTGGCATGGAGTCCCTGTTGGGTGATGATGGACACTAGCTGAGACAAATGAAGTAATTTGTAGAGAATTTCACACAGAAGTCATTGAACCCAGACTTCACTTACAGAGGAGGAAACAGGACAAAAGAGGACAGTGGCTTGAGCAGGTTCACAGAGTAAGTTGGGGTGGGGATGACGGGTTCTCAAACCTTGTGTCCTGATTCCCAGCCCAGTGTGCCATTCCTCAGCACCCCTGGGCCTAAGGGAAAGGAGGATCTCAGTACTAAGTCTGAAAAGAGCTGCCATTTCATGCCCTGAACAGAAATTGTCCTAAGGGGTGACATTTCACTGGGGAGGTTCACTGCAGTCTCCTGTCAGAGACTTGAGCTTGACTGTTATCTTGGGCAGGGTGTTAGCCTCTGGCTCCCTAAAATGTGAGAGGAGAAGAGCTGCTCAGAAACTGGTGCCTTTTTCTCAGTGCTCACATCCCCCATGGAAATGGTAACCTTGGCATTGGTGGTAGAAGCTCTTGCTCTCCTAGCCAGGGTCCTGGTGGCTTGGAAGTGTGAGGAGAGGGAGCCCGAGCCCACCTGATAGGACTTTGTGTGGTTTCTGGCCCCTTCTACAAGATCCCCAACCCTAACCTTGCTAGGAAAAAAGGTTACACGCCAAGAATTTGTGGTTGATAGCTGAAAAAGGCTATTGCCACTTTAACCCTGTCAAGAGAGCAGCCATCTGTCCTACATAATTCTCCAAAACTTTTTCTTTTATGCCTTAGATACTCAGATGCAGATTCTATACTGAAAATCTTTTTTTAAACTGTAATTATAGTTAAACCTGCTTTGCAACATGGGGTGGGGGGGGGGAACAGTCCTTGAATGCACCATCTATTCAAGTTGTTTACATTTTCTATGTGATCCATTCCTCATACCCTCCATCACAGACTGTATTTCTTTGTGGAGGGCAGTCTGAATTAGGGCCTTCAGCATGCTTGGTGGGAGAGGTAGGTCTAATTTTATATAAAGTCTGATATTACTCATTCATTCACCTAGTTTAAAAATAATCCCGAGCATGTATTCTCCCCCAGTAGTTCTGTATCAAGTCTTTTAGAGTCTACAAAAATATATGACTTTTGGAACTAAGAATTCCAAAGAGAACAAGGAGAAGAAAAAGAAAGGAAGTGGTCTTTTATGGGGCGCCTACTATGCTCAAGGCATTGTGTTCAAAAGCACTTTGACACTTCATCTCCAGTAAAATCTCTTGCCAACTGTGAGGCAGGCACTCCTATGCTCTTTTTATATAGGAAGATGCTGAGACCCAGGAGGTAAAGTTAGTGCCTAGAGCAATTTAACTGGGAGCTGGCAAGAGCCAGAAATGGGAGTGTGTGTCTGTCTAACTGAAAACAGAGCATCTTTGGTGTCTGGCAAGTAAGACAAACATACAAACAGTAAGTATTCTGTGATGGGAAAAAACTGGAGAATTTTTTCTTCTCAAGCTGTAGTCAGAGCACAGAGGAGGGAGAGATCATGTTGTCTGCACTCTAGAAGGCTGCCCACGGGGGCACTGTTCCAGAAGGGTGGAAATCAACTATCTCAAACATGTAGGAAGAGGGAAGTGGGTCACTATTTTAATAAAGGAAGCATTTTTGCTGGCCTCCAATGGTCTAGCGATCCCAAATGCTGTGTGTTCTGACGGCAGGAACAGGCCCACAAAGATTGCCTAGACAAATTTGGAATCAGTAGGAGTCAGTAGGATTGATGTTATGTTCCAAGTATCTCTTCTATTATTTATGCCAGTGGTGAAGCCCAGTCAATATTAGTTTTGGTTCTATTTCAGAGCAAAGTAAAATCCGTTTTGCAAATATTTAGTGAAGCCCTACATGTTCTTAAACAGGCACTACTTACCAGAATATATGGTTTTTAAGGCTCTCTCTTTCTGGCAGTGCTAATTATATGGCACAGCATCAGAGGCATGATTGGAAAAGAAATATTTGATTCACTTGCCACTGTTTCATGAGCACCCACATTGTTCCAGAATGTGTGCTGAGGACCTGGGAGTCAGAAAGGAGCAGGTTATGGTCCTTCCTCTTAGGAAACACATGCCTTGGTTGGAGAAATAGATACATAGATGTATATAAAATGTTCCTGTGATGGCAGAGAGAAGAGTGTGGGAACTCAAAGAACATTGAGTGTCAGTGGAAGAAGGAACAGAAACTAAAATTTGTCAAGCACCTATTAAATTCTATGGGGGTGTATATGTTAAATTGCTCTTCAGTTAATCTCAATGGATTACTTTTTTACTATGTGAATTGAAACCAAGAGTTAAGTAACTGTCCCAAGATAGTAAATTATGAATCTACAACATCTTGCATTCTATTCTGTTTGTGGCCATATTTACATTCATATAAATGTCTTCAATGACTGGCTAGTAAGTAAAATCGATATTCCACCATATGTAGCCACTGCTCACTCAATCTTCCATTCTTTGTAAGTTTCAAGTAGAAAAAGTAGCAGTGAGGTTTAAAGGAATAAGATCAGGAAGAAAAACACCAAAGCTTTTCACATATTTTTAGATGCCCCACAATTCAGTAAGGACTGTGCCAGTGACGCCTATTTTAGTGCCTGTGGATTCCATACTAATAATTCCTGTGAGCACCGGGAACCCTTTAGGATCTCCCTCCTTCCCAGTTTCAACAAGATGTTTAAATATTTATTTTGCATGCTCGCAGATACTACCTGAAGGGCCTCGAAGCTTTGAGTGCCGATGCCAAGGCTGGGATTGGCCCGCTGCTGGCCCTAGGTTTCTGCTTAGTGCAGCCAGGAGCAGCCACCGACAGGGCTCATCCTTGTCTGTTCCTTGTTGCCTTATCCCTGCTCCTTCTTCCAGTGCTCCCCTTCTCCCTCCTCTCCCACTCTTGCCCTGTTCACTCTTCTTTTTTTCTTCTTTTCTACTTCCCTGCATTTTGCTCCCCACCTTCTCTCCTTCATCACTGTCTTCTCACTCTTGTTCTTCCCTCCTATTCACCTCCCTTCATCTTCTCTCCATCTTCCCTCCTCTTCCTTCCTTTACCTTCCATCATCATATGCCTACCAGGGCATCATCATTACCCTCTTGCCTAGGATTCTAGAAGCTGACTTCACCTGTGGTCCCCATGCAATATATGTATGACTTTTGAAGTCTTTATTAACCCTTCAACTAGCACTCAGCCACTCAGCATCCTGAGTTGTGAGCCTAGATATCTTTTCCTGAGAAGTTGTACCACTCTGACCATTTTCTGAGATTCCTGGACCAGGGCTCACTGCCCCACCTTCAATTCTCAGTTTCTAGGTCATTATTTCACTAACTTCCCACACAAGTGAAATTCACAGTTTACTTATAATTGATTAAAAAGTTTTCAGCTATTGAAAAAGTAAGCATGTAGAAACACTCCATAAAGAGAACCTACTGTCTGGAAAGACCAGTGTCCTTAGCAGTGGTGTGGATTTAACAAGCTTTCTCGGGTGAGCAGTGGGCAGGTAAGCAATGCTAACCCCAGCAGCTCCATCACTCCCAACCTGGACTGAAGCTCTGTACTTCCAAATGAGCAAAATTGTGTAGTGGGTGCTAGGACTGCTGACTCATTTATTTTTTTCCCTTTAAAGTGAATGTTTTATTTATTTATTTAGTTAGTTAGTTATTTAGTTATTTAGTTATTTATTTTACCAGGGCAATATTGGTTTACAACCTGATTAGTGTTTTAACCAAATAAAGGATTAGGGGAAAAATAGTAACAATTAAAAAGAGAGCAAAACAGAACAAAAATAAACAGGCAACTACAAATCAGAGATGTTCTGCAGGGAAGGGGGAGGAAGAGCGATTGAAATGGGGGCAGGAAGGGCACCAGGGGCTGTGGCGATGGAGCACGGGTGAATTGGTGGTGGAAATTCTATGGGAACGACATCTAAGAAAAGAGAGCAAACATTGGGAAAAAATGAGAAATGAACAATGGTGTAATGTGTGTGTGTGTGTATGTGTGCATACACAATGTAAAAGTCTATTACAACAGCAACAACAAAATATCGGCACTCCTCTTTTAGGTATTGTTACACCACACCCACCACCTCACCAATCATATTTGACCATCGTAGTCTACCACCCACAGCCAATCACTGCTAGATAAGGTGGTTTAACAAAATTGAATTTCCTTCCAGTTCCGGAGCTGAAAGTCCAAAATTAGCTGACAATAGGGTTGGTTTCTCCTAAGTCTTCCTTGGCTTGTTGACCGCCATTTTCTTCCGGTGTCTTAATGTGGTCTTCCTTCTTGTGTCCTACTCACTTTTTAATTAAGAGGACCCCAGTCATATGATATCAGCCTCATATTACCTCAGTTTACATCACTATCTCTTGAAAGGCCCTATCTCCAAATACAGTCTAATTCTGAGAGACTCTCGTATTCAACATATGAATATGAGAGGGGGGCACAATTCAACCCAAATAATAAATTGGGTTCAGTCATTCCCCTCACTAATGTTTCCTGTGCCCTCCTGGCCTGAGGAGGCAGGTGCACAGAGCAGGAGACATGCACAAAGCAAATCATTTGAAAACTAGTGCATTTGAACTTGGTCTTATTTCAAACCACTATTGACAGAAGATTATTTAGGAAGCACTTTCTGGCTGAGAGGGCCCAGGATTAATTATTAAGGACCCATTCAGGCTGGAGTGGAGTTGTGGACACCACGTGAGATAAGTAGCAGGTCCATATGGTTGCTTAGTCTTCCTGATAGATAGGAAAAGACTGTTTTATGTATATATGCAGCTATTCTTAGTCTTATACTTTCCCCTTTATCCCCAGTGGAAGGGATTATTGTACCTAGCCTATCTTGAACCCCTTTTGAGGTCAAATTAATAGGTAGGGTTCAGTACTCCTGGCTGGAGTTCAACAGCCAAGGTATATTAACCCAAAAGCATCATCCCATTAACATCATCAAATCATTAGAGCTGTGAGTGTAATGGTTAACATCACAAGAAGGGGAAGAGAGGAGGGGCGGGGTTGGGGACACTGGAGCTAAGAAACATGTTTCAAGATTTCATATAAAAATGCCATTCTCCTTTGGGGCTTTGGTTAACTAAAGCCCTCCCATAAGATCACGTGCAACATTAAGACTTGATCTGAAGAGAATCTTTCATCAAAGCCAGTGGTCAGAGAATCAGGCTCTGAGCGTTGTTGTCAGATGCAATAAATTAGATTTGTGTGCTTAATAATATACACTAGATGGAGGCAAATCAATAATCTCAGTGCATTCAAGTATAGATTCAAAGTAATTTATTCCAGGAACAATAATCCATACAATTTATTTGCATAATTCTTAGATCTTAGGCGATTTTTAAAGAAAATTTGAGATGATGGCCTCTCTAACCTTATGATCGCCCCCAATACTTAATCAATATTTAATCTCCTGAGATTGTGTGCTTCAGGGATAGTAACCTAATTTATAACTTCATTTCCCTGTGCTTTTCTCTGTTACGTAGACTGACTCTGGGTTCCTGCCATGAGACACTGTAACAGAAAGAGGAAAGTTTGCCACTAACTAGCTATTTTGCTTTGGCATGTCATTTATCTTTCTAAGCCTCATCTGTAAAATGAGGATAACGTACCTGACTTATGGAATTGCTGTAAGGATTAGAGATAAGGCATGTGAAGCCTTCTCTATCATGCCTGGTATACCAGTTGCTTAACAAATAGGTGCAGTTGTTATTATAAGCCTCTTTAGATAATTTCAGTGGGGACAAGGAGCTAATCAGAGCAAGTAGGCCTTCATTCTGAGAGAAATCTGCCAGCCCAGAAACCTAGGCTATCACGAGTTTAGCCAATGACACCCATCAGGCTTATCAATGACAGCACTTAAAAAAATAGCAAACACAATTTAGTATGAAAGAAAATACAGATTTGCTGTTGTATTGTGGACACATTACCTCATTTTTATTTGGCTCAGTTTCTTCATTTTTAGAAGTGAGATTAAAAATATTTGCTTCAAAATGTTACTGGAACAATAAAATTAAATATCCTAGTGCATGTGTAAAGTACCATCTTGAATCCTTGGTACAGAAAAGGCTCTTAGACCTGGTCACTGCATTGCTATATCATCACCATCATCATCATTGTTTCTAGAAGTTCTGTGTGAAACTCTATCAAGAGGGGTTTTGAAATAAGAGATTCTCTGCAGGGATGATATTCTCCCCCCCCCCAAATCAATGCACTTTTTCTAAGGACTGCTAAGATTTATGATTCCATAAGAATAAAGAATTTGATGATGAACATGGGTAGTTACAACCAAACCCTAGGCAATTATCTATCAATGTTTACTTTCTCAGAGTCCAAACATATGAAAACCAAATGGATTATTCCAGTATTCCAGGTAAATAAACTTTCTGTATAAAATTTCACATGGAATGCTTTCTTCAGGCACCAAGAGTCATATTGCCCCAAGTCACTTGCTGACAGTGCGATATGAAAATTGACTGGCCACTTAACTGGACCCAGTTAACCCACTGGTCACAGCCTCAGATATGAGGCCATAAATGTCTGTTCTGTCATTTTGTAAAGTCACAGGTCAAGAAGGGTTCTATATTTTATTTTCATTTCAAATATATAGGTTGATTTGACCAAAATGTAAAGCATAAGCTCTGTCTGTCATATGTACCTTAGGAGAGGATATAGTGATCCTTATTTATTTTTCAATCAAAAAGTTTTTAAATTGTGGTAAAATATACATAAGGTATATACAGCAATTTAATCATTTTTAAGTGTACAATTCAACATTATCAAATACGTTTGCATTGTCATGCAGCCATTTAACATCCATCTACAGAACTCTTTTGATCTTCCAACCTGAAAACTCTATGCCCATTAAATCACTCATCCTTTGACCCTCCTTCCAGTCCCTGGCAAATACCATTCTACTTTCTGTCTCTGTGAATGTGATTAGCTTATGTGTCTCACATAAGCATAATCATTCCATACCCTTCTGTGACTACTTTATATCCCTTAGTATTACATCCTCAAGGTTCATGTTCTGTCATTTCAGAGTTTCCCTCTTTTTATGACTGATTAATATTCATGGTATGTATACACCACATTTCATTTATTTATTTTTCAAGGGACACTTGAATTGCTTCTGCCTTTTGGCTCTTGTGAGTAAAGCAGCTATGAACATGTTGCACAGGTATGTTTTCAAGTCCATGCTTTCAAATTTGAGGGATATATACTCAGAAGTAGAATTGCTAAAGCATATGGTAATTCTATTGTTTTTTGTTTGTTTGTTTTTTGAGCAACTGCCACACTGTTTTTCACAGTGGCTGACCATTTTCTATTCCTACTAACAATGCACAAAGTTACAATTCTCTACTTCCTTGCCAAGATTTGTTGTTATGTTTTTGATAACACCCATCCTAATGAGTATGAAGTGTGAAAATCGATCCAGCTAGCCATCTATTTGTTTTCTTCTTTAATTAATAAACTTTATTCTTTAAACAGTTCTAGTTTCATGGCAAAATTGAGTGAAAATTATACAGAGTTCCTATATATTCCTTGACCTTAACATGAGCAGCACTCCCCACCGGAGCGTTTAGTTTGTTATAGTCAATGAAACTATACTGACATATCGTTAGCACCCAAAGTCCAATGAGCCTTGAGGCTCATTCTCTGTGTTGGCAAATGTATAGTGATGTACATTGGTGGATACACTATTTAATATACAAAATAATTTCATTCTTCTAAAAATACTCTCTGATCTGCCTGTTCATGCCTCCCTTCCCTCTAAGTCCTTGAGGCTCATTCTCTGTGTTGGCAAATGTATAGTGATGTACATTGGTGGATACACTATTTAATATACAAAATAATTTCATTCTTCTAAAAATATTCTCTGATCTGCCTGTTCATGCCTCCCTTCCCTCTAAGTCCTACCAACATTGGCCTTTTCATTATTTCCTTGGTTTTGCCCTTCCACAATGTTCACATATTAGAAATCATACAGTGTAAAGCCTTTTCATATTAATTTCTTTCAATTAGTACTATGCACTTAACTTTCCTTCCTACCTTTGCATGGCTTGCTAGCTTCTTTCTTTTTAGTGCCAAACCAGTTTATTTACCCATTCATGTACTGAAGGACTCTTCTGTAGCTTGTACATTTTTGGCTACCAGGAAAGTTACTATACACATACCAGGGCAGTGTGGACATAAGCTTTCAGTTCATTGGGTTAATGCCAAGGAATGTGGTTGCTGAATTTTGTGATAAGAGTGGGCTTGGTTTTGTAAGAAATTTTCAAACAGTATCCAAAGCAGCTAAAGAATTTTGAATTCTTATCACTAGTGTATGACAGTCAGTTCCTGTTGGTTCACATCTTTGCTAATATTTGAGGTTATTAGTGTTCTGGATATTGGTGACTCATAGATGTGTAATGGTATCTCATTGTTGTTTTAATTTGCAGTTACTAATGACATAGGATGTTGAACATCATATATGGACTTGCTGTCTGTGTGTCTTCTTTGGTGAGGTGTTTGTTAGGGTCTTTTGCCCATTTTTTCAATCAGGTTGTTTGTCCTCTTATTGTGAAATTTTGAGAATCTGTTGTACATTCTGAATAATAACCCTTTATCAGATATGTCTTTTGCAGATATTTTCTCCCACTATGTATTTTGTATTTTTCATTCTCTTGACATTGTGCTTTGAACATTAGAATTTTTAAATTTTAATCAAGTCCAGCTTATCAATTATTTCTCTTATAGATTGTACCTTTGATGTTTTATCTAAAAAGTCATCACCATATTCAGTGTCACCTGGGTTTTCTTCTGTTATGTGGGAGAGATTTTATAGTTTGTAGCTTACTTTTATATCTGATTCATTTCAGGTTAATTTTCATAAATGCTTAAATCTGTATATAGGTCCTTTTCTTTCTTTCTTTCTCTCTCTCTCTCTCTCTCTCTCTCTCTCTCTCTCTCTCTCTCTCTCTCTTTCTTTCTTTTTTTCATTTCTTAAGGTACGAGGATGACTGTTCCAGTGTCTCTAATGAAAAGACTACCCTTGCTTCATTGTATTGCCTTTCTCCTTTATAAGTTGACTAGACTTATAGGAGCCTTTTTCTTGAGCTCTGTAATCTGGTCTACTGATCTTTTGATCTATTGGTCTATTCTTCTGCCAATTATACACTATTTTATAGTAAGTCTTTTCAAAAAAATTCATTGATTTATGCATGCAAGAACTGGTGTATACGCCATAGGTGTGTGTGTGGTGGTGGTGGTAGGCGGGGGCAATGAGAGGATTCACCAAAGACAGAGTGGGGAGCAGAGCAAGAAGATCTACTGAAATACACTGCTGAAGGGAGCAGTGGGCAAAGAGGAGAGTTCTGCTGCACCATGTGGGTCAGCTCCTGCCTGGGGATCAAACTTGTGCTGCAGTGGCTGGTGTTAGCATGAGACCCCAGAGACTTTAACCCCTTGCATCACCAGGGAGGACCTAAACTAAGTTTTGAAGTCAGGTAACATCAGTGCTCTGACTTTGTTATTCTTGTATATTGAATTGAGTATTGTGTTGTTGTTGTTGTTTTTCTCCTATTTAATGTAAACTTTAGGACCAGTTTTTTACCCATAAAATGACTGATTGGTATTTTTTGATTGGTATTAGATTGCCTACAGATCAAAATAGAAAGGACAACAATCTTGACAATATCATATTTTTCATCCATGAATATAGACTTTGTCTCCATTTATTTAATTTCTTTTTGATTTTTTTCTTCATACAGATACAATGTTCTTCATACAGATATTGTATATTTGTTTTTAGTTTTGTATGTAGGAATTTCATTTTTGAAATGTGAATGTAAATGATACTGTGCTTTTAATTTCAAATTCTACTTATTCATTACTAATGTAAAGAAGGTGATTGCTTTTTATATAGCTTAGATTCCTAAACCTTGTTATAATTCTTTCATATTTTTAACATTGCCAACTATCTTATCTATAAACAAATGCAATTTTATTTTTTCCTTCCCAGTCCATATACTTCTCATTTCCTTTTCTTGTCCTATTGCATTAGCAAGGACTCCCCATATAATACTGAAAAGCAATGATGAGAGGATGCACCCTTGCTTTATTCCTATTTATTAATAGGAAAGCTTTGAATTTCTCAACATTGAGTGTACTTGATGTAGGATTTTTATATGTTCTTTATCAAGTTGAGGAAATCCTTTCTATTGCTATTTTCTGAGAGCTTTTGTCCCTAGTGGGTGTTGAAATTTATCCTATATCTATTGATATGATGTGATTTTTTTTTTTCTCTCTAGCCTGTTGAGATAATAAAAAACCTTTTTGGGCTTTCAAATGTTTAACTAGGGTTACATTTTTAGATTTGATGTGTTAATATCTTGTTATAGATTGTTGTTTTTATGTTTATGAGACACTGAACTGTAGTTTCTTTTCTCATATTTTTTTTTTCTGGCTGTGGTATTAAGGTTATTTTGGCCTCACAGAATTAATTAGGATTTACTCCTTCTGGACGCAATTATAGAGAATTGGTATAATTTCTTCCTTAAATATTTTGTAGATTTACCAGTGAATCCATCTGAGTCTGGTGCTTTCTGTTTGGAAAAATTATTGAGTATTGATTCAATTGCTTTAACAGATATATATCTAGTTACATTGTCTTCTACTCTCATTTACTTTTAACTGTACCATTATCAAAATAATAGGACAACACAAATTACTAAACAAAAAACAAAATGAAGCACAATTATGACAAACCAAAATGTTTATTAAATGTTCCACAGCATGAAGCATTATTGTGCACTTGACAAATAAGAAACCTGATCATTAGAGAGATTAGAGGGAGACACCAAAGCAATGCTACCAGTTTACTACTATAGAACAGTAAAATCCACTTCTGTCTGACTACTTAGCTAGTGCTCTAGACATTACACCATGATACTTCTTCAGTCTTTAAAGTAAATGGTAGGTCTCCCTGGTGTTACAATGGGTTAAGTTCCAGCACTATGAAGCTATCTGCAGCCTGAGTTCGATCCCCAGCAAGGGAGCCAGCCTAAATGGCACAGAGACCTCTCCTGTCCCACCCACTGCTCCCATCAGCAGTGTATTTTAGTGGACCTGCCTGTTCTGCTCCCCTCTCTGTCTTTAGTGAAACTCCTCACCACCAACTCCCACCTCTGACCCACACCACAGCTCTGATATGCATAAATAAATAAAATCTTTAAAAAGTAATAAAGAAATGGTTTTATGTGCCATGAGGTTCCTGAGAGGAAACCCAAGACTGATTCCAGCCTTTGATTGTCTACCTTGTGGCCAATTCCCTATGATGGGAAGGCCACACTAACAAATGGATGTAGTTTCAGTCATGGATACAGGAGAAATACTGGTAATCCCCAGCACATTTTTTTTTTTACTAAAATATATTTCTAGAAATTCAGGAATGCAGCTTGATAAGCAAAATGGTTTGTGAAAGCCACCAACACCTAAGTATATTTACACAAGACAACACCATTGACTCTGCAAGGCCATTTGCAAACTTGGGTATTAGCCTTTGGAATCACAGACAGCCTGACTCAGATCCCAGAGTTAATAATATTTTCTCTTTGTGTGTCCACTCACTCACACTAAGCCTCAATTTCTTCATCTCTAAAACTGAGCAGTGTTATAAAACTGAACTGATGGGAGGGGTGTGTGAATTCACCGAGATAATGCACATAAAACCCTAGCTATGACTGTTAAAATAGACTAGAGATACAGTTAATGTGAAGTGAGATTACTCCAAATCACTGAGTACCAGCTATGCACCAAGCACTCTGTTGTAGCTGTTGCTTGGTCTTAAGACATTTTTCATCATCTTTCCCAAACAGAAATGGTATTTAACTACACATAGTCAACATTTCCATCTATATTTGTAAATGATATCCATGATTGACACTCAATTCAAGCACTAAAAATTAAGAAAATTGAATGCTTCCTTTCTTGAGAGAGAGAAATTAATTCCTATTTTTTTCTCTAAATTCCAATTGATTGTCTTGAACACCTTTTTTGACGGCCTCTGTTTTAGTTTGTCTAACACAGGAGCTGGCAAACTTTCTATGAAGAGTTGGATAGTAAATATTGTTGGCTTAGAATAGTCTCTCTTGCAAGCACTCAACTCTTCTGTGTAACAGGAAAGCAGCCAGAGACAATATGCAAACAGATGGGCATGGCAATGTGCCAATAAAACTTTATTTACAAACCAGGTGTTGGCGGTAGTTTGCAGACCTCTGATCTGACAACTTGCACTTCGATTTAGATACAAGTTTTCCTGAGAGGACTACCAAAAGATAGCAGCACTTGCAAACATTGTGAGGTAGTTGGCAACAAGGAAAAGTGAACTCCTTCAATATGTACAAAGCATATTACCTCACCATTGATAATATTATAACATCTTCTCAGACACAGGTGAGAAAAGGCACAGACTTCCTTGTCTTACACAGAAGGAAGATAGAAAGACTTGTGTAAATAACCCAACCCTAGCTGACCTTCTGGAATCAAGATATATTCTTTCACTGGATTTCCTCTCAGTACCTTATCCAGATATATGCAAATATGAAAGAGATGGGTCTTGTTTATGAAAGTGTTGGGATTCATGAACAGAAACATATAAAGAGGGGCTCTCCCTTGTGGCGCAACGGGTTAAAGTACAGCACAATGAAGCTAAGCTCTCCAAAGCCCCAAAGCCACTGCAGTACAAGTTTACCAGGGAGGTGACCAACATGGCACAACAGACCTCTCCTGTCTCACCCACTACTCCCATACTCAACAGTGTATTTTAGTCAATCCACCTGTTCTCCTCCCCACTCTGTCCCCAGTGAATTCTCACACCCACCACACCTCTGGCCTGTACCCCAGCTCTGTAAGCATAAATAAATCTTTAAAAAAGGAAGAAAAAAAAACATATAAAGAATAGTGAGGAATTCATTGAGGAATAGCTCATCAATCAACAGCCCTTTCTTATTGCCCACTCTATGCCAGGCTGGGCACTGGGGGTGGGAAAGACAGAAAAGAATGAGAGATTGTCTCTGCTCTTAAGAAACTCCAATCAGACCTTCCCCACATTACTCCTCCAACATTGCTCTTATCAAGGTCCCCAAGGATCTCCATGTTGTAAATCCACTGGTCATTGCCCAACCTTCAGAGACCTCTACCATTTTACAAGGTTGAGTACAGGCTCTGTTACATGTGCTTAGGGACCCCACATCCTCCTGATTCACCTCACAACCTACTACTTCAGTCTCTTCCACATCTTCCTCCAAACCTTGAAACTCTGAGTCCGCCTGCCCCAGGGCTCACTCCCAGAACCTCTTGTCATCTTGCTCTACATTTTCTTGGAGAGCCCATCCTGTTTCATGGCTCAAACCCATCTTCATGTAGTCAGCCTGCAGGCTTTTTTTTTGTTGTTGTTGGAAACTAATAATCACCTTAATATAAAGAAAAAATACATAAATGATAATAAAACAAACAAAAATTTCCTTCTACATTAGATGACTAGTCTAGACCTCTGTCCTGAATGTCAAATTCATCCACCCAAATAGGCAACAGCTTTTTTCAAACCTGACATGCCCAAGCCCATTGCCTGGTTTTTCTCCCTTTCCCCGCCAACCTGCTGTTCCTGTGGCAGCTTCATTTCTGTTTTGCTCAGGCTAAACACCTGGGAGTTTCTTCATCTTTATTCTTTCTCTTAGAGCTCAAATCCTACAACCAATCCCTTAGCAAGTATTTTCATTTCTACCTTCACATTATACACCTGACCACTTTTCATCTCCTTCACACCCTCACCCTGGTTACTCCTCACCAGATTAGTACAATAACCTTCCTGCTTCTTTTTTTGCCCATACCCCCCACCCCTCTCAGATAGGTTTGTGACACTCTTTTGCTCAAAACCTTCCAAGGAGTCCCTATCTGAGAAGAAAAGTCCAAGTCTTTCAAATGTACCCCAATATCCCATGGAGGTATCCACCGATCCCACAGCAGTGTCCTAGGTACTCTTCTGCTCTAGCTGGTTGGCACTGACTTAAACTTTATTCCCCCAGAGGTATGCAGGCTTTGCTGCCTGTCTTCTTCTTCTTCTTCTTCTTCTTTTTTTAAAGATTTATTTATTTATGCATACAGAATTGGGATACAGGTCAGAGGTGCAAGGGCAGTGAGAGGATTCACCAGAGACAGAGTGGGGAGAAGAAAAGGCAGATTGATGAAGTACCCTGCTGAGGGGAGCAGCAGGTGGGTCAGAAGAGGTCTGCCACGCCATGTGGGTCACCTCCCTGGCCGGGGATCAAACCTGCCCTGAAGCAGCTATGGCCAGTTCCTAGCACTGTGCTCTAACCCAGTGTACCACCAGGGTGGGCCCTGCTGCCTGATTTTTTGAGGTCTGACTGTCTCCTTCTCAGGCTTTCCCGAACCTCACTGGATGAGCAGACCAGTCCTACAACTCTCTCCTACCTTTGCCTCTCTCTCTCCTGGAACACTTGTCATTACCTCACATTACATGTATTTGTTTGATATCTGGCATCGTAGACTTCAAGACTCTGGAGCTCAGGCTTTCCTTAAATGCTCTAGACCTAGAGGTGCTCAGTGAGTACTTGGAAGGGAAGGAAGAAAAAGAAGTGGGATGATGGAGGGTTGTTCAGCAAAATGTAGTTATGTGTGGGATGAGGGGTGCTCAAGATCTGGAAGTCATGGGTGTCCAAGGATCTGCAACCGCTCTCCCTTACTTAATATAGAGCAGCTCTTTTTCCTGTTTACATATTGGGCACCAATATAAATTTCACACTGTGAGGAAAAGTACCACTGCAATCAATCAATCAATGAATCAATAAAACATAGTATAAACAGTTCACCAAAAACAATTCCAGGCCATGGGCACCCATTTGAGGGCATGGGCAAGTGGATAGCTTATTATGAAGATGAGCTGGCAGAGGAGTAGAAGTAGTGAAGGATTGATGAGAACCAGAGAAGAGAATCTAGTAGCAGAGGCTGTAGTGGGGTCAAGGTGAAGGTGGTGACAGTGTGAGCCATACATCAAAGGAAACTCAGCAAATTAATTTTCATTTCCTTCTCCAGTATGGTAGACTTTGACTCATGTTGCCATTCCTGGGTGACTAAAGTGAATGTGACTATAGTATTACATGTTGTAAATACATGATTAGCATTACCATCTATATACTACTTAATAGGTATTACTATGTACTCAGCCCTATAGCTACATATTATAGAATTTGTCTTCACATACACGTGAATATGCATATAGTTTCATGTGGGCTAATTAGCTTCACTGAGTCTTTGGAGAAAGAGGCAGAGTAAAAAGGAAGGAGTAAATAATTAGGTGTCAAATAATTAAAAGTACTGTTGAGAAAGAATGCCTTTTAAATAGTTTTTTAATTGGGTTTTTAATATGACTGACTTGGAAAGTTTCTCTCAGAAGATGGTGTTGATTGACAGCCTGTATAGTTATTAATAACATGCAGTCAATCTGCTCGGAATATATTAAGTGTTCAGGAGAGAGAACATCTGAAAATGGCTGCCAAGGATTCAGACAATGGTCTCAGCATGGGAGAATCTTTTTCTTGGCAGAAGTCAGTGGCCATTGCACACAGCTAGAGTTGGTGCTGGTTAGAGTAAGAGGGCCTGATGGTCTGCATCTCACTGTTTTTGAAATGTCAGTCTCTTCTAATAAGACCAGAAGCCATCAGTTAAATGGCTGGCCCTGTGAGCAGTGCATTCAGCAGACAGCTTAAAATGAGACATGCCTAACCAAAATTTTAGGAACATCTGCTGAATACTACATCTTTAAAACTGAGCTAGGGGACTCTTTAAAAAATAAAACGTATTGTCATGTTTTCTCATTAAAAAAGAATTAATTCTTAAAAATTTAGAAACTATAGACAAATAAATGGAACAAAATAGCAACAATCTGTAGTTACTGTAGTAAAGGAAATAAACATCTCTCTCTATGATATGCAGACACACATAGATAACATGCAGTATGAGTGCACATACAGATCTTTTTTAATTTCTAAAAAAAAGCTAAATTCTATACCTAATTTTATGATCTGATTTTTCTATTTAGCATGATATCTGTGTCATTAAATACTCATCTTAAGATGAAATATCATTTTGTAAAGCTGCATAGTATTTCATCATATGGAATGCTTGCATTGATTTGCATTTCTCCTGCTGTTAAACATTTAGCTTGTTTCTTACTTTTCCCCCTTTACTTTTCCTTCTCCACTCAGTGTTGCAAAGAATCCACAGCACTGATATCCAGCTACTTGGCACAAATGCAGTAATATAGACTGTTCATTTAAACTAGGACTACCCATACCAGTTGTTCAATATATTTTTTTAAAGATTTATTTATTTGTGCATACAGAACTGGGGTACAGGCCAGAGGCTCAGGCGCGGTGAGAGGCTTCACCAGAGACAGAGCGGGGAACAGAACAGGCAGATCGACGAAGTACACTGCTGAGGGGAGCAGCGGGCAGGTCAGGAGAGGTCTGCCGCACCATGTGGTCACCTCCGGGGCAGGTGGGAATCGAACTCATGGGGAAGTGGCTTTAGATTCTCAGTGCTGTGCTTTAACCCGCTGCGCCACCAGGGAGGGCCATGTTCAATATTTTTAATATCAACCCTGAAGCTTCTGCATATATAATGCCATTTCTCCTTGGAATACTTTTTAGAATTATGACTCTCTAAACCATCAGAATTCAACATGTTTACTGATTTTTGCATAGTTTTAACCAGCTGATCCCTAGAGACTTAGTTAACACACAGTGGGAAAATTTGGGAAGTCCTTTGGACCTCCAACTTTTTGAGCAATTTTTCCAAGCAATTTGATGAGGAAAGAAATAGAGCTCTATTTTTTTTTTGAGTCAAATACAGTTAGACAAACATAATGAAATAGGTCAGTAGTGTGTTAACTGGGGTCCTGGCAAAAAACAATGACATTTTCCAAAGGCACAATTAAGGAGAGTGTGATGAAGGGACTCTTCTTTAAATGTAGCAGAATGAGGGACCACCATGAAGGTTGGTGATGCACCCTGAAACCCTGGAGTTATGCTGGAGCTGCAGCAAAGGATTGCCTGCAAACTGCTGTGCCCTCCAGTATGAAACACCACCACTGCCAATGCAGTGCTTCACAAGGAGGTTGCCAGGACAGTAAAAGCCCCAACCCCCTTCTCTTCCCATCAGACCTCCTGCAAGGTCCCTGAACCCAGCAAAGCCAGCAGCAGAGACCTCGCAGAGCACAGGGCTGGCTGGAGCAGAGTGGGAAGCTGTGGACAGGCACACCTGAGGGAAATGGATTGAAGGAAAAGAAATTAAATGAGAAAACGAAATCTGAGTTCCAACCCAATCTTTTGCATGCTGTGGGAGTATCCGAGACACAGAGAGGTGTGAGTCAGTAAATCTCTCCCCCGAGAGCATCATGAACTAGATTTCACATTTGCCACTTCTTGCCAGCCATTCCCAGCAGAGTTTTGAAGGTTTTCAGGAGCACCTGGGCAAAGAATAGACAAAAGGAGGGTGAGGTGGGAGGGGGGAGGGGTCGTGAAGATCTTATGTAACTTATATCCTCATGAAAACTCACTTTGCTTTTATTTTAAGAAGTGTTATCTATGAATTCTCCAGGGGGTTGGTTAAAAAGCATAAGAGATGTGATTTTGATGAGATGTCAATAGGAGAATCTCTCAGCTTCTGGAATAAATGATGCTTTTGTTTTGGCTTTCTGTTTTTCAAAAAGGCCATCTGTTTTCATAAACATAAATGAGACTCTCTAGCCACCTTTCCCCTTCTTACCCTCTGTCTCTTTGCACAAATGACAATATTCCCTTCGTGATTCATTCCTAAAGACATTCTTCTGAGCTAAATGCTGCTGCTAAATTTGTACTTCGCTTTCCACTGTGAGTCCCACATGATCTTTGCTCAGCAGCAACTGCACTATTACGGCTTTCATTTCTTGAGTCCCAGATTGTTAAACTTTTGAATTGTCAGCTGCTCCGTACCAGGCTTTATATATATTTTGAGGTCTTTGATGAACCCAATCCCTACCACCCTGTTTTCTACCTGTGTTCTGAAAAAAATAAAAAATGAAAGATGGCAGATGGAGGTCAAAATACCATGTATATGACAGATAATAACCTGACTGAGTACCAGGGCCAAATTAACTTGATCACTGAGTCCAGTATTAGGCAGACTGACTATGGGCTGCCCTGGATAGGGCAGAAGAGCCAGTCCTTGGGGGAGAAAGGAAAACTGCAGCCAGTTGCCAAAAGCAAGAAAGGTAGAGCTCAACTGAGCATGCTTGGTTATTCTTCCTCAGTTTACTACCAACGTAACTCCCTCCACCTTCTATGAGGAACAGGACAGGTAGACAGAGGCCAGGAGGGATGACTCCTTTTGCACTGAAATAAACTTCAGGAAACATGGTGAAGTTTCCCTCCGGGAAGTGGCAGGGTCACACAGATTCTTGAAGATGTGCCTTGCGTGAACGAAGTACATAAAATAGGCTCAGCAAGCACTTGCTGACTGTGTTTTTTCCTTTGACGAATAATTATTGACCAATAATACAGGGTCAAGATAAGGAGTTTAGCTTTTTTTATTCTGGATACAATGGAGTGTTTTGCTCAAAGATTTTGTACTAGGGAAAGATTTGATCAGATTTACATATTTGAAAAATTACTCTGATGGCCTTTTGGATAATGGATTATAAGAAGGACAGGTGGAAGGTGGGAGCTGGATCAGAAGCTTTTTGCTGTTGTGCAAGTAAGAAGTGATAAGACGTGGGTGAATTCAGAGAAGGATACAATAGACAAGAGGGAATATCACATATAGATAAAGTGGGACAATGTGTTGATGGGTTGGAGTGGGGAGGACAGGGAGAACTGAGAATGACCTGTATTTTTATTTGAGCAACTGAATGGAGAGAGATTGAGTAAAGGTGGTGGGAGATGTTTTGGGGTGTATGAATGAATGCTGATGCCCCCTGGCTACACAGTTTCTTTTGGAGGCTTTTAGTGGACTAGTGATACATCCCTGTTAGCCTGGGACAGTCCATTTTATAGCTGCTGACCCAGCATAATTGTTAAGATGTTCCCTTTCACTCTCAAAAGTGACCTGCTTTCTAAGATAAAACACCTGGCCAACCTAACTTAGAGAGAATAGTGAGCTAGTAGAAAACTATTGGAAAAGTGCTTTGAAATATGAAAAACACTGTATAAAAATAAAGCCTCAGTCAACCTTAGACATTTTAATGAAGATTTGTCCAAAAGCTCTATCTTACTTGCTCATTAACTTATATCATTATCTTGGGTTGTTCTTCTTTTATCAGATTTGCCCTCCATGCCATGCGGCTTCTTGGGTGGGACTCTAACCATATTTTTTACCCTGTGAGGACTCTCTGTGTAAAGGAGACCAACTGGTTAACCTTTTGTAGATGAAAGACTTTGCTTTGGTACCAAACAGTGGCTCTCTGCTCTCCAACTTTTTCTTGGCTCAAGGGAGACTCAGTCTTGAAACACAATCCTCACTCAAGCTGGTTCTCAGAGTTATTTGTGAGAATGAATATATACACTTTCTAGTGCCTTTCCTCCTTGAGAATGTCTAAATATACAGTTGGGCTTACAGAGGCGTTTGCATTTCAGACAAATGCCACGGCTCTGTAGATTTGCTGGGCGGGGCACGTGGATATTTGGAGAAAGACATTTGTAGATACCCAGGTTTTGGTCCCAGCTCTACTCTTCCTGGGATGCCAACAAAAATACTTCCCCTCCAAGATCTTCATCTCTTCACTGGTAAAATGGGGGGAGGGGTCTCTCTTTGTACTTGCTTCCAACTCACTGCTTATTTTCATTACATAACAACAAAAGTGTTCCATGAATCATGATGTGGAGCAAGGGAATTATATCACAGTCCTTATTTCCCAAGTCAAATTTAAACTGACTTGAGCCTTCACACGCAGATTGACGCAAGTCCAGATTGTTCTCTTAGGGTCCCTCCCCCGCTCCTTCTTCTCCCTCTTAGCCTAGAACAAGGACATTTACACAATAGACACACAGGTGTACATACCACAGTTTGTCAGACATCTCCTCCTACTTTCCTTTGCTAGGATGACCTAAACAAATGCCACAAATGGGTTTAAAAAACAGGAAGATTTTGTCTGGAGCCCATAAGTTCAAGCACAAGGTGTTAACAAGGTTGATTCCATCTGAGGACTATGGCAAGAGAGAAGCCATTCTTTGTTTCTCCCTGTGCTTCTTGGGGTTGCCTGGTACTCTTTGGGGCTCCATGGTTTGTGTAAGCATCACTAGTCTCTGCCTGCATCTTCACATGTCATTCTTTATGTGTATGTGACATCTCCTCTTTTTATAAATAAACCTGTCTTATTGGATTAGAGTCCATCCTCCTTGATTATCATCTCAACTGAACTGATTATATCTACAGTGACCTTGTTTTCAAATAAGGCCACATCCAAAGGTAGCAAATGTTAGGATGTCAACAAATAAATTTGGGGATATACAGTTCAACCCATAATACATGCTATGTACAGAAAAAGTTCTGTTTTATTCAATCCACTGCTGTGGTTAGCACCAGCTTGCCCCTTGGGCACCCTCTGGTCTATGGACAACTGACAGAGCTGGTTTCCCAATGCAGCAAGTTCTCATGCCCAACTTCACGCCCTGCAGGTATCTTGGAGGGAGAGGGATGATGTTCCCTAGTAAACCTCTGAGACAGCCTGTCGACTCAGAGGTGTCCAGAACTCCCGGGGAGGCAGAGTTCATAGGAATGTGATAAACCAGCCAATTGTCTTTAGGGACAAAGATGCTGATAGCCCAGAAACAGTCCTCTTCTCTTCTAGGACTTCCTTGAATTGGGGGGGGGGAATGCTCACATTTTCCCCAAATTAATACCAGAGTCCCTGCCCTCCCCAAGATGCCTTTCTTGTTTTTCTCAACATAAGAGGCACACAAGGTAAGCTCCTCATGAGACATCAGCTTTAATGTACACAATTAGGTGTTTGGTGAGCAGCTTCATGTACTGTATGGGTACCAAAGATGACGCCGAACTTCCCCAAATTTTAAATCATCACATGATATCCAATCTGCCAGAGAAAGGCAATGACTTGCCCAAGGCCATGCACCTGATATGTGTCAGAGGAGAACAAAGATTGATGTTCACTAGCTTCTTTTTAGTGCCCTTCATTGGTGTGGCTTGCAACCTGTGTATCAAGTAGTTCTGAACACATGTCTTGGGTTGCCTGACAAGTGTGGCCTTTGCCCTGGACTCTGACCACAGAGGGACTGGTGGCGGCTTGTGATTAGGTGTTGGTCTTATCTTCCTTAAGGTAGAAGAGAGTATATCACATGGTCTGATACTGGATCTTATAAAGAAGCCATCTGATAGAGCCTGAGCATGACCAGAGATTTGTTAAATTAGCAGTCTCTGGGGCAGCTTTAGTTACTGCAGCCTAACAGTACTGATTAAAGAGGCAGTTTGGTGGAAAGGGAAGAACTAGGAGACCTGGGCATGCATTTGATTGTCAATGCACACAGACTCTGTGATCCTGTGCAGGTTACTTAACCTCTCTGAGCTTGAAGTCTTCCTGCTCATGAGTCGCTCAATGCCTTGCCCAAGGAGAGGAATTGAATCAGTTCCCTAATCCCACTGAGGCCAAGAGCTTAGGTTTTCTTCCCAAATGGACCTTTGTATCTGTTATCATTTGCTTTGTAACTAACTACACCAATCTTGGTGCTATAAGACTATTATTGCTCTCCAGTTTGTGATCAGCTGAGCAACAGGAAAGTTTGACTGGGCTCATTCAGACATCTAAGTTCAGTTTAGAGTGACTAGTCTTCTCCATTTGCCTCATACTGAAAGTGTACCTAGGGTATAGGATATTCAATTTTAAATTAAGACAGTCCCAGGCTCAAAGGGATGATGTGGTTGCGTCTAGGTGAGCTGATAAATGAACTAAAGCTGATTGTCCTCAGAACAACGAAGATACAGGGCACGGGTTATAGGGCTCTGTGCCTCGTTCATGCAGTAGGACTAGCTTGGGCATGGACTCCAGAAGACTGAGCACAACTCTCAGAGAGGAGGAAGAACTGAGCAGTCTCTTGAGTTCTGATCTCGAAACTCAGACATCATCACCACCTCATTCTGTCGATCAAAGGAAGTATAAGAGCAGCACAGAATGGGCCCACGATGGTGGCACAGTGGGTTAAAGCACTGCACTAAGAAACTAAAGCCACTTCCGCATGAGTTTGATCCCCGCCTGCCCCGCAGGTGACCCACATGGTGCAGCAGACCTCTCCTGACCCGTCCGCTGCTCCCCTCAGCAGTGTACTTTGACAGTTGACCTGTTTCTGCTCCCCACTCTGTCTCTGGTGAATTCTCTCACCGCCCCTGCACCTCTGCCTATACCCAAGTTCTGTATGCACAAATAAATAAATCTTTTTTAAAAAAAACAACACAAAATGAACAGATAGGGATATTATCTCTACCTCTTGACAAAAGGTACAGTCATATGTGGATATGACTGTATAAGCCATCTTATCTTTTAATTGTATAAGCCATCTAGTGCAAGAAGCAAGAGCTTTGCCTTTTGCACCGTGAGATACCATGTCAACCAACCACAGGGATGTCAGAAACCTCAGACAGAATGGGTTTGCAGCCCCCCAAAACACTCTTCTTTCCTGGAATTCAAGTTAGCAGTCACTTCCTCCAGGAAACTGGCCCTGGCTTCCTGGCTGGACCATCATCACATGTTCCCACCACCCTCTGTGCTTCCCTGGTTCATAGCACTCATCACCGGGCACCAACATTACAGAGACTGAAAGATCCTGCCAACAGCAGGGTGGTAGGATTCTCCTCTGTATCCCCACTGAGGGTGTTTGGTGAAGAGATAGCTTGAGATCACTGCTAAACGAAAATCCAGCTGGGATGGGAGTGTAGGTCTTCTGAGCCCCAAAGTCATTATTCTGCCTCCTCCACTCAGGCCCCTGTTAGCAGCAGACGTCAGCAACACCCTGCCAGGCACAAGACAATGATCTAACCGTGGCCCCAGCTCTGCAAACCAGTCCATGCTTTTTTGGGCCTTGG
This sequence comes from Condylura cristata, assembly GCF_000260355.1. Lineage (NCBI taxonomy): Eukaryota > Metazoa > Chordata > Mammalia > Eulipotyphla > Talpidae > Condylura > Condylura cristata. Next base: position 42,702,219 of record NW_004567116.1, on the reverse strand, counting down.
CACCAGCTAGGGTGAGAATCTGCACATAGAACAACAGTAACGATGTGGGTGTCAGTGTGAAAGTCAGACCGCATCACATCAGGCTCTGCCTGCCCTGACGATGTGACTCTTTTTACAGAATCCTTACATGTGCCCAACCCAGGGCCATGGTCCTGCAAGGAACCTGTGTTCCATGGACACAGAAGGAACCTAATTTAAGAAGAAAGACAGTCAAACATTCTGGGTTCCTTCCTTTGTCCTTCATCCTGGACCCCACCAAGAATTTCTCTGTACTCTGATCATGTCCTCCCTGCCTGCCCCCTACCCCACCCCAGGCCACTACCATGCTCCAGCCCCATCCTCCTCCTCTGGAGTTTCCAAGCAACCTTTAAAGTGGGCCCTGCTCTCCACTCGCATCCACCAGGCCGTCAGGGGGCACTTCTAAAATTCAGGAGAATATGGTGAATGAGAGCAAGACTCAGGAGCCAGGCTACTCAGTTTCTGCTATTCCTGACTGGGTGGCCTTGGTTGAGGTTCTGAACTACTCTGTCCCCTCATAACTGGGATCATGAGGGTGCCTGGTGCAAGGTTGCTTGGAGCACTAGCTATGAGGATATGCATAAAGTGCTCATTTGGGACGGTCCATGGCCCTCAGTGCTCAACACAATTTCTCTGTTACTGTTTTCCTCTCTTGCCTAGATCAGGCCCTTCTAGGGTCCCCAGTGCTGCAAGATAAAGTGAGCTGCTGTTGTAAAGAACAGGATTTTTTCTTTACCATCCCCCCTTTTTTCTGCCTGGAACACAGATGTGACACTAGGAGGTGCCACAGCCATCTTGCAACCATGAGGAAAATGTTACAGATGGCAAAGCTGCAGTGTGACAGGAGTTCAGAGCCTTGATGACATAGGCGAAGTGCTATGCGAGCCTGAACTGTTTCCCCCTGACTACTTACTGCATGTGTTTAATAGAGGGAGGAGTAAGGGTCCTAGTTTCTATACCTGCTACTCATGAGCCTCTTAACCTTGTTTCTACTACACTCTGACTTCTGAAATCATGCTCCCTCTCTCTCGCCACTCCTTGGCTTTATGTTCCAGTCATAGTGAACTATTTGAAAGTCCTTCATACACCAAACCGTATTGTACTTCTCAACCATTATGCATGCTTTCCTAATGTGATAACTGTCTGAAAATTCCTGACCTACTCTCATCTGTTTTTTGCCTGACAAATTCCTATTCCTCCTTCAAAACCCTGCTCTGATACCAACTCCACCATGAAAATGTAACTGACTTATGCACATATTCTGGGAAAATTAATCACCGCCTACCTACAAATGAGCTAGAGTATCTGAATTTTATTCCCACCAATGCTGCTTACTATTAACTCAGTCTCCTTATACCTCAGTTTCCCTTAAAGCAAATAGGATTTTATGAAGAATAAAGTATTAATCACTTAAAACAGTCAATAAAAATACTGAATAAAATTTCAGTATCATTCTCTTCATCATTCTTATGTTTCTAGGTCTATCATCCCCACTTGCTCACAAACCTCTTGAGCAAAAACTGCTTGATTCATCTCTGAAGACCTTGCCCCTAACACAATGCCAGGCACAGAGAAAATGTAGCTGAAATAGTGGATGAAAGTTTCTTTAAAAAAGTGGGGGTTGGGGGGTACAATAGGAAAGACATGGTATATAATAGGAAAAACATGGAATCAACCCAAATGCCCAAAAGTAGATGACTGGATTAAAAAGATGTGGTACATATATGCAATGGAATATTACTCAGCAATCAGAAAAGATAAAATTTATGCCTTTTGCAGCAACATGGATGGAGCTGGAAGGGATCATGCTTACTAAAATAAGCCAGAAAGAAAAAGAAATATACTGGATGGTTTCACTCATAGCAGGAGCATAAAGGACCCGGGTTGGGAGAGGGGAATAATAATAAACAACTATATACCAGAGACATTCTACAGGGGTGGAGTGGGGAATGGGATCAAAGATGAGGGAGGAGGTGCATGGGACTATGGTGATGGCACACAGGTGAAGTGGTAATGGGAATATCATGGGGATTACAACTGAGATGGAAAAGGGCACAAAATTATGTAAAAAGAAACTGAAATTTTGAAAAAAGCAGAGGGTAAGGGGAGATTAAAAGTGTAAGAGAGGAGTTTGAGGAATAAAACAATAGAAAAATGCAAAGATGTTAATAATGGTTAAGATAAGATGGAGGGATAATAGATGATTTGTTAGTTCCTTTTTAATATTTGTTAGTTTTTTACAAATATTCTACAAAGAACGCTTTTGAGATTTATAATACAGCTTTTAAAGCAGAGCATGCTCTATCTTCAGCACTCCCAGAAATAGAGCCCAGAAGGCCTGGAGGAGGGAAGAGCCTCTGCTCTCTGCTCCAGAACCCTTCACAGTGAGATCACTGGGAAGCCTCTCTTGACATCCATCATGTTCAAGGAGATAACAAAGGCAGGAATCTTCCATAGAGGGTAAAGGGCCATTTGCGTTCCAGGAGACCCCTGTCCCATCTGGTCTGGATGGATGCTCGCCTCCCCATAGCGAGTAGAGAAAGTAAGTCACAGTCTTCTTGTGTCAAAAAGCATGTTATGTGCTTCCGACATTTCCTGGCTAGGTGGCTTGGGTGAGTGATTTCAGCTCTTTGATTCTCAGTCTCTGCATCTGTTAAATGGGTTCATAGCACAGCGCTGTTGTGATGATTAAATGTGAAGCGCCTATCCAATGGACGCTTAATGAATGTCTCTTCTCTTCCCCTTCCACCTTTTCGCTCAGCCCATCTGTGTAGCTGGGCCAAAGGAATGCCATCCTCCCAATGATGGGGCACAGACATGCAGTGGGTAAGCTGGTTTGGAAATTCAATGAGCAGTTTTCATCCAAGGAGTGACCTGGGAGCCCAGAGGCACCAGGTTGATTCCTGTACAACTTGTTTCCCCTGCAGGAGTGCATGGGCTGTTGAAACAGTCCATTAGAGCTAAAAAGTCTACTTTCTGTGCAATCCCAACCCACAGGGCCCTCACACAAGCTATGGTGACTTGACCAGGATGCAGGGATCAGCATGCTGAAGGCCAGCTGGAAGTGCTGGTGCAGATCTTGCAGTCAAGAGGGAAACATTCCAGGGCCTGTGTCCCACAACCTGGAAGCCCAATAACCAGGCCAGACAAGAGCATGAGCGGGCAGGGTGGGAGGAGAAGGACTGGAGGGGTGACTGGGGCCTCTCCATTTTATCTCTCTGAGATGGTTTTCCTCATGTGCAAATGAGGCTGATGCATAAATGAATTAAGTGTTGACTTCCCAGGGAGTCAGAAAATAATACCCATTTTCCTGGCCTAAATTGAAAATTAGGACATAGAGCAGTCAGATAATAATAATAGCAACTACTTATATAGCATAATTGCTCCATAGTTAAGCATTAAAATTTATTTAGAACTTGTTTGTCAATCTCTGTTCTAGGCACTTTACAATACACCTAATTTAAATCTCAACAATACTTCTATAATATCAGGGCTATTATTATCCCTGTTTTACAAAAGAAGACACAAAAGCACTGAATATTTCATTAATTTACCTCAGTCACACAACTCAGAAATGGCAGATCAAGATTTCAAATTGGGTGTCCTGGCTTCAGAAGCCATGACCTTGGCCACTAAGCTGCCCCAATTATCATGCAAAACGCAGAATGCATCTTTAGATCTGTAATCAGAGGGACCTGCTAACACTTCACCCTAGAATTAGCCAGCCTCTTCCATTCCATCTACAAATGATGCTTGCTCTCTGTAGACTATTTGGGGGATCTGGGAACAGGATGTAGTTCAGGGCAAGGCAGGCCTAGGTTCATCTTCCAAACCCACCAGCCCAGTAGATGTCGCTCCTCTCAGAGAGAGTGTCAGTTTCCTGACACTGGTCAAAATATGGTGACTTAAGGCTACATAAAGGGATTCGCTCATATATTTGGCTCTGGAGACCAAAGGTCCCAAGTCCTGGTACCGGTAGTCATTCCTTCTGGGGTCCCCGAGGAATAATTCCTGCCGGGGCCTGCTCCTCGTTTCCTTGGTATTCCTGGATTGTACATGAACCCTCTCAAGCTCAGCCTTCTTCTTCATGAGGGCTTCTCTGTGTCATGGGTCAAAAGGGCACACTCTTAGATTAAGATTCTAACCTGCTCCAGGACGACCTCATCTAGATCTGCACTTTGATTACATCTGCAAAGACCTCAACTACAGCTAATGTCATCCTCTGAGGTTTCCAGCTGATACAAATTTCTTTTTTTTTTTTTTT
>NW_004567116.1:42667164-42695727 GCF_000260355.1 Condylura cristata | reverse complement strand
TTTTTTTTTTTTTTTCTGAGCAGATAGGATTAGCAGCAAAATTGGAATTTGAGGGCAGAATTTATATAGCTGAAGGCCCAAGGCCAGGGTAAGCCAGGCCTGAGCTAGCGTGGAAGAATCAAGGCTCAAACCCTGGCTGCCTCATAAAGAGGTGTCTATAACTGCCTGTGCTTTAGCTGGTATGAATCAACCTTGCAGGGGAATATAATCCTTTTTTCCTTAAAGATTCTGACCAAAATTTCCAGGTGTGCCCAGAAATACTATTTTATAGGTATTTTTTTTATGGAAATGTTGCAAAGTATTACTTTGGATTATGCAGCTTCCCAGCAAATCCACAGATAGTCCTGAGAAGGAATTAGGGCATCCAGGGATGCAAGCACGAACTGCCTAGGATGCAGGTGGCAGATCCCTGGGTCCTGCGTAAGCTGAGAACAAACTCCAGAACAGAGGGAAGCTGCAGAGCAGATGATGCAGAGCTGGCTGGTAGAAAAGTGGTGGATGTGTGCCATTCTTCCTTTCCCCTGAGCCTAGAGTGGAGAGAATGTGCTTCTCAGGAAATACTGATTATTGTTCATTTTAGCCACGCTTTCTTGAGCTCCAGGCTCACTGCTGCAAATACAATGATGAAAATACACTGTCTGGATGGCTCTCCTGGAGTGCAGAACAGCAGAACCAACAGACATACACAATGAAATGGAATTATGAGAGGAAGCACAGTGGGACCCCAGAGAGGAGGTCAGGGACAGTGTCGCAGAGGAGGCTTGTGGATTATACCTGGGATGGGGGTTAGAGTTTGGAGATAGTCCAGGCAAACACATGACATGAGCAGAATCTTAGATGGATGGAGGACAAGGAGCACTTTGAAAACTATGTGGAAAGGGCTGTGTGAGTTGGGAAGGTGGCCCTGAGCCTTCACCACAGTAACCACAGCACTTACAGCACAATTCCAGGCACACAGTAGGTACTTGGGAAGCATTTGTGAATGTAGAAATAAATGATCGAAAGTAAGAAAGGAGTGAAAGTAAGGGAGGAGGAAGAAAGGAAGATGGGGAGCCAAAGAGGTCACAGATTAACTCCAAGTTGCAGAACAGATTATTGGGAACAGCCTAGAGTTTTAGAGACGTCTCTGGCCAAGATTCTAGCACAGAACCAACACATGAGGATGCTTAGTGGGTATCTGTTGACTCAACGAGATGAGGAGGGAGAGAGGTCCTCACAGATCTTAGACACCACCGGATGTCCTGTGGGTTTGTCCAGGTCACACCTGGCATGCCCTTAAGAGTTAGCACATGTCCTTTGGATAAATGAAGGGGCTGTCATTAGTAGGCTCTTAGAATTGTGTTAGGGTAAGATAGATAAAGCTACATCTCAGGAGCAATGGCCTGGTCACCCCACAGCCCTGGGCTACAACCTCCGTCTCATGGGATTTACAGGCTGGGACAGACTTCCTTTCGGTCTGCTCCGACCCTCTTTTTTTATTGGTAAGAAAACTGAGACTCACAGATGTTCTGTCTTTTCAATTCAACGCAACATAGAAATACCAATTAAAGTCCAAGAGTCCCGAGTTCTGTTTCTTGTGTAGCCACTGACAGGGAGACCTGATCTTCTTCATTGAAACCAGTGCTGTCTAAGATCTTTCAGGTCCTCCCTCCTAGCCCTTCTCGGTGAGTCAACAGATACCCACTAAGCATCACCACGTGTTGGTTCTGTGCTAGGGTCTTAGGAGAAATCTCAGAGAACACTCCCCACAGCTCCACCCAGGCCCGTGAAGAGATCACATCATATCAGCACTTCTCAGATAATATTTAAAATGCTTATATGTCTGCTGTTCCACCAGATGCTACACATCTCAGGGGGCTTTTTTTTTTTTTTCTTGTCCTGTGTTCAATTCTTTCTAGAGCAAGGCAAAGAGTTGATGCATAGATTAATTCATGTATTGATTATTTTTCCTCTGGGCTTAAAGCACCCTGCCCTGGTAAGGGTATCTCCATTCACTGGAGATACTTGTTAGAGACAGTCAGTTAAACAAGTAATTTCACAAAGGTGCGACTCAACACCAATAGAGGACACACAGGGCTTGAGAAGCTCCAAAGACCCCTGATCTATCAGAGTCTAAGGAAGTGTGAGGTAGGAAGTGACCTTCTACTGAGTCTTCAAGGACAAGAAGCAATTACTCAAGGGAAGATGAGGTGACAGAAACTAAGGAAACAGCATGTCCAAAGTGCTTAAGGCACGAAGGAGCCTGGCCCATTTGAGGATCTGCTAGTGATTTCCAAGCATGTCTAATCAACTCTTCACTTCTCCCCACTCCAGAACTTCTGATGGCCAAGCATTAGCCACAACACACAGAGTAGTCAGAGGGGAGTCGAGAACTAAGTTGTCCATGCTGACAAGCACCTGGCAAATAATCCTCCCCCACATACCCGCCTTCATGGCAGTGCTGGGCTGCCAGCTTCTGCCAGAATGGCCCAGTGTGCAGGGCAGACTCTGAAGTCACTCCCCACTCCCCCACCCACACCCCCAGTTGAAGGGAGCCAGCGCTCAAGTAAACCTTGGCCCTCAGTGCCTGTGCACTGAACACCCGCTGGCCTGCCTTCTGGGCTGTGAACGCCGTGAGTCAGCCCTGGTTTCTGCCAGGAAATCCCGTCACAGCTATTTGCACTGTTGGCTTAACTGAAGCTCACCCCTCACAGGGAAGAACCTAAAACCCATTTTAAAAATTTAAACATTTTTTTCTTAAAGATTTATTTATTTATGCATACAGAATTGGGGTACAGGCCCGAGGTACGGGCAGGTGAGAGGATTCACCAGAGACAGAGTGGGGAGCAGAACAGACAGATCAAGGAAAGACATTGCTGAGGGGAGTAGTGGGAGGGTCAGGAGAGGTCTGCCGCACCATGTGGGTCATTTCCCTGGCCACACCTCCATGGCTGCAGATAACTTCATAGTGCTATGCTTTAACCTGTTGGACCACCAAGAAGGGCCCAAAATTTAAACATTTTTCAAGTAAACTTAGAGCTCCTGTCGGCAGCATGTAGGTAAGACGAGTTGGCTGAGAGGTGCAGGGAGGTGAGATCCTGAAAGAGGATGTGAGTCAGGGGGCCTGGTCCGGAGCAAGCTCAGAAACCCAGATGTGACCCAGATGCACATCTGCCAGTGCATATCCCAGATTTCAGGGAGAAAACTAAGGCCAGGATATTCTCAGAGTAGAAGGAAGAAAAGTGGGGAGAGGAGGAGGCAGGCAGGCAATCTAGCAAACTGTACTTGGAAACAAACATCAACTATTATTTAAACATCAAATAATATTAAAGGAAAAAACATCAGGTTTCCGGAGCTCTCCCGAGTCTATCTTGATAGGCTGCTGTTGCTCTGGGGTTAATATGAGGAAATAGCATTCTTAAGCACCCATATTAACCTGTCTGTTGTTCTATGGTCTGTGACAGCTGCATTTTACATCTTAATGGCTAACCATTTATTTCACGCAAAAAAAAAAAAAAAAAAGGCCACTTTTAGTCCATGAAGTGGGTACTCAAGGCCAGAAGCTTTGCCCCAGAAGCAAGTTTTGAGGTAGGAATTCTAAAGAGGCATCAGCAGATTCCACACCATTCACTGGAGGAACCCCCCATTACCCTGAGTGCCGCTCCATTTACCTGGATATCCTCAGGCCACTCCCTGTCCCTGATCCCTTTGGGGTTTTCCTCTCTAAGCTTTTCTCTGGAATGTCATGGACTTTCAGGGGAGACAACTACTCTCTTGGATAAAGGTCAGTCACAGGTACAACCAAGTCATGGATGGGCCCCAAGTACAGGATGAGGCATCAAGAGCTAGGAGGTAGAGGAGGCCGGCCTAGCTGGACCAGCTCAGGAATTAGGAGGGTTGGGAACTGGGCCAGGGAGGAGGGTAAGGAGTGACCTTAATAAGAAAAATGGCTACACTTTATCATTGCAGCCCAGTCTGGCCTTGTTCAAGAGCTTTACAACAACTCTGAGAGGTTGGTCCAATTATCAGCCTTTTTGAAAAAAATGAAGAAGCTGACGGTGGGTGCAGAGATGTGAAGTCACTTAGCCAGGGCATTGCAAAGCATGTTCAGATTTTAACCCCTTGATAGATTCTTGCTAACAAAACTGCATACATGCATTCAGCCAAGAAATCCTATTGTGCACTTACCATGTGCCATGTGCTATGCTGGATTCTGGGGGTATATTGGTGAACAAAACAGACTCAGACTGAGTGACCACTATGTGTGGCCCCAAAAAGACATCCTCTGAGGACATTCTGGTATACCAGACAGAAGAGGGTCCTGCCCAGTTCTAGCTGGAAAGACATTGTTAATCAGATCGTTCAAGTCAAAACATCATTAGTAGTGCCCTGAGACCATGTAGTGAAGGAAGCTGCTCTGGCCTGAAGGGCTAGGGAGGCTTTGCCCAGGAGGTGATTCTAAGGCCAAGCCAAAACCCAACGGGAGCAGAAGTGACTCCCGAATGAGAAAATAGCGTTTGCTCCCAGCTTGTAATGGCCTGAATGGATTGCTTTGCCTGGAGCTCAGGCAATAAGGGGAATACCAGAGGAAGATGCTGGTGGGCCAGAAACCAAGCAGAAATGGAATATTTAGTGAAAGGCAATAGGAAGCTTCAGTATCCTTCCCAGTTTGGCATGGTTTCAAAAGATTTTTCTATGCAAGCAATCCAGTGAGGCAGACAAGTTTGAGGTTCTTTTCACAACCTAACAGATCAGAGTTTCCTTCAAAAGAACTGGACAAGTCCTCACTGCACTTGAGGGTGCAGGTCTTCCTGCCCAGACTCTGCTTGGAGAGGAGAGAAGAGGAAGTGTTGCAGGGGAGCACAGCTCAACAGCAGGAAGGAGTAACCTTGCACCGTCTGGAGAGGAATGCCGAGGGCAAAGGGCCCAGCTCAGAGCCTGGCACGTCACTGATGCTCTGTCAATGTAGTTGCTCATCCTTCAACCCGAAGAAGCATTGCTTTGGTTTGCACACTGCCAGGCTACCATCTCCACATTCCATGGCACTGGTTTTTTCTGGCAGATGTTTCTCTGGCTTTGGCATAGTGTACAAGAATGGACACAGATGGTTGGTGCCCATTGCCCAAGCCAGGATCCCTCTTCCCTAGCTCCACAATGTTCTGCTGGAAGGTGCAAAAGGTGATAGGTATTTATCCAAAAAATATCAAACACTAATTTGCAATGATGTCTGCACAGCCATGTTTATGGCAGAGCTATCAGTAGCCAGAAGGCAGAAGCAACTGAATGCCAAGGACAGATGAGTCAGTGAAGATGCGACATATATACACAGTGGAATATTACTAGACCATGAAGGAAGCATGACATCTTGCCATTTATAATGACATGGATGGAACTTGAGGGATTAAGCTGGGTGAAATAATCAGAAAGGGAATGTCAGATACCCTATAGTTTCTCTAATTTGTGGAGCATAGAGAAGCAAAGTGAACAAACAAAATTAATCCTTAGATTCTGGCTACACTATGGTGGTTACCATAGGGGATGAGGGCATAGAGGAAGCCAACTGGATGGTAGGCAGAAACCAAAGCTTTGGTGGCAGATATGGTGGATATATATGTTGGTCAAGGTGTGAAACTGTACACCTAAAACGTAGGCAATGTAAGTCAGCATTGCCTTAATTAAAAGAAGAATTAATTTTTACTTGAATGAACTAGCCTTTGCTCAGACTCTGTAGAGGGAAACTGGAATAGATAACTTTCTAGGTTTTTTGTTGCCTGGGCCCTTGCTCCCTAGTATAATATTCTTTAGAGTTTGGTCAGAAAAAACCCTTGTGAGAAAGAGCTACTTTGGAAATTTAGTCACTAAAAAGAATCACCAGCATTCACTCACAAAACTCTTCATACATGTTTCTCTTTTGTTATCTTTGTAACTGTTTTTAGTTTTCTCTTTGTTTTCCTCAAGCTGAAAAATTGATTTTCAATTTTGTTTTGCTTTTTTTTTTTATGTAGGCAATATTGTATATGATGCAGTACAGACAGTACAGACTCACACCTCTGCAGGTGTGTGTTCTCACTCCACATCTGCTGCCAAAGCACCCATTATCCTCCACCATAGTCCACAGGACTCTCGTCTTTCCTTTCTCCCCACCACCAACTCCCTCTTGTAGTCTCAACTCGACTGTCAGAATTCTAGAATTCATTTTTATTTGGTGTATTTGTTCTTTTGTTTAGTTTCTATAATCCACATAAAAGTGAAATGATCTTTGTCTTTCTCTTTCTGACTTATTTTGCTTAACATAATCCTCTTTGGTTTCATCCATTTTGTCAGAAAAGGCAAGAGTTCATCTTACCATTTCTTTGTAGCTAAGTAGTATTTCATGTGTGTGTGCGTAAAGATTTACTTATGCATACAGAACTGGGGTACAGGCCAGAGGCTCAGGGGCGGTGAGAGGATTCACCAGAGACAGAGCGGGGAGCAGAACAGGCAGATTGAGGAAGTACACTGCTGAGGGGAGCAGCAGGCAGGTCAGCAGAGGTCAGCTGCACCACGTGGGTCACCTCTGGGGCTGGGGATTGAACGTGCACTAAAGTGGCTGTGGCTGACTTGCAGTGCTGTGTCCTAACCCGTGGCACCATCAGGGAGGGCTTACACCACATCTTAATCCACACATCTGTTTTGGGCATTTACTTTGTCTCCATGTTTTGGCTGTTGTAAGTAGGGCTGCCATGAACATCAGCATGCATGTATCCTTCAAATTAGTGTTTTTGCATTCTTCAGTTACCTTGAAGAGCAATTGCTGGATCATGTGGTAGATCTATGTTTAATATTCCAAGAAACCTCCATAAGCCTGGACAGTCTACATCCCCACTGACTTGTCCAAGAGTTTGTTTCTTCCCACACCCTCACCAGCACTTTCTCACATGGGCCCTTCTCACAGGGTGAGGTGGTATTTTATGGTGGCTCTGATTTGCATTTCCCTGGGATAAGTGATAATGAGCATTTATTCACGTTCTGTTGGCCACATGTATATCTACTTTGGAGAAATGTCTATTTAGCTCCTTTGCCCCCCTTTTTTTTTTTTAAAGATTTATTTATTTGTGCATACAGAACTGGGGTACAGGCCAGAGGCTCAGGGGTGGCGAGAAGCTTCACCAGAGACAGAGTGGGGAGCAGAACAGGCAGATCAACGAAGTACACTGCTGAGGGGAGCAGCGGGCAGGTCAGGAGAGGTCTGCCGCACCATGTGGTCACCTCCGGGGCAGGCGGGAATTGAACTCATGTGGAAGCGGCTTTAGATTCTCAGTGCTGTGCTTTAACCCGCTGCGCCACCAGGGAGAGCCAGCTTTGCCCCTTTTTTAATTGCACTGCTTTCTAGTTGTGGTGGTTTCTTGGTCTCAACCCATTGTCAGACATAAGATGTGCAACTATTTCCTGAACCTCAGTAGAGTGTCTTTTTGTATTAATGATAGTTATTCTCTCTATGCAGAATCTTTTTGAGGTCTTTTCTTGTTCTGTGTCATCCCATTTGCTATTTTGGCTTTAAAAAAAAAAGATTTATTTATTTATGCCTACAGAACTGGGGTACAGGCTAGAGGTGCAGGGCCAGTGAGAGGATTCACCGGAGAAAGAGTAGGGAGCAGAACAGGAGATTAACTGAAATAAACTGCGGAGGGGAGCAACAGACGGGTCAGGAGAGGTCTGCCATGCCACGTGGGTCACCTCCCGGACCCGGGATCGAACTTGTGCTGAAGTGGCCTTAGCTTCGTAGTGCTGTGCTTTAACCTGCTGTGCCACCAGGGAGGGCCAAATTTTGGCTTTTGTTTTCCTTGTTGGAGACATGGGTGAAGCCAAATGTCATGGAATGTCTTGCCCATCTTCTTCTACTTTTTTTTTTTTCCCATTTAACCTCCATTATAATTGTGTAAGGTGGTTATTATTTATCAACATTGGACCACATGTACCAAGACACAATCCAGGCCCTCCCTGACCGAGCCCAGCTGTGTTTTTCTTTGTGGTCCTGGATACTAGCCACAGATTTCTCCCCATCTTTGGTTTCCCTGCTCATTGGAAAAGTGATTTTAGACATCTTCCTGATCACTGGAAGGAAGGATGAACATGGGAACCTCCCCCCCCCGGGGAGTTCTACCCCAGAAGTCATACTTCCCAGGAAGTGGAGTGCTTGGAACTGCATCCCTTCTGTGGCACATCCGCCAGAGAGCAGCAGATGGATACCAGCCAGCAGGACAAGTGTGGCATTGGAAGGGGCCAGAAGCATGTAGCTGGCTCCCAGCCTCTTGTTTTCCCATTCTACAGGAAGGTCGTGTTCATTCAAGCTTTTAAACCAAAAAGAAATTATTGTAATCCATCTGCTAATTACACCATGCCAAAGTTCTAGACACTGTAAATTGCAGCCGTGATAGATCTAGATGAAGTTTCTGGGAGTTTATTTTTAGCCATTCAGAGAGCACTCAGTTTCCTAGAGGCTTCATTCGCAAGTCTAGGAGGGGACTGGGAAAATGTGTCTGTAACACCCTCCTTGCCTTGTGACTTGGATGGGCCATTCACACTCTCCAGGCCTTCTCTGCAAAGGCAGGTGGTTGTGGATGATCCAAAGGTCCTGTTAATCTTCCAAGCTCTAACTCTCATTTCCTGATTATGGAAGATAGAAATTGTCCAAATGTGGGCCTTTTGTCCCTAGCTCATCGTGAAGAATGTCACAAGTCAACACCTGACATGTTTATGAACCATCAAACACAGGAAACATCAGGTTCAGTGGGTACCTGGTCCCAGTGGGGTGGAGAGAAGTGAAAGGATTTTTATATTTATTTAGCACCTACTATGTATATACCACACTGCCAGGTGCTTAATGTTCAAGTGGTCTTTGGATGGCCTTTCCTGGTCAGGCCATCATCATCCCTGCTCAGTCACTCATGGACATCAGTGTGCCAGGAACTGGGCTGCATTCGAAAACATCATGAAGATGAGGTGGGAGCTACTTCTGGCACCCCAGAAGGGGAGGTAGAGGAAAAGAAATGGTGAACCTTTTTTTTTTTTTTTTGAAGTACTATTGTTTTATATCCTTGCTAGTGTTTTGACAGTATAAGATTTACCCCCTTGGATGTGTCTTGAGCTGCAATAATTGCCATAGATGATAAAAATGACAAGGGTCATCAGATCACAGGTACATAATGGGGGGGGGGTCCAGGTTCAACTATGTGAGGTGAATCAGGGAAGGCTTCAAGGATGAAGGGGTATTTGAGACAGGTTTGACTTAGAAATAAGATCTAGAAATGTGGATAGAGAGTGAGTAGAAACACGAGTAATGGAAATTAAACAGACACGGCTAGGTAACCTAGGAAACTGCCCTGACTCAGTCATGCGGGTGGCCCTCCCTGGCCTCTTTGCATTACCAGTGCCTAACACTGCACATTCCTTCCCCACACACAATGATTTCCAGCAAATTGCTTTCAATTTTGACAAAAGTATCATATATTCTCTTCAAACAGTGAGCATATGCAGGGATTTAGAACAAGCGGTCGCCTTCTGCCATGTTTTGATGATTCTTGGGTGGAGAGCTGGCTGCATAGTCAGGCAGATATGCGGGTGTGTGGTTTCACTGACAGTCTCGGCAAGGAGAGCAATGATGCTTGATGTGACGATGGGTAGCTTTATGGAAAGAGGGACTTTGGAGCCAGGCCTTGATAACGCATAGAATTTTCTCAACAGTGGGATAAAGATTTGCCCTTCAGAGGGAAGCAAAATGGAAGCGTGAAATGCACACGTTGCAGAAGAAGAGCAAGTCAGAGAGCTCAGGGTACTGGGAAGGAGGATGAGTAAATGTGGCACAGGTTTAAAATTAGACAGATTGAGGTTAGAATCCCAGCTCTGCCACATAGTAACAGTGATTGTGAGAAATTAAAAATTGTTTCTTGGCATATTTTCTCACTTATAAATTGGAATATTACCTGCCTCAGGTGGTGGTTGTGAAGATGAAGTGAAAGGAAGAAACTGGTAGCACAGTGATTGTCAAATGTTTAATATGCTTAACAGTGGGAGCTTATTTTGTTGAAACAATCCTGATCAAAAGGCCAGGTCAAACCGGAGAAGTTACGAATACACAGAATAAAAAGAATCAATAAACAAGACAGATGAGGTTGAAGGAAAGGAGAAAAATCAGAAGAGCTTGGCGTTGTAGATGCTAAGACAGGAACTGTTCCATAGGAGGGGGTGATCCAGCTGGCGGGTGACCCAGAGCAGCCACTGCAGATGGAGAAGTCTCTGGAATTCGCAGTGACAACATCATTATGATCTTAAAAAGAACATTCTGGGGGTGGAAGCACAGTTCAGTGATTTGTGGGAGATGTGGGAGAAGAGGAAGTGGCGGTCTAGACGGCTGTTTCAGGAATTCCCTCTGAGAAGGAAAATGAACTTGGTTGGGAGGGGAGACAAGGTCATGGGAAGGGCTTTGTTAGATGAGGACTATTTGAACTCAATTAGCACAGTGTTTCTCTGCCTCTCTTAACCCATGCCTCCATTATATAGACAAAAACATCATTCTTGCCCTCAGATTCTGATATATCCTGACACCCATCACCCAACACTCATCTCCAACCTCATTTGGGAAGCACACCTGCCAAAAAGATCTTGTCTGGATTTTCCTCTTGGAATTGTATTTTTAAAACAGTAAGAATTTCATTAGTTGGAATGAAACAGGTAAGAAATCATTTAGGCACTCAGGGTGACAAAGAGGATGGATTGGAGAGACAGCAAGTAAATTACAACTATGCAGGTACAGGAGTGTGGGGTGGGGGGAGGAATAGTCATGAAGGGATCCTGGGGTCCAGGCTTGGAGGACTGAGCCACTAACATACCACCTGGTTAACTATGTGGATCCTCACCTCTACCTGCAGTTTTGTGGGAAGTAAGGAACCCAATGACAGATGTGATCATCCTTTAGAAACTTTCCTATGCTTTATAAGTCAAGGATGTTATTATTAGTATCTCTTTGTCTTATAGTCTTATAAACTCTGTCAGGAAGTGTCATTTTAAGTGGTGGGAGTGATCTTAGGTGTGTTGCTCATGCATCCATTTATAGATAAGGAAATAAGGTGCAGAAAGGTTACAAAAGAACTAGCCCAAGACTTACAACCAACACAGAGAATACACATTTTTACTAAGCATACCTGGAACATTCACAATTGACTACATTCTGGGCTATAGACTGTGTCTCAGTAAATTTCAAGGAATCTGTATCCTACAGACCACCTTTTCTTAAAACAGTATACAATGCAGCTAAACATCAATAACAAAAAAAAAAAAACTTTTAAAAAGCCACATATTGAGAAAGATTTACAAAAACACTTTTAACTAACTCATGGGTTAAAGAAGAAGTGGCTGTAGAAATTATAAAATACTTATAAATGAATAACAGAAATGTTAAGTATCAAAGTGGTGGAAGAAAGCCAAGACAGCACTTAAGGGAAATTTATGACCTTAAATGTTTGCATGGGGGAAAGGGTTGAAAATGAACAAATGGGCTATGGATCCAATTTAAGAATAATAGTAAGCATAAATAAATGTGCTAACCAAAGATCGTGCAGCTGTAAGTTTCAAAGCCAGGGTTTGGACAGAGAGAGGACTGGCTCCAGAGCCTTCACTCTCTCACTCCACCACTGGCCATTCTTTCTACTATTTCCCACAAGGTACCCAGTGCCTAGAAATTCTGTTTCTTCTGAAGAATCAGAGATGAGCTTATCTGGTAACTCGCTGCATCAAAGGTTAATAATAAATATCCTTCATTTATTTATCTGTCCTTTTACTCATCCATTCATTGAATATTTATTAAGCGTTTGCTATGTGCCACGCTCTGTGATCACTGCCTTACTTGCCTTTCTTCTGAGTGTTCAAAAACCAGTCTTTGGCCTGGGGCCAAACCGTGCTGTGCTGCTGCCCACTCTCCCCAACCCCTCCCAGGCTGCCTGGATCTTCTTGTCAGAACAGCATCCTCATCAAAAAAGACTGATTTCTCTCTTTGTCTCTTTCAACAGGTAGACTGAAATTACCATGTGTCCAAATTAAAATTGCATACTTCAAGGATTATTTGAAGGACTATTCTTAGACCTATTTAAGAAGACTTAAAGAAAAAGTGAGTTGATTTTTTTATTTTTTACACTTCAAAGCATATTCATGCATTAAGATGATGTTATGGGTGCTTTTCCCCCTCCATCTCTTAAGTATGTGTTAATAAGTAGACGTTATATCCATTTATTATATAATTTTTTGCCTTAAGAACAATAAGCAGGCCGCACAGGAAAATTCTTAGACTTTCCTGTAAGATTTTTAGTACATTTCAAAGGCTTATGGAATTAGAGATGAAAGGGTGTTAGAGGCAATGGACCACTGGATAGAGAGAGGACCGGTAGGTAAGTAGATAGACAGACAGACAGTCAGACAGACAGGTAGATAGATAGGTAGAAAGAAAAAAGACTGTTACAGAAATAGAAATAAGGATTGATAATTGGCTTGTGCTTAGAAACCTCTAGAGACTCATGAGGAATTTGGTATCTCCATAATCTAGATTTGAAATCTATTCTTTGTGGCATCTTGCCAAGTCTCTTTCTTCTTTCCTACACAGTCCTAGAAATGGTAGTAGATGAAGACATAGCCCTCCTTGAGATCATTTCTTGTGCTTTGTTTTTCTAATAATGCCTCATCTTTTGGTTTTAATAGCAGTTTCTAACCTTGTCACTTCTTTCCAATAAAGTGGATGTCTTCTTAAAAAGCTACACCAGTAAGGAACATAGACAGGGCTTTCCCTCCTCATGTCCTTTGTCTTAGGAGATCCATGAGAACCAGAGAATGATTAACCCAAGGTGTGAGGCTAGGCTCCAGTTTGGGTTCTGTTCTTGCTGTACTCTTAGAAATCTTATCTCTCAGCAGATTTTCATCTCTCTGAGCTCATTGTAACCAAGGAGGGAAAGCTAAGATTGTCCTTTGAATGCAACTCACATCTCTGCGGGGGGCCTTGACCTGCAAGGCCGGGGAGTCGGGCCCCAGGTCCGGCGAACAAAAGAAACAGTCACACGTGTGTAGCAGAACAAAGAGAGAGAGAGAGTTTATTTTGTTTTTATCTGGTTTATATAAAATACAAGAGGTGGGGGATGCAGAAGTCGGGAAGGGAGAAAGCCAATGGACACTAGACATGTAGCAGTGTTTGATAACATGGTTCTTGCGAGGGACAAAAATGGGCGAGAATGGAGCAGTGTTTTGATAATAAGTGGGTGAGAAAAGAAAGAGGAGAAGGAAAAGGTGGGGGCAGGGAGTTCTTCCCACATGCCTTTTACAACCCGGATGTTTTTCTCTATCCGGACTCCATTTCACCTTTTTATGACTGCTGACAGACGCCAGATGCCGGCCTCGGTCCCCAACACATCTCTATTTTACTCAGAGCAAAAAAGTTGCTGCTTCCTAGTGTCTCAGGCACTGGAGTGGGTCAGGACTTCAGATCATTGGGGCCTGGGTCCAATCCTAGTTCTGTCACTTGTTGACTGTGTAGCTGTCGGCTGTCACTTCTCTCTAAGCCATTTTGTCCCTTGTGTTTGAAGAAGAGATGTTACTATATGCGGCAAAGGATTTGTGTAAGATGGACTGGGATGTGTATATGGTGGAGTTGGTGCCTGACATGTAAAAAGAATTCTATCAGTGGTTGTCCCTGAGAGTGTTAAAGTGTGATGCATCGCCTTAATTGTCCCTGGAGAAGACAAAAGGTGGTAAAGACTCTAAAAAGAAAAAAGAAAGAGAGAAGATGTGGTTCTGCTTTGTAGGAGAGAAGTATCCATATCATAAACTCTTGTACAATCACCAGCCCAACTCTGGAAAGTTCATGAAGTTAAAACTCTTCTCAGAGTCAGACAAGGGAAGATTGGTTGCTATAGAAACATACATCCCAAAGGGAAATTTTCAGGTGAATCTGAAGCGCTGCACAAATTCTGCC
This sequence comes from Condylura cristata, assembly GCF_000260355.1. Lineage (NCBI taxonomy): Eukaryota > Metazoa > Chordata > Mammalia > Eulipotyphla > Talpidae > Condylura > Condylura cristata. The sequence goes on along the minus strand of NW_004567116.1, from coordinate 42,681,758 downwards.
CATCCAATATCCTCAGTCCTGGATGTAAGAACAGATGTCCCCAGTTGGAGGGTCCTTAAACCCTCATTCTGCCCAGGGATCCTTAGAGGCATCAAATAATTACAAATGTTCTCAGGACTAGTTGTGAGAATCATATGAGAGGCTGAGTAAAGTGATTTATAAAACATAGAGCACCCTACACATATATATTTATATTATTTATACTTTGAAAATCAGAAGAGAGGGTAAAACTTAGACAAGCTGAGTATACAATGAACCAGTAGAATCCAACTCATCGATTTCTGAGTAGAAGTAAAACATCATGTATGTATACATGTAACTACTTGTCTGTGTATACACTTGTATGCTATGTGTGAGTGAGAGAAAATGACTGTCCTTGGGCCAGTTGGATGTGGTTGTTCCTTCTTACCCAGTGTCTTGGCTGCTTAGAAGTATAACATGAAAACACAGGCCATGGTCAGCCTCCCTTTGTGATTTATTCTGTGAACGTAGCAACATTTTTGACGTAATCTCTAATTTTATGGAGCTTAAAATCTGGACAAAGTTACTCTGAGCAGTTGACATCACCTCCACACTGAGCAGGCATCTAGTTAATGTGAGTGCCCTCTCCTGTGCTTACAGGCCTCTGCCAGGGCTTATGGACAGTCATCTTGACCTGCTAGTTAACAGGAAGTTCCAAAGAGATCCTAGATGCCCAGGTATCTGGGTGGATGGGAAGCACCACTGACAAAACTAATTCCAGAGTTGTTCCCATACTTTGAACATCCTTCTGAGTCTCCTCCCTCAGTCTTGACAACAGGGCTTCTGGATCTTAAATGTAGGAGTACTAGAAATTGAATTGTCATTTAAGGTGTGGCACAAGGATTTTAAATCTACTTCATATCATGGTCTTTGTTCTCCAGACAGCCCTAGATAAAATGAAAACTGTTCCAGGCTTACACTACTGTGGATGCCCCTGGCCAGAGGGCCCCCCTTTATTGAGTATCAAGGCCCAGGGAAGATTGCATACTCAAAGTGTTAGAGTGTTTTTCAAATTGTGGGTTATGACCTGTGAGTGGGCTATGAAATTAATTTGGTGATTCAGGATTATCATGCATTAAAGTGAAATAGAGTAACCCAATAACCCATAAAGTGGGTGAAGATATTTGCATTGTATATAATCAGCACCAGTTTCATATTCAAAGTGTATGTAGTGGGGGCGGGGGGGAGAAAGCAAACATCTACAAATAGTAAGGAAGAGACAAACAACCTAACAGAACAAAGAGCAAAAGACTCAGATCCTTCACAAATAAGGATATCCAAATGACCAGCAAGCATACTAAAAACATTTTTAGTCATCAAGGAATTGCAATTTAAACCCACAATGAAAAATCACTATACACCTACAGGAGTGGCTAAAATGGAAAGGAGATAATACCTGGAGTTGGCAATGATGTGAGCAATTGGAATGCTCACCTATCAGTGAAGTGCAAGTTGGTGTAATAACTTTGGAAAAGTGTATGGCAATATCACTTAAACCTGAGCATAGTCATCCCAGCAGTTCCACAGACAAAAGCAGCCTTCTGAGTTAGAAGTCGGGATAGTGTTAGTCTAGGGGAGAGGTTGGTGAATGGGATGGGAAGGTTTTCCGGTACTGGTAAGCCTTTTTTTTTCCTGAGGGCTTGGTTGCCTGTGTGTTTTCAATTTGTGAGAAGGTATCAAGCTCCTCACTTATGACATGTATGCATTACTGTACATATGCCAGGCTTCAATATAAATTTACAGAATGCATTTATAAACTGATATATAAATGAATAGAAACTAAGAAATTTAAAGTTACATGACTCCATATGTGTGTCTATGTTGAGTTGAAATGTTGTGTATTTTTTCCTGTGAATCACAATAAAAAATTGAGGGTTACTGATTGAATCTAACACTCCCATTTTAAGATGAGGAATCTGAGGGGGAAGGGGCCGCTCTAGGAGCTAAGAAGAAAACAGATGTGAAGAGGACTCCAGCCTCCTGCTGACTCTGCTTTTCTCTTCTGCTGCTGGTCAGTGGGGTGGCATTCAGATTAGTGGGCTCTGTCTGGCCCCTTAGTCCCAGGGAGGCAGCCCTCTGCTTTTGGTCCAAGGGCAGTGATTGTTTTCCCACCCACAGACAGTAGTCAGAGACCCAGCCACCTCTGCAGGGGCCTGGCTCCAGCTCCCAAAATCCACTCCCTCCTCCTTCCTGCCCCTTCTGCCCTGATCTGCTTTCCCTCAGAGCTCCGGAAACACCATTACACTCCATCGTGTTTTTATTGGTGCAAAACGACTGTCATGCCAAAACTAGTTTATAGTTGTGCAAGTTAGAAAACTGACCAAAATACATTGGGAGAATACGATCCAACAAAGTATGTTCCGTTCTGCTTAGTGCTTTTATTTCGTTACAAAATTGTGAGTCCAGGGGGCCAGGGTCTGCCAGGCTCAGAGAGATCTCACCAGACAGAACTTCAGAGAGGAAGAAAATACTGTATGGATTTTAAGAAGCGTAGTCTGAACTTCCCGCAGGACCAGGGACCAGCTGCGCCAGGAGACTTAGATAAGGTCAGTGACTTTTCATCTCTTTTCATTAGGGCCCCCAATATCTGGGGAAGCTTCACTCCAAACTCAAACACCCCAGCCCCCACCCCTGATCCATACAAGGGAGCTCTTACAGTTTAGGATCTAACAGTCTGGTGCACTCCTGGAGGGTCTAGGAGGGGTCTCAGAGAAGTTTTCACAGAAGCTAAGAGTTAAAGAAAGAGAAACTGTGCATCCAAAATTGCTGAGGACTGGCCAGCCGATGGGAACCTCACTTGAGAAAAGCTGTGCTACGTTCTGGAAACCTCCTGTGGTTCTTAGAGTTATAATAGGGAGGATGCGTGAGGAGTGTTAGAGCAGGATCCAGAGGAGGTGACAGGACCAGATGGTGAAGGGTCTGGGTACCCCGATACACAGCATTAGGGGTGAAGAGGAAAACATCCCCTGAAATTCACATAAATGAGCAATGCCAGTTGTCTTGAGGCAGAATAGAAATGCAGGCGGATGCAGCCATTAATGTTGATGCAGTTCCAGGCTTTTGTTTATGGCACTCACTTGTGTCATCTTCAAAGAAATCAAGAAGAGAATCTTCTGATCTAAGCAAGGCTGAAGGCTGGAGCTAGAGAGATGGGTCAGAGTTCCGGCCTCGCTGCCTTGTGGTGGACAGACAGGTCACACTCAACACAAATTTGATACAGCAGTTAATATTCAAGGGCATAATGCCCCAAACTATCTCTAGGATGCTTGAGCCCTACAAAATATTTTTAGAATAAAAAGGAGGACCCTACCTGGTGGTGCAGCCGGTTAAAGCAAAGCACTGTGAAGCTAGCGGTAACCACTACAGCATAAGTTCGATCCCCAGCCAGGGAGTGACCCACATGGTACAGCAGACTTCTGTCTCACCTGCTGCTCCCATCAGCAGTGTATTTTAGTAGATCTGCTCTCCACTCTGTCTGTGGTGAATCCTCTCTCTCTCACACACACACACCGCACCTCTGGACTATACCCCATTTCTTGTATGCATAAATATATACATCTTTAAAAAAGGGGGATTTCCTTGTTGAGTGATCTGAGAAGTACTGTTCACTCAGCATTCCTGGTACAGCTCACTGCCACCAGCACTCGGCAGCCTTTGACAAGTCCCACAGTGTTCTACCAGCCTGTTCCCAAATATGGTTGCACCCATACCCCTTGTTTTCAGGTGTACTCAGACCCCTCTTTTTTCAGAACTTATTTGAGAAATGCCATCATAGAGAATGGCTTGAAGGCTGGCTGGAAGCTCTGAAGGCTGAGGGTAGATGGACTCTGCCCTAGATAGAATAGAGGGAGAGTGTGTGCCCCTTATGTGAGGCCCACTCTGAGCCTGGCACCGTTCTAGCCCCGAGCAAGTGCTTGGTAAGCTGTTGTAAGTGAAGAGATGACTACTGCATTTACCAGTGAGGAGTTTAAAGTTTTCAGTAAAGGTCAAGGCAGAAGATCCCCGTAGTGGTGGTGTAGGGTAAGTGTGTCTTTGGTAGTAAATGGAGAGTTTATTTCCCTCCTTGCCCTCTTTCTTGACTACTTTTTTTTTTTTAAAGATTTATTTATTTGTGCATACAGAACTGGGGTACAGGGCAGAGGTGTGGTGGGTGAGAGGAGTCACCAGAGATAGAATGGAGAGCAGAACATGCAGATGTACTGAAACACTCTACTGAGGGGAGCAGTGGGCAGTCAGGAGAAGTGTGCCATGCCATGTGGGTCAGCTTCCTGGCAGCGATCGAACTAGTGTTGTAGTGGCTGTGGAGAATTTCATAATGTGGTGCTATAACCTGTTGACCACCAGAGAGAGCCCAGCCTTCTTGACTACTTTTTAAAAGGGCAACACAAGGCAGTAGAGTGTTTGGAGGTCTCATGCACAGAACCAGACACCCTGGGCTTGAACCCCAGCTCCATTGTGAGCTCCTGGACAGGCTGCTATAACAATTCTGAGCACCTTTATGTCTAAAATGGGCCCCAAGATGGTGCGTAGCTACAGCACCTGGAGAAAGGACTACTCTAGGCCTGCCTTCAGGCATGTGGTAGGCACCTCATAGCCATATGACTCTCATTGGTTGGCTTCTTGACCCATTACCTCCCAGGCCATTTGTCCAAATTCCCATTCCCAGTTTCCCAGGAGACTGTGATCCCCACATTCTGCACAGGCGTTTCCCCCACAGGCCTCACAAATGCCCAGCTGATGTTTCTTCATTTTCAGTCATCAGGGCTGTGTGAGGTAAGGCTATGCCACATCCCCGGTTATGAGTGCTCAACCACTCCGGCTGGGTAAATATTTCTGAGGGAATCCAGCACATCTATTATTAATTTACTGCAAGCAGTCGCTGTGCTTTCCAAAATTGCTTCTGCCTACAGATGTTTTTGGAGCTGTGTAGCATTCTTCCGACCTTAAAGCTTTTCACAGGGTATGGGTGCTCTCAGTCCCCCTTGGTGTCCCTGGAGAAGGGTGAACAGTTGAGTGAATGGTGGAAGCAGGGGGCACACTGGATCTGATGTTGTTCCGATAATGGAGCTGTTAGACTCTTTCAGCCTTGTACCTGGTTTATAGGCCAGAAACCTATGCGTTGATCTCACTCGTGTCCTCTGTCACGGCCCCATGTCCAGTCCGTCGCCAAGTCGTAGGGATGCCGTCTCCACAGTCTCGCAGATCTAAGCCCTGCTCTCTCTGATGCTGCCCCCACTGGTCAGCTGCGGTCAGAAGCCGCTCCTTCTCTCATCTCTCAAGCCCCAGCCACCCTGACCGCTACACTTCCTCTGAAGTGCTTCCGGTAGAAACCCCCTTGTTAATAACCTTTCTAAATTACCTGCCTATGATCTGGTTTCTCTGCTGAGCTGTAAACCCATGAGAGTAGGGCTCAGGTTCATTTTAGTAATGGTGTTTGAAAATATAATTTTCCCAATTAATGATGGACAAGACTACTCTTGCTCTTTTCCTTCCTTCTTTTTTTCCTTCCTTCCTCTCTTCTCGCTTCTTTCCTTTCTCTCTCTCTCTCTGTTTTTTTTTTTTTAATTGAACTAACAGTACTTTATAAAATTATACAAGTTTCAGGTGTGCCTCCCTGGAAATCAACATGTACATAAATTACATTAAGTTCACCTTAAAGGGACTACTGTTCACCTAATCAGTGTGTTTCTAAGAGGAACCTTAAGGTCACAGTGGAAGGAAAGGAGGCATTTTAGGTAGGACTGAGCCGCCAGCATCTCACCCGAAGCTACTGTGATCTCCCTGAGACACTAGACTTTTACTTTAGATTTTCTTTAGGAAAGATAAAAAGTGCTTCTTCTATGATAAAGACTTTGGAAGATACTGATATACTTTTACATTATTTTTATTTTTTTATTTTTTTTTATAAATTTTTTTTAAAGATTTATTTATTTGTGTATACAGAACTGGGGTACAGGCCAGAGGCTCAGGGGCGGCGAGAGGATTCACCAGAGACAGAGTGGGGAGCAGAACAGGCAGATCTACGAGGTACACTGCCGAGGGGAGCAGCGGGCGGGTCAGGAGAGGTCTGCCACGCCATGTGGTCACCTCCGAGGCAGGCGGGAATCGAACTCATGAGGAAGCGGCTTTAGATTCTCAGTGCTGTGCTTTAACCCGCTGTGCCACCAGGGAGGGCCCTATTTTTATTTTTAAGACTGGAAACGTGCCAAGTGTTTTGCATGTAATCACTTGTAAACAAGAAAGTTATTATCCTCATTTTATAGATTCAGAAGCTGGGCGCCAGAGTAGTAAAGAAGTGTGTCCATGCCACACAGTCAGTGAATCCAGAGTTCCTGTCTTTCCACTGCCACCTGCTCCCTCCCACAAACATGGGATCCCATAAACAGTGCCTTCAGCATCAACCTGTCAGCATGGTGGAGCACTCAGTGGCCAGGGGAGAAGCGCTGTGGCTTCACTGAGTGCCCATGCTGGAGGAACCGGCCTTCCTTCCTATGGTTTCCTCACTATGCAGCATGAGATGCTATGTGAAATCCATGTATGGGTCAGGGAGGAGCTGGGCTGCACCACAATGTGGTTTTTGATGCCAAAATAAAGATACTGGAACGGGAGTCCTGAGTCCTCAGTCCAGCAGCACTCCCTGGGCCATCTTCCTCATGTCAGGGATTTCTCCCGAGGGAGCCTAGGTGAAGGAGCAGAACAGGACAGGAAAGCTCTGCCCTAGGCCAGATGAGGAATATTGTTTGCTTTACCTTGAGCTGTAGGGAGCCCTTTGTCTTCCCTTGTGCCAAAGTCCGGGTTATTCTGATGCTTAACTTTGGGCTGGTTTATTTAATGAGCAATGAAACTAGAGAAGAAGGCTGCGAAGCTGAGTGAGGATGCCAGTTCCTTCAAGAACTCACTGTGTGATGGGCCTGGGTAGTCACCGGCATCTCGAAGTCACAGCCTCCCCATCTTTAAAATGAGGGTATTTGGATGAGATGCTCCAGTCACCGTGACAAGGGGAGCTAAAAGCCAGTGCAGACTCTGCTGCTGTACTTCCTGGGTTTAGATCCTGGCTCCACCTATTGTCATATAGACTCTACTCGTTAGTAAACTCTCTAGGTATTTTTATCATCTGAAGAATGGGATAAAAGCTAATGTCTTGCTCACAGGTCTGTTGTGGAGATGAACAAGAAAAGCACTGAGAATAACGCCCAACACGCAGTAGGCTATTAAGTTAGTTATTGTGGTTGTGCTTAGCCTCTCCATTATGAGTCCACACTTTTGTCTAGAGCGTGTCCAGATCCCCCAGTGATAACTATTTAAATTTAAGTGGCTCATTTGTACATTGGCTGAGAAAACGCAAAATGACAGGAAGCTGCTGTGGATTCAGTAATGTTTGACCTCAATGTGTAATCATCATAACAGCCCCAACATATGTTGTGTAAAACATCGATTGAGTTATACAAAATGTTTCCTCCAGCACAATTCACCACAGCACTAAGGCAATGTTTGAATTAACATGTAACCAGATGGATGGTTGGATGGATGGGTGGATGGATAGATAGATGGATGGATGGATGGATGGATGGATGGATGGATGGATGGATGGATGGATGGATGGATGATAGACAGATTAATATTTGCCTCTTGATTTAATTTGAGCAGAATATTAAGTGTGCATATGAGTTAATGTGTGTGTGTGTGTGTGTGAACATTTGCAGAGAAAGTCCCAGTTATTTCTGTCTCAGGAAAGAAGGCAGTCATAGTTACATAGTTTGCATATCCCCCCATCACTTAGTTGGCAAGGTCATTTTTCACTGGAGTCCTTTCAACGGTCTGGCACTAACAAAAGATAAGTACCCTCACTGCCTCTCCCATGCCTTCATCCTCCAACAATGAGGGCTTTTGTGCCTATGGACGCTTCTTTCCCAAGGCCCCCAAGCCTTGTCTGGCTTCTATCAAGAGTATTGATGGGAGAGGAGACCAGACAGCTGAATTCAGGAAGCAGTGCCTATGGCCTAGTGCCAACTGAACAAGTCAGGCTGGGGCAGATAATTCAATATCTGTTCTGGGATATAGGCGGCCTGGTTACCTGAGCTGGTTTTCTAGCTTTCTGTAGTCAGGGCCCTGGAAGTCATCAAGCTCTGGTTTCCCAGAGTCTTTTGCTCCAGGCCCAGGGGAGGACACAAAGCTTGAGAGGAAGATGGGTAGGAGATGCTGAGGGACAGGATGGCAGCCTCAGGGTGTGGAGAATTTCACCCCACACTTTCAAGAGGCTGCTGTGGCCACTGCATCTTAGGACTTCAATTCACTAATGAGATTAAAATGCCAATGGCCTGCCTATTTGTACACTTAGTTAGGAACACAGTGGCTTGAGCTGCCTAATGAGTGTTAGGAACCTAAGAAAGGCCTGGGCAGGCACCTGGCTGATGCCTTGTTGAGTAGAATACTAAGTGTGTCGCCCTTGGAAAGCCAAAGCTGCTGGAAAGCAGACCCAGGATTGAGATTTCTTTGTAACCCGTACATTCCCAATGTTTTTCTAGCTGTTTCTAAGTTAGTCAGCTGGCCTAAGTAAGGGGGAAGTAGGAGGACAATTTCGATAAAAGAAGGACAATAATGATGATTATTGCAATAGTGAGTAGTGGTTATCAACCTGGCACTCCTGCAGGAATACCTGTGGTTTTGTTTCTTTGTTTTTATGAAAATGCAGACCTCTGGGATCTGCCCCTAGTGATTCTATTTCTCTAAACCTGGATGCCCAGGAAGCTATCTGCTTACCAAGTACGCCAGATGATTCTTATGTGCCTGGGAACCCTGACTTTGGGAACCACTATCCTGTAGAAAGAGGCCACACTGGACCTGATTGGCACCTGAGTGCTTCTGCCTGCCTAAACTGTGTAGTCTCACAGTTATTGCTCTCAACTTCAGATAAATCATCTTTAAGAGGAGATTAGGTACAGTGGCCAGTCACTATGGAAAATGGCATGATGATTCCTCAAAATAATTAAAACTAAAAATTACTATATTATCCAGTAGCCCCATGTATGAATATGTATCAAAATGATTGAAAGTCAGACCTTGAAGAGATATTTTGTATGACGCGTTCATAGCTGCATTATTCATAGCAGTCAAATGTCTAAGCCACTCAGTGTCCACCCATGGGTGAATGAAGAGTCAGACAAAATGCAATGATGCCATGTGTACATACAATGGAATATTTGTCAGCCTAAGAAAGGAAGGTTATTCTGGCCCATGCTACAACATGGTTGGACATGAAGGATGGAAGCTGTGAAAGAAGTAAGTCACAAAATGATAATGACAAGTACTGAATAATTCCCCTTAGATGAGGCACCTGGAGTAATCAGATTAATAGAGAAAGTAGAATAGCAATCGCCAGGGGCTAGGGAGAGGGGGGGGAGGTGGGAGCTTTTGTTTAATTGGGGTGGAGTTTCAGTTTTGCATAATGAAGAGCTCTGTAGAAGGATGATTGCACAACAGTGTCAGTGTACTTAATGCCACTGAACTGTACACTTAAAAATGGCTAAGGATGCTAAGTTTTATATTTTGAATATTTTACCAGCCCTTTTAAAAGCATTAGGTAATATCTTCTCCTCAGACTCATTTTGACACTGGCATAATATAGCATCTTTGAAGGTCCCTGTACGGTGCCTGACACATAGTACATGTCCCCAAAATGTTTTCTTCCCTTTGCATTTACCAACTCCTTTTATAGCCAGTTTCTGTCCTGGGTGTTTTTCTATCTATTTTCCCTACAAAGATATGTCTGAAGGGAAGGGAGAAAGGAAACTAATGTTCGTTAAGTGCTAATTATGAGTTAGCCCATTTGACCCTCATTTAACCTTGGGAGATAGTCCCACTTTACAGATAAAAAGACTAAGGCCTAGAAGGGCTAAATGACTTAACTAAGATCACAAAACTAAGACAAGGCAGGACCAGGCTTACTATACCCTTTGAACTCCCTTTGGTCTGGAGGTATTGTAACAGGGTGGTCCCTGGTGGTTTCCTTTTCCCAAGGAAAAGGGGAAGGTCCAGGTTCCCTGCCCCACCCAGAAGGAGGGTGGAGCTGAGCAGAGAAAAAGGAGAGAAGAGAAGAAAAAGGCAGCAGGATTGGAGAGCCAGAAGGAGCCCTGAGGAAGCCACATGGAGCAGCAAGCATGTGATGAAGAAACTGCTTGTTTCTTAACCCTGGACTGGTTAAGGCAGATGTGTATACCTATAGGGAGGTGACTATGGCAGTGTTTATATTGATTTTGATTTTGCTCTTTTCCTCTCAGACTTGTCTGGCCATTTCTGACCCTTTTCTCTGGGTCTCTGCCAGAGGTGCTTTAGGCTTGTGTCGGGCTTTTAGGCCTTGCTTTGGACCAATACCTGTTGGGTTGACTTTTACCCACGAGGGGATGAGCAACTTGGTGTTTGATTGAGAAATTCTATTCATCGTCTTCTGTATTGTATACTCACTGTATTAAAGTTCCATTTCATTAAAGTCTTATATGTTTTGTCTTGATGTGGCAGATGGCAGAACCTATTTGGATCAGGCAGGTTTGTGGGTTCAGTGGTGCCCCCTCTCCCTGCCCTATAACAGTATCAGGGAAAGATAGCCTTTACACTGCAGGGATAAAATGCAAAAGGCTGTACTTACTGCTTGATGTTAACATCCTCTGAGGTGGTAGAATGCTGGCTTAAGCGTCTTCTCCAGAATCCTTAGCGGAAACAGAGCCTTCACCAAGGCAAGGCTCTCTCCACCCTACCCAGTGCTCAGAGCCAAGCCCCTGCCAGCCCTCCTGCCTCCGTCTTGTTCAGCAAGGTCTAGTCATGCTCACAGCAGCTAAAGGGCATCCTGTTCTACTGAACAGCGTTCTTTGCTCTCACGTGGACACTAAATCAACCTTGAAACTGGCCGCCTGTTCACTTAAATTAAGCGGAGAAGATGTATACCCTCATGAACAAAGGAAAGCCAGTTACTTCACAGCTCATCTAGAATGAGCCTCACTCTGAGATAAAAGAAGAGCTGATGAAGAGACAACCATGTGGGTACTGTGTGCCCAGGATGTCAGGGGCAAGGTCAATGCCAAAGTCAACCTTAAGGTTAGGGTTATACTATAAACGTGAGTCAAATCCAACAGCAAATCAAATATCTGCATTATCAGTATCACAATCATGACAAAATAAATGACTAAATTAGATATCTGAATAAAGATGATTTTGATGATGACAGTGGTGATGGTGGAGGTGGTAATGATAATGATAGAGATAGCAAAGTAGCTGAACAGGACAGTAATTGGATCTCCTAAAAAAAAGTGTACTCATCAGATGTGAATCCATGCTAAGCACTTGATATAAATTTCCTCTGTTATATCCTAAAATGCCCGAGGGGATCTGTATTACCATCACTGTTTTACATCTAAGGCAAACTGAGGCCAGATGACTCTCCTGTGCCGGGCACACAACTGGAATTGGAATCTGACATTTATCTGGCAATTTGTTTGGACTCTAGCAGATTTACGAGGTGGTAGGTAAATCAGGGTTGGTTATTCATGTATAAGAGAGGTCCTTTGAAAAGTAACTCAGCACATTTACCATAAAACCCTAATTATAAAGACTCATTTTGGGGGAGAACTTTTGCAAGGGTAACCTTCCTATCTGTGCAGCTGTAATAATTTCAGAGTAGTGTCACAGGTATGTCAAATGCCATTTTGACTCAGACAAAAGCTCATCACTCCTCTCTGTAGTCTTATCATCTGTCTGATATCTGTCTATGGTTTAAAAAGTAGGCTTGGTTGCTGAATTTGTGTCTCTATTGCTCATCTAGTTAATGTGAGCTACGGCAGTCTACTTAGCCTTCTGAGACTTGGTTTCTTCATCTGTGAAGTGGGCATGATCACTGAGGATTTACATATAGTGAATGTTACATATTCACTATGTAATGAATGAGATGAGGGATGTCATTTGTAATTTGCCATGTTCTCCCAACAAACTTCTGAGTATAATTTGATCTGCTATGTAGAAAGTTCTGGTCAGACTAAAGAGGATAGGTAGTTTTATTTCTCAATGTTTATGAATATATTGACATTCTGCCTTGTATTTTAGTGTCTTGTACTTCAGGCTCATGTGAACTTTCTAAATACCTTCAGATCCTGTGGGTGCTGGGGCACTGATGAATGTGATTTTCTGGAAAAGTCAAGTTAATATCCTGACCTCCAGGATGGTATTCCTTAGATTCTACTTCTCCTGCCTATCCAGGAACTGATTAGAGGAGAGAAACCTAGATTCTCAGGGACAGAACAGAACTTGGAACAAGATACCAGGACATCGTAGACAGGCAGCTTGGCCTCTGAGGTGCCTGGCAAGGCAATAGAAAAGAAGACAGACCTCAACTTGGGATCGAAAGGCCTTTGGTAGCTCTCTCCATCCAGCCTTGCCTCGGTTTCCTGACCTAATTCACCAGGATTTGTGCCCTTGGCATTGGATTACCCAAATAGGAGCAGTGTCTGCAGTCAGCTGGAAAGTTGGGAAGTCCAACTCCTTTTTCAAATGCTCAGAACCCCGCAACAAAGGCAGCTGGACTTCAGATCTAGAGTTCAAGAAAGAGGTCTGGGTAAAGAAAATTCACTGTTAAAGTAGAAATAATAGTTCAGGAAAGGGTGTACTATAAGCAGAAGAGACCAGACCAAGTTGATTACAGTGATTCAGGAGAAATGAAGAGCAGAGCTCGTGCATGGTTGTGGGAAGGGAAGGAAAATGCCTAAGGTACAGTCAATAGGATACGGTTTCTGTTGTTTGAAGGTAAGAAAAAGAGACGAAAGAGGGGTTTCACAGTTGACTAAATTCCAGATCCTCCTTAGCTCCCTCCCAAACCCACCCTGGCAGGGCGTTCCTGGTGGTAGGTTCTCCTGCCAGGCCTTCCAGAGCAGACCATGGCAGACCATCCTTTGTTCATTGTCTTGTCTGTGTCTGCATTCCCCCACTGATCCATCATCCATGCATGTACTTCCTTCCTTCCAGATCCTAAATCAAATACTGACCCCCAACCTCTAGCTCTTTTTCTCCCCTATCCTGATTACTTCATAGCACCACCCAGATATGGCTGTCTGTCTCCCCTGACTGGCTCTGACGCTCCCCTCAACAGGGATGTGTTTGCATTGATCTCAAGTAGAAAGAGCTCAAGAGGGCAATAACACTTGCTAAGTTTCCCTGGCTCCTCCTCACAGCCCCAGGCTAAGTATTGCTGCTTCTCACTAGTGACCACGTGGTCATAGCTTGGATTGTTCTGGTGAATCGGACCATGTTTCTCTGCATGAGGACACTGATGAACAGGACCAGTTATGTAGCTTAGGGGGCTCAGTGCAAACCAGAAAAACAGGGCCCCATTATTAAAACATTATTAAGAATTTTGAGATGTCCACAACAGAGCGTTGAACCAAGCAGAGACCTTCTAGAGCACAGGAGTCTGTGACTAACACAGATCATGCATCCATGAAGCTGGTCTTGCAGAAAGACCTGGTTGGAAAAGTTTGTAAATACCAGGTTTCTGTGTTGTCATGTATAAGGAACTACAGAAGGAATTTGAACAGAAGTGACATTTAAAGTTGATTTCATTTTTTCCCCCTAACTTAAATCATATTCTCTGTGAGAATTTGCACAAGAAAGGAATAAATCCCTCCTAATCTCTTCCTCCTCCTGCCTCCTGCCCTGCAGGCACCAGAGGCAGAAGTAACCAGTGAGCCTTTGGTTAATTTCCTGCTCTTTCACTGAGGTTTGGTTGTTTTTGTTTTTGTTTTTTTCCAATGTGACATAGTTAAGATCAGCCTCCTCCTGCTGAATTCGGGAGACACAGAAAGATGAGGGGATGTTTTCAATTCCGATTTCGGGAGACTGGACTGGGAACCTTTTACAAAGTGTCTCAGAGTTGCCTAAAGGATTAAAGTGGAGGTAGAGTCAGGGTTCTGCACAAGAGAAGCAAGGTGGCCCTGAATTAAGGGAGTTAAAGCTTAGAATGAAGGAGTTAAGTACTGGAGTTAAACAGGAGGTGACCATATCCCTGTTCCTCTTTATGCCCCTTGACTCATGAGGAAGAACTTCAAGGTGTGAACAATTTGGGGGATTGTTGGAGGCCAGTGATCACTGGGCTCATTTCTCATGTGGGACTCTGACCCTCCCCCTCTATGGCTAGAACTGTCTTCTTCCTTCCCAAGGGCTATCTCCCAAAGGGCGCCTCAGGACCACTGTTGGCAATACAAATGGGGATCCAGTGAGGAGGGGGTCAGGGTTCCCAGGGTAACAGATGCCTTGGAGGCTTGATTTGCCCATTGTGTTGGAAATCCCTTGTGCCTGGTCTGGCAAAGGGGAGAGTTAACACTGTCATTGGATCCTTAATTGTGCATTTCATGAATTTTCATGTTTCCGCTTGCAAGCTTAATGTTGCTTTCTTGGTGAATTTTTTTGTACTTGAGCATAAGAGCCTAGTAATTACAGAGCGTTATGGATTGCAGAGGGTGATTAAAATGGATTTCGTGAAATTTGAAGTGCCCCCTTTTCTTTGTCTCTGTCTCTCTCTCTCTGTCTCTCTCTCT
>NW_004567116.1:42665509-42667009 GCF_000260355.1 Condylura cristata | reverse complement strand
AGAAGTTCAGAGACTCAGGATATGAAGGACATATATTTTCTTCCCCAGGCTTTCCTGCCCAGGTCTTGGGTCTGCTCCAAGGCTGCCCTCCGCTCCTTCATCCTCCCCTTCCAGAATCAAGTCCAGCTATATTCCTGGCCCCAGCCATCTCTGACCCCAGGGCTGACTGCTTCCTCACTCAGAGATAGTAAAACAAAGAATAGATTTTCATCTTTCCTTTTGCACAGTTGTTAAGTGTGTTTCATTTACCTTCACAGTCAGCCTAACTCCCATCTGAGAGGGTCATTCTCTTTGAATAGAGGCCTGAAAATTGCTGAAACCAGCAAGGGTGTGAATTCCCATTTCAGCATCTCTCTCCTAGGACAAGTTGGTGCTTGATGAAAGTGAGGTGAGACCTGATCTTTATCTTACTCTGAATCAGTGAGAGCTGGTTGATACTCAGAGGACATTTAAAGTGACTTGGGTGGGGGAGGAACTTGGTGGTTGGAAAATGTCCTGGAGAGACAGAACTCTGCCTTAAAGGAAGAGAAGGGTCCGAGTGGAGTCTCTGGTAAAGTAAGCAGAGCAATGGGTGTATAGCCTGACTAAAATGGAAGAGGATCCTATAATAGTGATCCTCCTCCACCGATGAGGAAACAAAGTCAATGTCCTTCAAGTGTGCAAGCATATACTATTAGTGCTAGAAGGATTCTGGAAAGTCATCTGAGCCGGACCTTCCATTTAAGAGAACCTCTGCTCACCACAGCCAGTGGGCCCAGCCATTGTGTGAACTCAGCAGTGGTGCGTGTCCCCACTCAAGGAAGCACAGCTGAGCCCAGCTCTGGCTTAAGGAAGCACAGCTGAGCCCAGCTCTGGCTCACCCTCACCAGCTGTGTGTCTGAGCAGTGAATAATCTGCTAACCATAGGCAGCATCCCTAGAATGGAGACAGAAAGTAGTCACCTTTTCTCAGGTCATAGCTTCTCTTTTGCCCCATACTCTCCTGCTACATACCATAATCCCCACCACACTCACCTCTACGTGTGCTTCTAAGAGTTTCTCCTATCTCATAGCTCAGTTCACACTCTGGGACTTGATTTGACTTGACTAGCCATAGTATTTGTGCCAAGCATATACATATGACTGTTTTGTCCCAACTTCTGTGACCGGGGGCCGCAAGAAATGAAGGCCGAAGGCAGAACGGCTGAGCAAGCAGAGTTTATTGCTCCCGGATAGCAGCTGAGGCGGAGTCCCTAGGGTGGGGTCCGCAGCTACTGCCAGCCCTATAGGGGAGAAGGGCCGCTTATATAGATTCTAAACTCAAATTCCAAAAGGGTGGCTCATTGCCCTTGATGTAAGGCACAGTTTGTTATCACCTTCATCTAGTCCCATCCTGGTGGCAAGGCTCCGTTAATTGGATACAAAGCCCAGTTTATTACCGCCTTATCACCCTTGGATGCAAGGCCTAATTTATTACTGCCTTTATCCAGTCCCTCAGTAAATCTTCGCACTTGGTCACTCC
>NW_004567116.1:42637373-42664564 GCF_000260355.1 Condylura cristata | reverse complement strand
CACCCTCCGCATCTCTGGCCTGTACCCCAGTTCTATATGAATAAATAAATAAATAAATCTTTAAAAAAAAAGAAAAAAGAAAAAGAAAAAGGGCCTACTCAGATTCAAATGGCACCATTCGAAAGTGGGAGATCCTGTCCACCCTTCTAGATAGCAGCCTGTGGAACAAGTTAGCCCCTCATTTGATGTGAACTCTGAAGTTCATATCCTTAGGGACCCAGAGTCTCTGTTGCAGACAGTCCTCTTCCTCTCCTAGGCCAACTCTGCCCCTGTTTCTGCTCAAATTGCTGACCAGGAGAGGAGGCAGGTGCAAAGAACATCCACATGTCTTCTGTCTCTCACCAGACACAGTCCCCTACCCTTCTGAGTGCTGGCCCTGGACTCGCCCCAGTCAGGAGCTGCCAACCAGGGTGCCCAGGTTGCTGCAGTTAAGCTACAGCAGGGGCACAGCTATATAACCCTGCCTGTGGGCTGGCTAGGAGGGCTGCAGAGGCAGACCAGCGTTGCCGTGTCTGTGGGCTGAGATGGCGAGGGCTGGGCAGCTGTATAGCAGGTTGGCAGCAGTAGGTGGAACCTGGTTGCACACTAAAGGGGATGTCAGGCAGCGGTCACCTGTAAAACAGGGTGGGCATCAGGCAGGGAGAGACCCTGATGGAAATGTACAAAGCATCTCAGCTGTGAGGAGGATATTGAAACGCCACAGAAGAGGTGATATTTAAACTAGGTTTCGAATCACCAGCAGACAATGACTGTTGGAACCAACTAGAAGGAGGTGAGCAGACTTTAAGGGAAGAAATAAAACAATAAAAGCAGCTGTCTCCGGGACCCAGGGAGTGCCAGGTGTAGTTATCTCTTAATCTCACCAGAACCTGTGGACATCCCCATTTGATAGGGAGGGAGGCTCAGAGAGGTTCAGTAATTGTCCAGAGTCACAGAGCTAGCCAGCAGCAGAGATGAGGGCCAAATCAGCTTTGTTCCACCCTCTTACAACATTACGCTTGAGATATCTGAGTACCTATTATTTGGAAGACATTGGATGGCACTTTCAAAATGCATTATTAGACTCTCTCAGCAAATCACTTTGCAGGTGGGTAAATGGAGACTTGGAGGGAGCCATCCAGTTTGGCCAGCTCACTTGGCTGGGCTGGGCTAGGCTTTGATATTGGCCTGTCTTCAACACATGTTGAACACTGTCTTCCACATGGCAGAGCCAGCCTCTCATTTCTGTCAGTCTTCTGTGCCCCTTTCTGATAGCAGGGCTCTTGGGCCTTCTGTGCCCCTTTTTGATAGCAGCACTCTTGGGCCACTGCCTCAAAGCCCATCACGGAGATTGGAAGCTCACCTCACAGGGCCATTTCTGCCCTCACGCCAAGCCTGCCAAGTGTGCTGCATAAATACTGTGCCTGACCACATTCATGGGCGAGGACATTAATCACATTTAAAAAAATTGAAATGAATAATAAGTGGCAATATTCTGCTTCTATAAAAACCACTGGCAGCTAGGAAGGGTAGCTAGGACTTTGCATTCTGAAAGTCCCAGGCTCACCGCCGTAAATGTTAAACTCCCTTCGTGGACAGAGAGCCGGCTCTGTTAGGCATACACGGGTGTGCAAAGTGGCTTACTGCATATGTTGGTATCATGACAATGAGATGATGGAGTTGGGCTGGGCCTGCTGGGTAGCAGAGAGGAAATGGCTCTGGGCATTTGCATCTCTATGAGTCTGTGGGGGAGGGGCCGTTGAGAAATGAGGGGGGTGGCAGGCAGAGAATGAATCCTCACATGAAGGCATTCATCAAACACAAGTGAGCCAGGGGCATGTGGTCCCCAGGCTTGGAGGTCAGTACTGACCTGGGAGCATCTGAGGAGAAGACAGCTCCTTTTTATTGTTCGGTTAGTTTTCTTCTTTTCCCAGTTATTAAGTAATATCATCTAAATGATGTAGGCTCCTGAGGGTCTAACACTTGGAGCTGGATGGTAGACACTGCTGTGTCTTCTCCTCACCACAGCCCTGTCAGGGAGGCATTACCTTCTCACACTACAGTTGAGGACATCAGGGCTCAGGGAGGCTCAGTGGCCCATTGGGAATGGGCACTGAACTGGCAAGAGCCACAGCCAGGGCCTCAGCCTCCCGCATGTCCCCAGGGCCTTCTTCCCATTAGGCTGGCTTCCCGGGCCCCACCCGCCAAGTCAGTGTTGGTGCCTGATACTGTGGAGCTGCGTAGATCTGGGTTAAAATCCCACCTTTGTCATTTGCTTGCTTTGTAACTTGGGCAAATTCTTTTGGGGCCCCAAAAGAGGGTCTATAAAAGAGGGGTAATAATTCCTTCCTCATACAGCTGCCTTGAGGTTTGAAGAAGCATGTGGGAACCATCAGCACAGTGCATAGCATCTAGGCACTTTTTAAAAAAATAACTTACTTATTTGTGATGTATAAGTCAGTGCTTTTCAGATTTTTAGATTTCATGGAAAAGTAAAATTGCAAAATAAAAGTTGCCAACTTTGTCTTTTGCTGAGTAAGCTTCATAAAGAACATTATATCTTGTAGCATCATTAATTCCTGTGCTTATGAGAAGCCTTACCAGCACTGAAGGCTTTCTCACAGTTACTCAGTCACATGATTACCTCACTCTTATAAACTTATGTCCAGAGTCAACCTTGACTGCACCTAATTTAGATGTTTGCCAAGGTGAAGTTTGGGAAATCCTTTAGTTTAGCCCCATGGGACTAAAGCCCTGTGGCCAGAGGAAAAGAGGGATAGCACCCCCAGCCTGACACACTTGGCAGATCTCTCCACCCCTACCCACCTATGGTAGGGAAGGCTCTGAACGAGGACACTGAAGATAAAGATTCCAGCCTCCGCTGTGTCTCCTATTTGCTATGTTGCCTGAACAAATCCCTGCCCTCTACTGGACCTTAACTGACTCGTGTAAAATAAATACAATCACCATGCCAGGTCAACATCCCAATTCTGTTGTGAGGCACAGGTGTGACAAAGAGCCCGGGAGATGTATGAACCTATGATGTGCTGTTTATATATGAAGGATCAACACTACTCTGAAATCTAAATGGCAGTTGAGGCCCAGAGCTGTGTTTTCATTCTTTGTTCCTAGGTTTCCAGACTAGAAGATTCTACCCATTATCAGCCTGAATTTGTTTGGGGACAGTGGCAACATGAAGTTACTCTAAATTTTAGCTTAATTTGAATTGCAAGGAAAGACCAACAGAAGTGAGAGTTCTAAATGAAGTCAAATTATTTTCATTGGTTTTATACCTGCTGTTAAATATGTTGAGAGGAAGAAAATAGTAATTTTACCCCTTTGAACCGAAATTAGGGTTGGTTGGTAGCTCCCACCTGTTCTGCATTAAACTGTGGGTTCAATCAGGTATAATTATGGAATTTAATTATAAATTGCACCTACCTGGCATGTGCAAACAGGTATCTATATATTGCAAAACCTTGCAAGACAGTTCATTTAAAAAATAATAATAATAATGTTTGCCATATGTCTGCTACAGTCAAGTCTATATAAAGTCTAAGCCACTAACTCCAGGTAGCTCTACAGGTAGGGTTTAGAACCTGTTCAGCCTCAAGTGCTAGGATTCCGTGAGAGTTTACAGTCTCCCCAACTAGGCAGTAGTTGCCCAAGAGATAGAAATTGGCCTTTGTCATGTCTCCGATCTCTTGCATAACCACCTCTGAACCTTGCAACGTTGTTGTGCATAGTAAGGTTCCTCAAGTGAAAAGTGTTTATTCAAAGTGCAAGAATAAACACATACCCTCTGACCCAGTAAGAATGCTGTCATGGAAATCAGCAGCCAACCATACAAAAGTGTTTGCACAAAGATGCTGTCTTGCAGCATTGTGTGTTTGTCCTAACAGAGGGGCTGGAACACCCAAAAGGCACCCAGAGGGACTGGTGAAATCAGTTAGGATTCCTCCATACAAGGAAATGGGATGCCTCCTTTACTTATCGCTTTTCTTTTTTATTATCAACTTGTTTTCTTACGTCACTGTAGTTCCCACAGTTCTCCTACCACACAGCACCCAGGCACCATCATCACAGTCCCTTGTGCTCTTCCCTCCCCTGTTTTGACTCTCCTTTTCCCTCCCTTGCTGTATGCATCAGAGCTATGGTCAGCCTGCTAGCTTTGACTTTTTCTTGACCTTCTGTCTGGGTTCTCTATATTCCACCTATAAGTGAGACCATATGGGATGCCCCCTAGAAAGTAGGGGTGGGGGCAGCCATGAACATGAATGTGAAGGACTTTAGTGACAGTGAGTGAAGGGGGGGAAGGCAGATTTAGAGTACATGGAGAGGCTACATTTTTTTTTTTTAAGTGGTTGTGTGAGTATCATAAGTGCTGAAAACCTCTAGAAGGACAGCTGTGCACTCTCTGTTCACCGCGATTCTTTCTGAATAGTGGGGACACGGGAAGTCTTTATTACTTCTTCATGCTTTCTTGCATTTTTAGTACTCACAAAAATTTCATTAGTACCTATGAGGTAAAGCCCTTGATCTTGAAGAGAAAATTCAAATACATGATTAATTCCAAATGTCAATAAGGGGTGGGAAGAAAATAAGATGGTTAACTTGTAAGAAACCTGGGGGAGTGTGATCCCCACTTCTGATGTGATGGAGGCAGAATGTAAGTCAGTAGTGGGGCCATTTCAATGAGACCTGAAAAATAAGAGAGGCACTCGGGGCAAGGGAGTGTTCTAGGAAGAAGGAACAGCTAATACAAAGTCCCTGAAACCAAAAAAAAGCATTTTGTATGGTGACCACCTATTATTTCTATAATAATAACCCATTTTATTCCAATAGCTACTAGAGCCATTCAACACGCCATAGGCCACATCTGAACCCTCTTGTTACAGGCAAGTAGTTGGCATAAGACTGACAGAAGTTGAGGAAGGTGACCTTCACGTGCCACAATTGAATGATTCTCTACATGATTCTCGAGGGGCATCTCCCCAGAGGCCAACTCGGGGTCTCCCTTACTTTCTTGGATTTTAGACTTTTTTCTTTTACATTTTGACATTTCTGAAAACAGAGAGTGTCTGCAATCAATGTGTCATTCACACATTGTGCTTTGCTTGTTTTCTTTTCCCAAAAAGGCTATTACTGAATCGATGATGCATCTTGCAAATACTGGCGTTTTGGGATGGCTAAAATCAGTGACGGATGCAAGGACTTTTGAGGGCTGTTAAGAGGACCAGCCTCAGGATGTGGGAGGGAGTTGGTGAAGTCACTGCTTCCCTTGATGGGAGACATGAGGGGGGTGGCAAGGAGGTATAGGATGGGTCTTGTCTTTGAGATCTCTGTGCACCGGTGTAGATTCCCTTTGTTTTGGGGATTTTGCTTGGAATGAAAAGTTGCTGCTGGTCAAGCTGAAATGTAGAGTCAGGTAGGAGGCCTCTCACCAGGGCAAGTCTTGGTATGAGGATATCTGCTGGAAAAAAAAAACAAAACAGGCAAACATTATGCAAGACCATCTTGGCAGTGTAAACAGGCAACAGCCTCTAGAGCTCCTCCCTAGCATATGTCAGACAATTACGCATCCCCATGCTCAGTAGGCATATTCCTCCATGTTCTTGCCCATCTTCCCTGAATCTGACCCCCAAACAAATGAGGGACTTGCTGTAGGGGAAGGCACTACATCTCCAGAGATAGAGCCCCTCTCGCTCTCTCTCGCTCTCTTCTTGGACTTGCAGTTTTCTTTTCTCCATCCTGCACCCAATGCAGCCACCCCACGAGTGACACCTGAGTGGAGCTACCATAACAAAGTTCCATGCAGGATACAAGGAGGCTTTCCATGTGGTCCTGGTCAGCTCTCAGGAAGCAACTAGAAAGGAAGCCGACCACAACAGTTAAGTACGATCATGTTGGAGAAACACCAGGGTGAGAAGAAACCCAAGAAACAGGGGAAGTCAGACGTTGTATCCCTACCCTGCTGCGGTAGATAGAGAAATAGCCTGAGGAAACTTCCAGAAGAGGCTACCAGACAGAGAGCGGAGAACAGCACAAGCCAGCTTGGACAGGAAAGGGAGAGCTACTCCCTGTGGCTGCAGGATGGGTGTGCACAGACAGCACTGTTTCCCCAGACCCTGCTGGTCCCTGGATGCCTAGCGAAGGAGGGGAGACCCAGAAAGATTTTCAGCTAAAAGTGAAAAGACTACTGACTGTGCTGTCCAATAGAGTAGTCTCATGTCACAGACAGCTGTGTAGCTTAATGAAAGTTAAATGATTTTTTTTTTAAAAAAACAGGGCCCTCCCTAGTGGCACAGTGGGTTAAAGCGCAGCACTAAGAAGCTAAAGCCACTTCAGCATGAGTTCGATCCCCACCCTGGAGGTGATCCACATGGTGCGGCAGACCTCTCCTGACCTGCCTGCTGCTCCCCTCAGCAGTGTGAATCGCCGGTTGGCCTGTTTAATGACACACTCAGCTCCTCAGCTGACACATTAGTCACATTTCTAGTGTGTCATAGCCATGTACAACTGGCTGGACTTGTGGATGAGGAGGTACAGGACAGATATGGCACAGTAGAGATTCCCTTTGGACTGTTGCTTTAGAATGACCACTGAGGATGGCTGGATAGCTAGACAAAGGAAGCAGTGATGGCCTTCATGTTTACTGTGTATTGGGCACCATCTAAGTGCTTCCTGTGTGTTGTTCCTAGAAACATAGACATCCAGAGGTTCATATACCTGCCCATCAGGGGCACAAGGCTGTGGCCACTTTTCAGCATTTTCTAAGGCTTTGCCTAGCTCAGCTTCTGACTTCTAGACCCAGAGTCCTAGTGGTTATATTTTAAAGAGAGTGTCTGAGCCTCAGATTTGCTGAAAAGTCACCATCCTACCAGCTGTGGATGGCCAAGAAGTACCCCACTGGGGAGCTCCCACATTCCACCATGAACATTGCCAGGAAATCCTTCCAAGTGTCTGAACCACCTTTCCAGTTGATGCCTGCCAATTTGTTGCTTATTTCTTCAACTTAATTTTTCACCTCAGAAAATGGAGTCTGTGTCATATAATCCCCAGGACTCCTTCAAGTAGCTATCATTCTCCCCAGTGTTTACACCTAAGAGAACCACCAAGTCATAAAGAGATAAAGTGACTTGCCCAAGGTCATACTTTGTCCAAGATAATAAGTGGTAGGACCAGGATTCGAACCCACAGAGTCTGGCGCCAGAGTCCAATTTGTAGCCATGGTGCTATACTGCCTCTCATCATAAATCTTGTAGAACTAGAAGACAGCTGCTTAGTGTACTTTTCACCTGTTTTGGCTGGAGTGGTATGAGAACTTGAGTCCATGCCAGAAAAGCTTGGCTGAAAGTTATGCCCAGGCATAACACAAATGCCTCACATTCAGGGGACACTTTATGACAATTTTAGAGTATTTTTCTGCCAGAAGTAGTTGTGGTAGTAGTTATGCTACAATTACACCATGTTTTTCAGTTTACAAAACACCTTCATTTGCATGTTCTCATGCAAATGACTCCAGCCCTGAGAAGCGGACAGGAAAAGTATATTTCAGAGAAATATCCAGAGAAGGTGAGACACCTATTCAAAATGACTGCCCCCTTCTGCCACAGCCACCTCCTCCCCACTCCTTCTCTGGAACACAGCTGTTTCTGGAGTCCTGTGATCCACTGATCAAGAGTCCCTCAGCCTTGTTGGTGGGTCTCAAAGTCAAGTCAACATAGGGAACATAAAGCCATGACCCTGTCACCAGCCTAAAGGAACTGAGGTCATGTGTATCCGAAACACAAACAATTTCAGAATAATTTGAGCCTTCCTCTTGCATTTTTCAGATGTTGAAAGGAGCACTAAACCCACCTCAGAGCTTGCAAAGGGCCCTTTCTCTCTCTCCCCGCAACCCCCTGGCCCATTGTATTTATAGATATCAGTTTCTCCTATGAATCTTTGAAAATATTTATTATTAAAAATTGCCATGTGTTGGAAGCAGCCCAAATGCCCAAAGTAGATGACTGGATAAAAAAGATGTGGTACATATATACAATGGAATATTACTCAGCAACCAAAAAAGAGAAACACATGTCTTTTGCAGCAACTTGGATGGAGCTGGAAAAGATCATGCTTAGTGAGATAAGCCAGAAAGAGAAAGAAAAGTATCGGATGGTTTCACTCATAGCAGGAGTATAATGGACCAGGCGAGAAAATAACAAAAATAATGAAAAACCATATACCAGAGACATTTTGCAGGGGTGGGGGGGATGGGGAGGGAAGTGCATGGGATTATGGTGATGGCACACGGGTGACATGGTGATGGGAAACCCGCAGGGATTACAATTGAGATGGGAAAAAAATGTACAAAATGATGTAAAAATAAACTGTTTTATAATAATAAAAAAAGGTATCAAAACCTAAAAAAAAAAAAATTGCCATGTGTATGGTTTAAATAGTGACAAACTTTCATGTCTCTCCCAGTTAGTTTATAAAACAAAGCATTATACTGCCTCCGACCCTGCAGAGTCCCATTTCACCCCCTCATCCCTGAACTGCTTCCCTGCAGTTATTCTCTTGCTTTATAGTTTGTCTTAATCCACTTGAGTTGCTATAAAAAAAAAATTCCATAGAGTAGATGGCTTATAAACAACAGAAACTTTTCCTCACAGTTCTAGAGGCTGGAAGTCCAAAGGTGCTGACCTTTGATTCAATGTCTGGTGAGAGCACTCTTCCTGGTTCATGGGCTCCATCTTCTCAGAATAACCTTGCAATGCCAGAAGGGGTGAAGGCACTCCCCGGGGTGTCTTTCATAAGAACAGTACTTTTTCCTGTGGGTCCCACCCTCATGCCCTAATCACCTCAAAACCATCACCCACTCAGGGATTAGATTTCAACACAGGAATTTGGGGAGGTCATTACCATTCAGTGCATAGCATATTCCTGGACCACCTCTCAACCTTCTCCCTGAAAATATTTCCCCAGCCACACCCACAACTCTCTTGCACCTCAGTCCTTGTTCCTTGCTCAACATGGGTCTGACATGACCTCTTTGACAGGGGGAGGAGGGACACAGAACAGTAAGGCTAGTGCTCTTCCAGTTTAGGGGATTAGGAAGGTGGGGTATTAGGAACAGAGAGAGACACACTTTACAAAGAGCAAAAGGGCTTCCCTTCATCCTGCTTCCTGGAGTGGTGTTGGAGCTGGGTCTCTGGAATAGTCCTTATCACCATGTGAATTCTGAACAGCCTTGCTCCACTGAGGCTTCCTAAAACTGTCATGTTTTTTTTTTTTTAAATTAAGCATGCATTGTGTTTCTAGTAGTGTCATATGTACAGGCATAGTGTCTAGTAGTGTCATACATGTATAGGGGTGTGTGTGTGTATGAATATATATATTTTATTTATTTACATATATACGTGTCTATATGCATGTATGTGTGTGTGTGTGTGTGTGTGGTGTGTGTGTGTATGGACATGCTTGGAAAAGCTGAGGTAGATCCTACTGACATGGCTCATAGAAACCACAATCCCCAAAATGAAGTTGCTAGGCACTGAGAGTCTGGAGCTTTGGGTACTCACTCCTGTAGTTACCTCTATATGCCACTAGATGTCAGTGATGTGTAGGAGGGGCAGGTTGCTAAGGGTGCTGGGCTTTGGACAAAATTGTAAAAACGTGCAGAATAAACTGCTTACTGTAGAAATTGTGCTGTTCTATGTAAGTTATGACTATTATATCATTTGACGTGTACAGAGATGCGCTGATTTTAAATATCACTTACAGAAACTCTCATACGCATTCAACAGTCAAGGAAACTAGTGTCTAGAAAGGCAAGGGGTGTAAGTGGTGGTGTTCCCTGCTCCATCCAAAAGCTCCAAGCCAAGATAGCTAAAGAGGCTGTAACAGTCCTGGTATGAGAGAGTGTTCAACCAGACCACCCTTTACTGCTACCAAACTGCTAAGAACAGCATCTCCTCAAATGTGGGGCCAATAAATGACTCCACAAATACAAGACCAAGCTCTGCAGTCATTACAACCCCTATGGGACAGGGTTGGGGGAGGGGGTCACAGTGGACTGTGTTGGAGGACTGTGGGTGATTTGGTGGTGAGAATGCTATGGTGACTACACCCAAGGGGGATATCCTATACTGTCAAAATACTAGCAAGGGTGTAAAATAACGGCACTTCTATAATAATAAAAATAATCAAACAAACCAAATTTAACAGCAATAAATGAGTACATAAAATTAACCCCCTATGCATATCCGTAGGGTAGCAGCACGTGTGCTCATTAATGAGGCAGATACAAGGTGCAGGCTGACAAGAACCAAGTAGCACTAGCAGGCTGTCTGTGTCCTATTAGCTACATGGGAAGCAACAATCACTCTGACCAGCGTGGGTCTCACATGAGGATTACTAAAAGGTCTCCAAAGACCCAGGCCCATCCTTAATGAGCATGCAGACACACAGGAGGTGAGCTGGAAAGGCTTCTTGTCCAGATCCTTCCTGAATAATCCTGAGCTCTGCTGAAAAGTTAGAGAAAAGTGAGGAAGGCCCAAGGCTAAATTCACTTGGTGAAAATCTGCATGTACATAGTTCCAACAAAGTTCAGTGCAGATGTATCTGCCTCTTGGTTGCAGGAAAGCACGTGCCTATGAAACAGGGGCAGTGACTGGTCCAGGTCACACAAAGAGGAACCTTCTCTGACCTTAGTGTCCTCCGCCTTTAAATTCACAGCACTGGATATGACTGTCAAGGGAATGGCCTGTGGGGTAGGGTGCTCTACAAAGGCTACAGAGAAGTCTTGCAAAGGAGAGGAAGGTGCAAAGGCCCTGGGGTTATATCCCAGTGAAAAAATCCTAGCAGCCTTCCCTCTGATACTCTTTCCCAGGAAGGGAACCCAGATGGTACCAGAAACAAAACAGAGAAGCCCACCTTGGGAATGACTGAGGAATGAAGATGCCCCCTCAGGAAGGTGCCCAGCCATGCTCAGAGGTCCTGATGGCAAGATGGAAAGATCCCTATATATCTCATGGCCACAAGGCCGAGTTACCAGAAAGAAGATCTTAGCTCAGCAGGATAAATGCTTGCTTTGTACCAAATCAACAGTGGTAAAATCACTTCAATCCAGTTACAACACCATGTTCTTTTCCCACTGAAATGGGTCAGAGATGATGAAGAGGTTCATGATGTTGATGGCTGTGAGGTAGGCCTTGTTAGCCATGTTTTGTAGCTGGAGGGTGTGAGTCCCCAAGAGGACTTCGCTGAGCATGGCCCTGCGGAAGTGGGAGAGGGGGTGCTTGTAGACCTAGGTCTCTTTCCCCCTTTTCCTGATGGGAGTGAGTGAGTGAACTCCACATTCCTGTAAGGGTGGGAGCAAGTTCTGAAGGATTCCTCCAGCTTGCTTTTAGGGTGAATGTGTGCACCCAGGGCTGGGCTTGGGAGCTGATGACAGCTGGAGTCCCTGCCTCCTACCTGGAGGTTCTCTCACTGTGCTGAGAGGAAGACAGCATGCAGCCAGGTGCCCTGCTTGAAGCAAATTCCTGGAGAGTGATGAACAGAGTGGGGGAGGAGGCTGCCAGGAGCCAGGGGCTGAGAACAGGGTCTCATGGGGGCAGAAGAGAGGCTTGGAGAGATAAGCAGAGCATGGGATGATGTGATCAAACAGTGTTTGTGGAAGAAAGATGATTCTCACCGAGAGGAGTGCTGGGGCGGGGGAGACACCGGAGAGCCATGTGTACGTGAAGGCTTTTGAAGGCGCAGACACAGGGGTCTGGGGAGTGCAGACCCGTCCGGCTGGCAATCCCGGGCCACACAGGACACACAGCTCTGTGAGTAAAAGATAATCCATGTGCCTTTGCAGTGCTGCTTCGTTCTTTGCAGAATTTACCAGTGGTGGGATTAAGTGCTCTGCTTTCTCTCTTTCTGCTCTTCCACTGCTACCGGATTAGCATTTCTGGGGCCACTGTCTTTTTTGTTTTCATTAAATTATTTGTATATTGCTCTGTTTTATTTGCTTGTGGTTTGTTTGGTTTGTTAAGTCAGAATTCAAGATTTTATCCAGGTTTCTTATCTCTTGCAGATTTTGGTTTTAGAGGGATAGACACATGTGCATATAAACCCATCCAGGAGTTTGGGGCTGAGAAATACTGTATGCTTGAGTTTGCCAGAGGCTGTTGAGGAAGCTTCGATGTTCAGCAATGCTACCTTGTGTATCGGTTTTTTTTTCTTCTCAGCTTATAGGGCAAAATAGTGTTCACTCCTTCTCTTTACTTTTGGAGAAAGTTCAGGAAATTCCTTTGGTGTATTTTAAAGAGGACAGGGGTGCAACCTGGTTTCTGTATGGTGAAAATGTGGGAAATTTCGGTTTCCAAATGTCCGTGCTGGAGGAAGTAAGCTGAACATTGAGGCTTGGTTCCTGGGCCGCAGGCCCAGAGCAGGGGATGCCTGGCAGGGATGGGTTGCCCTAGAAAGTCAGGGGGTAATTTGTGTTAGAGTGTATAGGCACAGTTTTGAGCTCCTGCTAAACCTCCAGGGTCATGGACTTCAGCAGTAAAAAATAACTTCTCCCTATCAACTTTGCATGTCAGTGAAAAGAAAACATCCCTGTGGCAGAGAAACCTCTCCGGAAAGCTGCCTCTTCAGCACAGGGAGGAGAAGATGGCATAGGGAAGGAAATGGGCTCTGGGAGCCAGGGTCTCCAGATCTGTGCCCCTGACTGATGCCTGTCCTTCAAACGTCAGCCAGCCTCATCTATAAAATGGGTGCACAGAGCTAATCTCAAAGGCTGTGGTGAAGACTGTAGAAGAAGCCTATAACAAACAGCTCCTTTGTACATAGCACATACTACACAAATGTTAGATTTGTCAGTGAGATTTTATTGAATCATACTCAGGCACAAATTAAAAGTGTGTATGTGCACATGTGCATGGGTATACCCCCTCGCCAGAACTGGCCTTCCAAGAAAAGGGATTTAAATGTGTGAGAAAGGAACAAATTATTCCCTAAGAGGGTGGGAGACCCTGGGAAAATTTCTGTAAGTTGCTGAGACTATGCCTTCTCCTTTCTAGAATATTCCAAGGAAGAGAAATCAGCCAGTGGCCCAGCTGTTGATTTTCTTGGGCTGAGGGTCCATATGTTTGGCTGAGTTAGTTCTGGCATCCTGGCCCTGGGGGCGGGGCAGTGCATGTCCTAGGGAATGGCTGCCCTGGGTGCCTTCCAGACAGCTGCTTTGCTGTCCTGTGGCCACAGCACAGGGGAGGTCGAAGCACAACGGGGGAAGGGGAAAATTTGGCGCTTTCCTGCTTTGGGTGGGCCTTGTAGGCTGGGGAGCTCCAAACTGCAGGAGATGGAGGGGAGCTCCCAGGGGCCTCAGTATTGAACCGAGTGTCTGTGCTGATGAGCTCCATCTGGAAACCTCCCCCAGAACAATGGCATCAGCAGTTTTATCCTCCACGTTGGCAATACATCATCCGGAATCATCCCCTTGTTAAGGCAACAGCCCTTTCTTCATTGACTAGGGACTCAGGGTCAGCCCCTTGCTGTGCACCAGGGGGAGCAGGGCACAGTGACAGAACATTTGTCACATTCCTCAGCATGAACCAGCACAGTGCTGGGTGCTCTCCAGGGATCCCCATCGTGCTAGTTCCCTGACCAAGTAGGCACTTTCCCTACTTTGCAGAAAAAGAAACTGATAACTAGAGAGATCAGGTTACTTGTGGAAAGTCACAGCTGGAAAGAAGTGCTAGGGTTCAGGCCCAGGCTCTGATCCTAGGGTCCAGGCTTGTAACCCAGAGTGCCTGCATCATTGTCCTGATGGGAGGGAGTCACCCTATTACGGAGAAACCGAGAGGCCAGTCACGAGGCACAGACTGTCACTGGCTTAGCTCAGGCTGGCCCGTGGCTACAGGTTACAGGCTGCAATGTGCAATGGGTGTGTGTTAGGGTTGGGGGAGAGGAAGTTAGAAGCAAGTCAGCAACTTGAGCCCTAGCTCTTCTGTTTATTGATTGTGGGGTATTGACCGCTCCCAC
Source organism: Condylura cristata (assembly GCF_000260355.1). NCBI lineage: Eukaryota > Metazoa > Chordata > Mammalia > Eulipotyphla > Talpidae > Condylura > Condylura cristata. The sequence continues at coordinate 42,650,566 of NW_004567116.1, read as the reverse complement.
TTTCTGGAAATCGAATAAAAATACACTTTACCAGATTAAGGAAAGAAATTGTGATAACCAGGTGTCCTGGTATCTCTTGGGTGTGTGTCTTTGAATGTAAGTATGATAATTGCTGATAACCGGGAAGTTATGGCTTCTCCAGCAGTAGGGAGACCTAGTCAGTGTAGGGGCCTCAAACTGAAGGAGACCGCAAAATAAATGTACAAGGCCCACAGCCCTCCTGGCAGGCTGCAGGCCTGTGTGTCTTCCTGGCAAGGGAACCCATCTTGGTGGGTCCACCTCTCAGGACAGGACAATACAGGGCCCTCTCAGCATCCATTCAAACTTCTGAAAGTATTGGGAAGATTGTAAGGGAATGTATACTTCCTATTGAAGACATAAATTACAAGTTTTGTTTCTGTTGGTCAAGAAGGACTTGCTGAGTAAGGGAAGCTACATAAGGAGGCAGAGTGTAAGATGCAGGGGTTTGGGTATCAGACCTGAGTTCAAAACCTGCTTACCACCTAGGTGTACCTCTTGACTCTTAAGTTTCCATTTCTGCCTAGGAAAAGGGGAGCATACTACCTCCCCCACCTTGAAGGGTGGCCATGAGGATTAAAGTCCAGGTATGGGGAAGCCTCTATAGATAGGGCTTCCTGACTATGGCCTGGGCCCCATTTCCAAGAGTGGCCTGGCCCTGCTTCTTCACCCTCTTTCCCATGCCCTATCAGGCAAAGCTTGAAGATGTCCAGGCTGAGCCAAGAGCTCGGAGATGGACACACCTCCTGCCAGGTAGGGCTGCATACAAGTCATCTTCCAGGAGAGAGGAATCGATCTGGCCCCATGCTGGGTCTGGCCACAGATCTTTGACCCAACCCTGGACTAATGCACAGCTTGGAGCTGGTGCAGGCGCTGATCTGGGACAGCCTGGAGCCACTGACAGCTTTGTAAATCAGGCCCTGGCCTTTGAAGCTTCTGCATGCTCCCCTGGAGGAGCCTGAGCAACTTGATCTTCTTAGAGCAGGCGCTCCTCCCCCAGGCCTGGAGTCTCCAGGAATGGCTGGAGCCTGATTTATGGAGGCTTCTGATAGCAACAACCCAACCTGGAAGGGGAGGCCCAGGAAAGAATGAGTATGTCCTATGACCTGGCCTCCCAGGCTGGGGAGACAATCCTGGAGGGAGGGCTGCCTCCCTGGGGCTCTGCTTGGACACTGCTCCCCACCCCTCCGGAATCTGGCCTGCCTTCTTGCTGAAAAGAGTCATCTCTTCCTCCCAGAGTCCCTTCAGAAAAGAGTGAGGGGAGCAGAGCCCTCCAAAGCAGGCATCTGTGGAGGAGAAAGGCGTGATGGATGGCTCTGTTTGGAGTCAGACTGGGCCTGTATGCCAGCTCTGCCATTTCTAAGTTGTGTGGCCTTGACAGCTATTTCACATTCCTGACTTCTGGTTTTTTTATTTTGTCATATGAGATTAATAAATGGAACTGGCTTCATCTGTATGAGGGAATACATTAGCCAGCAAATATAAAGCACAGTGGCCAGGTCATTTTAGGTGCCAAGAGAGGGTTCTCGTGCCGTCTTGCTCTTTCCTCAATCCAGACACTCAGACTGCCTTACCCTAGACCCCAAGGTTGCTCAAGTCACTGTGAAGACCTGTGCACAGAAGTATCTATGAATTATTCTCTGACTTTCCCAAGCTTCCGGACCTGTGCTATCAATAGAACTTTCTGCCATCATGAAATGTTCTTTATCTACACTGCTCAGTAGAGTATACATTAACCACTTGTGGCTCTTCTACTTTTTGTTTTGTTTTTTGTTTGTTTGGTTCTCTTCTACTGTTTGAAATGTGCAACTGAGAGACTAAGTAATTGTTCATTGTAAACATAAGTGTGACTAGCTACATGTGGCTAGTGCCTGCCATATCGGACGTCAATGGCCTAGACCTTGGAGAAGACCTAACTTGTCATTGACTCCAGTTTGTGACTTCACACCAATCACTTTACCTCTTTGCCTTTCCTTACCTGTAAAATAAGACCTGGTGATGGGATTAAGTGGGGCAAGATATGTGCCTTGTTCAGAGAACACACGATTTCACTGTAATTATTTCATGTTGATTGAGCTCCTCAGAGAGGAGGCCTGACCCAGGCTTTGGGACAGATGTGTGGCTGAGAGTTGCCCCTGTGAAACAGAGATGAGTGGGTGCAGTTCTAGTCCTCCCCCTGTTTTCTCTGACCTTTAGGCTATTCCTACTCTGGCTTGGGCGTCCTTCTTTGCTCCAAAGATGTTCCACATAAAACCATAACTCTTCAGAACGAGGTCACCTGGTTACCATTAGCTGCAAGGGAAGCTAGGAAAGGAAGGATCTGGTGAGAGGAAGCAAATATGCCTTGGTTCTTTTTAGCCATTCTTGATTTGTTGTCTGGAATTGAGCCTATTGCCTTCCTTGACAACATCGGGCATTGTTAATGTACAAGACTGGGCAGAGAATGGCTCTCAGGCTGGACACTCACTATGCCTGCTTTAAGAACCAATGAATAGCTGGCTTATAGCACTTTATAATTTGCCATGCACTTTTGACCTGTGCTTCTGTTTGAACTTCTTGGGTTTATGAGACAACCCAGGGCTTGCAAGCCCAGTTTTACAGATAAGGGAAATGAGACTGTAAGGGGTAATATGACTCATTTGACCAGTAAATCAGAGACCTCAGTTATCCAGATTGTCAAGCTGCCTCCTGCAAGTTGCAAAATGACTAAGCTGAGAGCAGAGGTTAGAAGTCCTATAGCAGTTCATCCCAAATATCTGGCTCAACAGCCTCGCACATAGATAATCCAGCACTAAATGCTGGCTGGATGGATGTCTTCATTAATGCATTCCTTTCATTAAGCTGTCCTCTTGCCTTCATGAGGACTTTAATTTTTAACTTTAGATGGTAGTCATAGTGTTGGCTACCTACTTATCTTCACTACAAGTGAAGAAGACACATCCCTTTCTAGGCCTGGCTGGCTGTAGCTTATCATTCACTGGTTCTGGGCTAGCCATGTGAAAAGACTGGCCAAGCTAAGTGGGGCTCCTCTGGCCAGGAAATGGTGAGAGGATTTGTATTCACACCTCTGACTTAGCTTCTGAGAACTTAGTCCAGAAGTCAGGAGTTCTCACGCAGGGGACAGTGAGAAAACCTGTAGGGAAAGAAGGCTGCATGAGTAGGGGAAATCAATGACCCCGTGCTCAAAGAGCAAAGCACCCTGGCTCCAGAGACCTTCAGTTGGTTCTGTCCCTCAACTCCCATTCATGGCCACACATCTGCATGTAGAATGTGTTGCCATCAATGCTTCGAAAGCCATGGGCCTCGCCAGGCTGTCTGCTTCTCGAGGCTGAAGCTGAGTCCTATGTGCCTCCCCAGTGCTGGGCTGCACAGGGACTGGGGGACCCGGAAGTAGAGAAGCAACAAGCATGCTGCTTCCCCAGGGCTCATCACCTTTTGAACTACCTGGAGATCCACCTGAATGACGGGAAAATTCCTAGCACTGAGCTCTCTAGCAGACCCTAGACTGGCTGGGAGGTGAGGGATAATGGGACAATGAAGCTGGCAGTGGTGGAGGTGGAGAGGGGATCTGAGGAAACTCCTGGTGAGTTTGAATCTGACTTCCAAGGAAGGAGAATCTTGGTGTACTTGGTGTGGGGGAGGGGAGTGCTATTGTAAGTAAAGGCTCAGGTGAACAGGGCGTGGAAGTGGGAGAGGATAGGTGGGCAGGCAAAAGTGTCATGGAGTATAAGTTGAGAAATGAGGATGGTAATGAGACGTAGCAAGCCGACACCCTACAGTCCCATTTTTGCCCACATCATAGATGTCACCTGGGGTCTAACTACAGATTCTTTTGTTTTTTTAAGATTTATTTATTTATTTATGCATACAGAACTGGGGTAGAGGCCACAGGTGCAGGGGTGGTGAGAGGACTCACCAGAGACAGAGTGGGGAGCAGAACAGGCAGATGGACAAAATAAACTGCTAAGGGGAGCAGCGGGCAAAACGGGAGTTCTGCTGTGCCATGTGGGTCACCGCCCTGGCCTGGGATCCAACTCCTGCTGAAGTGTCTGCAGCTAGCTTCATAGCTTTGCACTTCAACACGTTGTGCCACCAGGGAGGGGCCACTAATTTCAGATTCTGATTGAATCGGTTTGAGGTGGAGTCTGAGCTGCTCATTTCTAATACCCCTGGTGGTGCCGATGCCACCAGTGTGCAGCTCAAAGACACACTTGGAGTAGCAAGGTTTTAGACACTAGAGGTGGTTGAATTTTTAAAGCAGCAACAAGATTGCAGTTGTGTTGAGTCTTAGAACAATCACCCTGGAAGCTGTAAAGAAGCTTCAGCAGGGAAGAAGAAAGCAGACAGAGTGAGAGATTGATTTTCTCTTGGCCTCCAACACCTAGGATGGTAGCTGGCTCGTAACAGATAATCAATACATGTATGTAAAGGCATAAATTAGCCATTTATGATAGATTTTTTTAAATTGAGAAAGCAGGGAAAATGGATGAGGAAAGTGATTCCAAGCTGGTAGACCAATATTATATAAAACACTCATGTAGGCCAGTCCAAATTGAGAAGCTGTCTTAAGGCAGTGGTTTCCTAACTTGTTTTGGCCAAGGTTCTGATTGCTTAAATGAAATCCTAATGGAGGCCCAGTATATGAATCAGATTAAAAATAATTAAGTGCCCTGGCTGATGCAGGGGTGGGGATGTTGGAACCTGACATCCTCCTCCTCCCCCTTTCTACCCTCTCCCAACAACCTGCAGCTTCTCCTGGTATCCTCCCTCTGGGCTCTCCAAAGTATCAGGGAGAAGCCAGCCAACTCCTCCCCTGCTCCAGGAGGGGTGAGGGGCTCTTCTACAGGATTCAGGGGGGATACTCTATTTCTGGCTCAGTTTCCCCCAGTAGGCAGTACGGTCTTGCCTGATAGGACATGAAAAAGACCATCTCGGAATTCTCATGCCTAGCAGTTGAAATCTGGGTCCTATAAGGAACTCAGAGAAGGATAGTGAGCAGAGGGGGACAGGCGAACCAGGGAGTCCCAAGGAAGGGGCTTCCATTGCTAGACCCACAGGCGCACTAATCTGCCCCACCCCCGCCCCAAGCAGCAAAGAGAAGGTGGGTAAGAAGAGCACCAGGGATCTAGTGCATCTTAGAGCCAGAGTCCTGGATTCCAGTCCCAGCTGGGGTGCTTCTAGCCTGCCATCCTGAATAAGCCCTCCACTCCTCGTCTTCATTCCTCATCAGTAAACCAGAACGCCAGGTCCTTCCTTGGGAGGGTTGTGATTCAGAATGAGTTATCAGAGTGAGCGGAGCTTTCTTACCACACTGCCTCTTCGCAGGCTGCAGGTACCAACCCACAGCCTGTCTTTGCTCCAGCACCAGCATCTGCACCTTGCATCTGAGCAGGAAGCACAGTCACACTGACAAATCTCTAGGCCCCCAAGTAGTGTTCCTAACCAGTTAGAGGTTTGGCGTGTATTCTCAATTGCTGCTGTCATATTTTTTCAAATAGCCAAGTATTTAAATATCGTCAGCCTGATCACGCCTGCAGGCCTGTAGCTCTTGTCCCGTGCAGGCAGGAGTTTAAAATGTGGCTGCAGGTTCATAGAAGCAACAGTGGGCACCAGAATATTGGCTTCAGGTCCCAGCTCTGCTCCTTGCCAGCTGGGTGACCTTGATTACTGCTTCACTTCTTGGAGCCTCTGTTTCCTCAACATGAATAACAAACATTTGGATAGTGTTTCCTGGATTCAAAGCCGCATCTACCTGCTTCTGTAAGCCACGAATCTGAATGTAATTCATCGTCCCCATCCCCATGGCCGCTAGTAATTTAGAAACTCTCCTTATGGCGTGGGTTCTGGATGCCAGCTCCCTTAAAAAGCTGTGTGATTTAGGGCCCTCCCCAGTGGCACAAAGGGTTAGGATGCAGCACTGCAAGCTGGCCGCAGCCACCTCAGTGCCAGTTATATCCCCACCACAGAGGTGACCCACATGGCGTGGCAGACCTCACCTGACCTGCGTGCTGCTCCCCTCAGCAGTGTACTTCGTCGATCTGCCTGTTCTGCTCCCTACTCTGTCTCTGGTGAAGCCTCTCACTGCCCTTGCACCTCTGGCCTGTGCCCCAGCTCTGTAAGCTATGTGATTTAGGACACGTCCTCGCCTGCTTGGAGTCTCATTTTGTATAAAATAACAACAATTTGGCAAATAAATATCACCAGTTGCAGTAAATGAGAGCCACATCTGTCATTTATTTGTACATTATTGTCTTTGGCCTTGGATCAAAGATTAGGTCTCAAATTCAGCTCTCCTGGGCTAGAACACACACTCTAGCCTGCCTGCCACACTTCCCTGCTGAAATGAGGATATAAAACCTATGCAGAGAGGGGTGGAGGGTTAGTAGCCATCAGGATTGGCCATGCTTTGTAAACTGTAAAGTGCAGGGTCCAGGAAAGCTCCCAGCATTGTTCTGCCTTGGTGTAGCTCCAGAGCCCCTCGCTCCCTCTGGTCAGGTGAATCCAGTCACTTGTCCTGGCCTGTGAACATTTTCTGTCATGCTAAAAATTACTCAGCAGGCCCTTCCCATTTCTTTTTCGCTCCGACATAAAGACCCTGCTCTTGTGTTCACAGGCTGGAAAGAAAGAGAAAGTTCCCTACTGACCAGGCCTAAGGGCCTAAATCAGGAAGGTCTGGGCAATGTCCAGTTTCTAGCCCTCTGGCCTATTGTGGGACCAGGGCCCTGGTTTAGCTCCAGCTTGGGTTAGCCAGGAACTGAGCCTGTTAAACCCTCTCCTGGAAGAGTTCAGATTTCCCAGAGTGCACAGGCCTGCACAGCGACCCCGAGGCCTGAGCTATAGCACCTCGCCTCTCTGCTCTCTCTCCAGCACTGGCCAGGGGTTCGAGACTGGAAAGTCCCCTGGAAGAGGCAGGATGTCAGGGGTAAAAACAGCACCTCTCCTGCAAAAGAGGAAATGAGGCCTGAGATGACATGTCCATAGCCATGTACATAGGTACAGGGCTGAGATTTCAGCTGGAACAAACTCGCTCAAAGCTGATGCCTTTTTGTCTTTCTGGGATAAAAACCAAACCCTGTCACCTTGGGTCTCAGGACAGAGCTAGGTATAGAGTGGCCTTCTAGGATTTAATAGTATTTGTTCAGTGACTAAAGAAATGAGTAAATAATGTTAATAGGGATATTATTGTTGTGATGCAACAGAATGAGAAGGGTGGAAGAATCCAGAACTGCATCTGGACTGGATGATATACCATATAATAGTAATAATAGTAACTATAATAATAATACTATTAATAGTAATAATAGTCCTGTGCCAGGCCTATTCTAGGTACTTTGCATATTCACTTAATCAGTCCTCCCAAAAAGTCCATTTCAGTAGCTACAACTTTAGCTATGAGGTATGCAGAGGTTAAATGCCACACCCAGGGCATGCAGCTAGGGGTAACAAAACTGAGGTTCAAGCTGCAGTGTTTGACTCTGCAGTATTTGCAGAGTTGATGTGCGTAGCTATGTGCTCTGCTTTCTCTCTGCCAGGGGATGTGCTCATCTCTAAGATGGAAATATAAGAAGTTGTTGTACTAGAGCAGTCTGGGTTGATGCTGGCCATTAGAAGCCTGGCTGGGCTGTGGAGGGAGAAACAGACCCATTCCACTTCCTCTCCTGGCTGGTAGCTTCCAAGTGCAGTTAACAATTGGGGTGAGCAACCCAAAGAAGCAGAATTAATGAATGCAGTGAGAAGCAGAGATTCTTATTGAAAACAAATTTAGGATTACAACCAAGAGAACTAAGCCAGGGAAAGGGCCAGGAAGCCAGACTGCAACAACACAAGTGTAGCTTCAGCCAGTGGAGGGGCGGCATGCTTCCTTGTGGAGGGGACAGGCTGAGAGTCCTCTAGGAAAGCAGAGTGGCAGCTGCAGCCACTATGGCCCACTATGGCCTGGGCAGCTGGAAGTCCTGCAGGAGCTGTGTCCTCTCTCCCAGTGGCTGCTGGGGAAAACCAGCAGACTGCCTCAGCTGGAAGCTGGGGTTTTCAGGAAATGGAACTGAAGGGCCTTCTGAGAATCCTGCCACTGTGTATGAGCAGAGAGACCAGATAAAGGGAAGGGGCCACTTGGAACAGGAGAGCACAGGACCGGCACCAGTTCTGCTGGTCCCTCACTGAGGAACATACAGCTTGGACCAAGGCCAAGAGCAGAAATGTCCCATGTTCCTGTTTGCTGGGAGGCTTTGTGTTTGGAGTGCTGGTGGGGCTTTGGGGCTGTGGAGCTGGATGGTACGAGTTCACACAGGATGTGTGCTAACAGGCCTCTCTGATCCCAGGTATGGGCTTCCCACTGCAGCCTGTCTCTGCTCCTGCTGGGAGCTTGGTTGGATCAGATCCTCCTAGCAAGGGGATTGGCATTCCTTCAACAGATGGAATTCATCCAGCACCATTCCCTCCTAACTGCGGGGTAGTTACTCATTTCCTCGTCTGTCTCACCCTCGGGATGCACAGAGAATTTAAGGCCAATCTTTGTACTTCAAGGCAAAAGAACTTGCTGCATCTACATCCTGCTTTTTCTAGCTCTGTGACTTTGAAATGAGGCACCATACCTCTCTGAGCATCACTTCTCTGGATAATATAGGGTGATAACATAACTACTTTGGCCAGAGATGGGTGGGGGGCTTGCCCACTTACTCAGTTATGAGTCATTATTTATTAGGTGCCCACTATTTGCAAGACTCCAAGCTTGGGAGTCTTGGAAATCCCCAGCTCCATAGATCTTACAGTATATAAATAAACACCTGTTAAAATATAATATAAATATTATTTTGATAAATTCCCAGAAAAGAGAGGTTCAGGATAGTGGATTAAATTACACCAAAATGGGCCCTCCCTGGTGGCGCAGCGGGTTAAAGCACAGCACTAAGAAGCTAAAGCCACTTCCCCATGAGTTCGATTCCCGCCTGCCCCGGAGGTGACCACATGGCGTGGCAGACCTCTCCTGACCCGCCCGCTGCTCCCCTCAGCAGTGTACTTCGTTGATCTGCCTGTTCTGTTCCCCACTCTGTCTCTGGTGAAGCCTCTCGCCGCCCCTGAGCCTCTGGCCTGTACCCCAGTTCTGTATGCACAAATAAATAAATCTTAAAAAAAAAAAAATAAAATAAATTACACCAAAATGTAGAAGACATTTACAGACTTGGAAGTTAGACTATCTCTCTTGTCTTCATAACTTCTACTCATTGTTACTTTATTGTATAAGCCTGTTTCTGTACATATCAGCTAGCCTTGATATGTAACATATATGTCATAACAGAGTGACTGAAATGGACCATTTACTGGTTCCTTAATCGGAGGGTCAGTAGCCTGTCTGCCCAGAGTTGGGTGGTTCAGTATCCCCAGGTTTGTTCCTGTGCCTGAGAGGCAAGGTGACTCAGCCATGTGTCTCTAGCAATGAGCAGCCCAGCCTAGGCCACTTTGCATGATGAATGTTTCCCAAAAGTGGCAGAGAAGCTAAGCATAAGCCCTCAATGATTTTTCTTGCCTCTGTCTGACTTGCTTTTTTACTAATGTCTCTTTGTTAACCCAATGGCCCATGCAAATCACATGACCAACCTCCATCGGCACATGGGACCACACAAGGACGTGATATCTACATGAAGGTGTGATTCCTGTCACAATAAACCACCATCCCTAACTTCCAACATACCTCTGAGGGGTTGGTAATAGGTAATACTACACTGCTGCTGTTTGTATGAGTTATGCATGTAGTAAATGCTCAATTGGTAGATGGACATAAATCTGAGTAACTTGTTGCCTTATTGAGAAGGAAAGAGACCTTACATAGGAAATGCATGGTAACAAATTAGCAAAAATATCACATAAAGTGTGATGCCATGTCTAGAAATCCCAAGATACTGAGACTATAGCAGACCCTTCAATTTTCTTGATGATTTTGTCTTGGTGACATTGACCAAAAGGGAATTTTTCAAATAAGGATCTCCAAGATGGAGACTAGGTAGGTGGGAACTGAATCAGAGAAAGACATGGAAATATTTATCCTAGTTGACATATCACTCCTCCTGTTTACTGAGTTCCTATTTATCTCAATAACAGCATTAAATATTTCTAGGGATTGCTGCATTTAAGCCTCAAAGCAACCCTGTAGGTTGGTAGATGTTATCCCCACTTTACAGATGAAAACACACTCCAAACATTTATTTGTCCAAGGTTGCAGTGGAAATACAGAATAGGTGCAAGCTTCAAATCCAGGTCTGTCTGATTCTGTTTTTGATTGAAGAGCCTATTTTTAGTTGAAGATAACTGTAATCCACTACTGTCATAAAAAATGATACAGAACTATCCCTGGTAATTTTTATCCATTTCCCCCAACAAGTAATACTTTGCAAAATTAGGGAAAAAGAGCAGATCTAACAACTAAGACTTGAACATTGATAGTCTACTCATTTTATTTCCCTGGTATTGCCTGTATTTGTGTATGCTTACTGCTCTACTGTTTGATCTCCTGCAGCTTAGTGTAGCCAATCAAGACAATAAACAGTCCCCACGCCACAGTCCCCCTCACCTTCTGCTCTTTATAGCTATACCCACCTCTTCCCTCCCACTTCCTCCCCAACTCTTAACCCCTAGCAACTACTACTCTGTTTTCCATTTCTAAACTCTTTCATTTGAAAACTTATTATATAAACAAAATCGTAGAAAATACAACCTTTTGCTGTTGACCTTTCTTCACTCAGCAGCATTCCCTAGAGAGTCATTGGTATCACTAGTAATTGCCTCCTTATCATTGAGTAGTATTGCAATGGGTTTCACCACTTGCTGAACCATTTACTGTTGAATCTGGAGTATTTCCAGTTTTTAACTGTTATGAGTCAACTTTCTTTTTTAAAAAATGTTTATTCATTTTTGCATAAAAGAAATGAGGTGTAGGCCAGAAGCATGGGGAGTGAGAGGATTCACCAGAGTCAGAGTGAGAACAGAAGATCTAGTGAAATACACGTGGGTCTCCTCCCTGGCAGGGGATCAATCCCAGTCTGTACTGGTGATAGTGCTGAGGCAATCCCTAGGCCACCAGGGAGGCTCTATGGATAAAGTTTCCATGAACATTGTTATATGTTTTTGTGTAAAAAGCCCAGAAGGCAATTGCTGCATTATGTAGTAATTATATAACAATGTTTGATTTCATTAGAAACCCTATTTAATCCAATTTCTTTGCATCCTTACCAGCATTCAGAATTGTCTCTATGTTCTATTTTAGCCATTCTAACAGGTAATGGTGCTGTCTCTCTGTAGTTTTAACATGCATTTCCCTGATGACCAATGGTGTGGATAGCTTTTTGCATGTTTATTTCCTAGCCATACATCCTTCTTCAGTGAAATAGCTACCCCTATCTTTTGACCATTTTCTTTTTTTCTTTTTTTTTTTAAATTTTCTTTATGCATGCAGAACTAGGGTACAGGCCAGGGGTGCAGGGGCAAAGAGAGGATTCACCAGAGACAGAGCTGGGAGCCAAACAGGCAGATCGACATAGTACACTGCTGAGGGGAGCAGCAGGTGAGACAGGAGAGGTCTGCTGAGCCGTGTGGGTCACCTTCCTGGCCAGAATTGAACTTGAACTGAAGTGGCTGCAGCCACCATTGTAGTACTGCACCTTAACTTGGTTTGTCACCAGGGAGGGCCCTTTTGACCATTTTCTAATTGGATTGCTGTTGGGGATTTTTTACTGTTGAGTTTGAGAGCCCTTTACATATTCTACATGCTAGATCTTTGTTGGATATGTGGTTTGCAAATATTTCCCCTGCTCTGTAGTTTGTCTTCTCATCCTCTTCATAGAGTCTTTCACAGAAAGCCAGCTTGAATTTTGGTGAGATCCAAAATTGAATAGAATTTTGGTTGAGATTTTGCTACATAAAGCTTGTGTTTTTAACCACACTGCTCTACAGCTTCCTGTAACCTGGAGAAGGGAACTCTTGTTTTAGGAGAGGGATTAAACATGTTTGTGAGGTTCTAAGGGAGCGTTAGGCCAGCAGGAACATTCTGGAAGGAAGAAAATTTCAGCTCACTAGCAGAGTAAAGTAAGGCCAGGTTTAGAAGATGAAATGTGTTAGGAGTAAGCGCCTCATCATGAGAGCTGAAACAAAGACCGGCTGGTGTCCATGTGCATTCATGGAAGGAACGCAAATATCAGGAAGGGCTGGGTGACTATCCTTTCTAAGAAAATAGGAGTTCTAAGAATGAGGAGATTGGTATTTGAATTACCACTGCATAAATTGGGATATCTAACAACTGCATCCTCCCAGAGATTATTCAGTTTCAGAAATTCAGAAATTTCTAAACTTAGACATCTAGAAAAGCCATTAAACTGTCTCCATTTGGGGAGCAGATTGTGCCTTCAATTGGAGGCAGCCAATCAAACCTCAAGGTCTTTAGTTGTCCTCCCTTGAGGTAGAAGGCGGAACCCGCAGGCTTGAGGGGTCCAGGGCCTCTCTGCTCCGCACCTTGGGGGCCAGCAGTCTGGCTGCCTGCCTAACCTCCACTCCAGCATCTCTTCATTCAGACTGCCAAGGAGAATCCCTTTCTTTCCAGCACTTATGAGACTTAATTACCGATGGCAAAGTCCTTTGAGGCTTTGGATGAAAGGATGGGAGCAGTGCAAGGCTTGATTAGGCGTGTAGAACTCTGGGTACAATTAGCTCCATGAGAGACTGGCCCTGCCTTTATCTGTCTCCAGTTCTGTGTGACTTACAGCAGCTAATTATTGAAATAAAAATGGCCTGACCACCCAGCTGCTGGAAAGAGGGCCCTAATATCTATTAAGACTGCCTTTAATTATTGGAAATGGCGGCTGCTTCGGGCAGTGAGGGTTTTCCCATCATTATGGGCCTTTTTCTCTACCTCTTTGAGGCCTCGAGTACACGGAGACAGAAGTGAAATTCTGCCAACACTACTTCTCTCTCCCCTGCTTTCTGCCTGGACACCCCTTTCTGGGCTACCTTTGTTAATGAGCCTTACCTACACAAAGACTCCTCTTGTCATGCATGTCCCAAGGAGCCTTGCAATCATTGCACCATACAGAAATCCTGGCCCTAGATAGAGTACTTGAAATCTGTGAGTAGGGGTGTGTGTGTGTGTGTGTGTGTGTGTGTGTGTGTGTGTGTGTGTGTGTGTGTGTGTG
>NW_004567116.1:42548522-42637273 GCF_000260355.1 Condylura cristata | reverse complement strand
GTGTGTGTGTGTGTGTGTGTGTGTGTGTGTGTGTGTGTGTGTGTGTGTGTGTGTGTTAGAACATAAAAACAGCCTTTGGGCACAGATTATGACCCCCGTCTCACCCATGTTGCAGAAAAGTAAACTGAGGCTATGAAAAGCCACAGGACACACGGATGAAGCTGATGGCTTCTGGTTTGCACACCAACTGTAGCTGAGAGCATATCATGACACCCAAGTCTCAGTGCCCCCTCTCTATAACACAGAAGTCTGTGCTGCTCCAGGAAAGTATACAAAATGCCTTCAGAAATCTGAGGGGCTTCTATGGGTCAAAGGCAGTTAGTGTCAAAACGAAGAATCTCACTATTTCCAGAAGCCTTAAACTAAGGCCTGTTCCCTTTCCTCTATGGTGCTGCTTTCCCCCTGGGGCTCTTCCCTGTCACCCCTCAGCCCTCACAGAGAAGAGACCCATGAAGAGTGACCTGGATAATTACAGGTTAAGCCTGAGCACAGTCGGGGATGTGTATTAATCAGCCTGTCTTTCCCTCCCCCTGATTATCTCATAACATGGTCTCAGAACAAGCTCCATCAAAAATCAAAATTTGGATTGGGCCATTGTTCAGTTTTTCTGGAGACTTGGGTACTTTTGGATTGGGTTTCAAGCTTGATCCTTGAAAGGGTTTTCTAGGGAGAAGGGAAAAGTCTCTTTCAGTGGGGACTGAACTACAGAAGTGGCCATTTCTCAAAGTATGGTTCCAAAGAAGCTCAGTCCTAACAGCCAGTCAGCTCAACCTGAGGCCCAGAAACCTCGCTTTCAAAAAAGTCACATGGGCTTGAGTTGTCGCATGGAAGCACTTTATCAGGTACAGGAGAAGGGGATGCATGAAAAACATTTTGGCAGCACCAAAGAGCTCCCAGTGATTCTACCCAGTCCACCTGCAAGCCATATGCCCAACAGAGCTCCCGCCTCCTCTGGTCCCCTGGTTAACTCCTGCTTACGTGTGAGTGGTGCCTCCTTCCTCTGCTGCCCACTCTATGTCAGTAGTTCTTCTATATTCATGGTGCTGTAATTACCTGTAGATGTATCTGTGTCTAATCCAATTCCTTGTTCCCAAGGAGCAAAAATGGAAAAGAAGGGGAAGGGTGGCTGTACCTGAGGAAGGCTCACTGGGAAGATGAGATCCAGAAAATTGAAAGAAAAAAGTTCAATGTGATAAGAAGGCACAAGGACACATGGACTGGTTCCAGATCAGGCTGGAAGGGTTGTTTTCAGGGAAATCCTGCTGGACTTATTTCCTGAGGCCCCAAAGGGTAGAAATGAGATCTGCAGAAGGGAGCTGAATGGAGGCAGAATTGGCTCTGGGTCAGGAAGCACCATCAGGGCTGTCCCTAGGGCTGTGAAGCCCCAGCTTCAGAGGTGGGGTCATCAGTCTATGTAGAGGGGCCCCATTCAGATATCAGCCAAGCATGAGCCAGCTGAGCACTAGGGTGCTCTCAAGCCTTGGATAACAGGTTGCACATTTTCTGACTTGAATATGCCACCATTGGTAATGTGGACTCACTAGCTGAGAGATAACTTCAGGAGGAGAAGGAATGTAGGTGGAGAGAGCTGGACTCCTACTTACCACTTGTTAGTTGAGGGCCTACTGTGTGCCACGTCCTGTGTATGCTCGCCCCAGTGGGGTGCTCCCAGCTCAGGATTGGAAGCAGTGTCAACAGCGACTGCTGCCCTTCACTGCCTGGTCTGTGATCAGCCGTCCAACAGAAGGGCAAGATGGTGCCTGTTGGCAGCCGCTCCTTCTGTCACCTGCCTGCCAGTTGCTAATTAGGGATGTCCCCACAGCCAGTCCGGGCACACAGCCACCCTCCCTGCCACACTCCCAAGAAGCCCTTTCCCTGGCCCAGCAGCCCTGACTTTCTATGCAGGGCACACTTGGAGAAGCAGCTGTAAAAGCACTTCTCCCAGAAGCCCAGGTCAGGTGCTAACTCGATTCATCGGAGGAATTAAGACTGCCGAAAGCCAAAGGGAAAAAACACACTGAGCATTTAAGCAAATTAGCATAAGGGGTGACCTGTGAATGAAGCCGTATAGGCTATGATTAAAAACTTGAGCCTCGGGTCCCAGAGACCCAGGTTTAAATCCTGGCTCTGCCACTTCCAGATGAAGTCCTTCTGGGCCAGGGATTTGACCCTTTTACCTTCCAGTTTCTTCTCTAAAATAAGCACTGTTTAGGGGTGCAGTGAGGATTAAATGAGGTAATGACAGAAAGACCTTGCCCTTAGCCACTATTTTATAATTACTGTTTACAAGGCAAGGGATGGTTCGTTCTTGGATGGGCACCCAAAAAAATAGAGCAGAGAAAAAAATCCCAGGGATCCCTCAAAATGATGAGGCTAGAAGAAGATGTACTGTGTGTGCTACATGGACAACAGACTCAGGAGCTCAGATTCCAACCCTGTCCTGTGCGTGAACTTAAGCGGCTGGTTCAGTGCTCAGGATTCCAGGCCTAAGTTTGCATATAAAGTTGGGATGTAACAGGGTGGTCCCCAGACACAGGGGAGGTGCCAGTTTCCCTGCCCCACCCCTGGGATGGTAGAGTTGAGCAGGGAGGAGGGAAAAGCTGGAGAAGACTGAGAAAGGAAGGAACCAGGATAGAGAGCCAGGAGAGCTCGAAGAGACACACAGAGCAGAGAGACATGTAAAACCTGCACTTGCTTTTTGGTCCTGGGTTGCTTGAAACAGGTGTGGGTGAGAGACCCTTGGGGAGGTTTGACAATGGTGGCTTTTATCTTGATTTTTATTTTGCTCTTCTCCCAGACTTGTCTGGCTGTTTCTGACCCATTTCTTTGGGTCCCCATAAAAAGTGCTTTAGACTTGTGTCAGGCTTTGGGGCCCAGCTTTGGGCCAAACCTGTTAGGCTGGACATTAACCCAAGAGGGGATGGGTAACATCATGTGTTAATTTAAATTTTTTTTTGTCTTTTCTTTGTTACACACTAATTTTATTAAAATTTGTTTCCATTAAAGGTCTTACACACTAAAATATGTTTCATCTCGATGCCGTGGATGACAAAATCTACTTAAATTGGGTTTGGGAGGTCTGGAATGTCCCTCTCCTTGCCCTTAAAGAGGGCTAACAGTGCTCACTTCTCTGGCTTGCTTATAATCCAATACAGTACCTGGAATAGAATAGGCACCCAAATCCACAGCATTCATCTCCAGACATTAGAGTTTAAAACAAAGGATTTGCATGATCAAATTTTGAAGGACTCTGGAAAGTAAAACTTTATGATCATTTTAAACATACATCCACACAGGTACTTCCCAAGACTTATATTTTGTAGAACACACTTTAGCTTTGAAAATCTATGGGCCCCTGTTAATGCAAAAGCAACTAAAAATACCAGTGTGCTCATGTGAAGGAAATGTATAAAACTTTGGGCCAGTGGGAATTCAGTCAATTTCCTGATTGTAGCTGATTGCTTCTGGGGGAGGAGAGAAAAACTAGGGTAGTAACAGCCTCCCTTTCCTTTAGGGCAGGGGCAGGAGTTCCTTGGCAGTTCTATCCACTTCTTCATGTCTCCTGCCCCTCATAAATATTGTGGGGCCCAAAATGGACTCTTGGGTTTGCCCCCAACACCACAAGCTTTGTGTCCCAGATGGGCCCTTCTGTGCCAGAGTCCTACATCCTCACCATTGCTCCAGGCCCATCCAGTCTGTGAAAAACAGCTACAGGCAGCCACCCTCCCCCTCATCTCCAGAAACATTTTTTTTTTTAAAGCTTTATTTATTTGTGCATACAGAACTGGGGTACAGGCCAGAAAAACAGGGGCGGGGAGAGGATTCACCAGAGACAGTGGGGAGCAGAACAAGCAGACTGCCGAAGTACACTGCTGAGGAGAGCAGTGGGAGGGTCAGGAGAGGTGTGCCGCACCATGTGGTCACCTCTGGGGCAGGTGGGGATTGAACTCCTGCGAAAGTGACTTTTTAGCTTTTTACTGCTGTGCTTTAACCTGCTGTGCCACCAGGGAATGCCCGCCAGATCCATTTTTATGCCACATGAACTTTGGTTCCTTATCGTCTACCCACATTATAATCATTTGTGAAGATTCCTTTTTTTTTTTTCTAAGAAGCTGTTCATCTCTCAGATCTTGTCTTGAATGTCTTTCCCCCCAAGAAATCTGGACCCCAAGAAATAATAGGCCTCTGTTCATTCCCCACTTCTCCCCTTGCCACCACCCCGCTATTGTTCATCAGAGCTATGACCCACAACAGTGTTTTCCAACCATAAAGTGGCAACCCTATCCATAATTCTATTTAAGTGGAATATAATAGAAAATATCATATTTCACCCTTGAGGTAAGGTTAAGCAGAGTTTTTGAAATTTTTGTTTCAGTCAAAAATTTATAGATTTATATGAGTACCAGATTATGAAATAAATCTATTTTTACTGTAGGGCAGGAAAATGGAAAGCCACAGATCTAGACCTCTTTTCTCTCCTTACCTCAAAACCATCAGGGCTGGCTCACTTTTGCTTGGCATTTTTTGGCCCTGGTTTAAATGTCACTTTCTCTGGGCAGCGATCCCTGATAATGCCTTTCCACCTTTGACCCACCTGGGCTGGGCCCCTGTGGTATCCTGTCCTTGCCTCTCCCCTGTCTGACTCATCCACTGTCTAGAAGCTCCAAAGAGTAGTAAACTCATTGTCCAGTGAGGCCTCATACAAGGCTGGCAGGGCAGGGTAGGAACTCAGGGTTGGGGTAAGACGTGAGATGGGAGGTAGGGAAGGAGCTTTCTACTTCAGTGTTTCTCCTGCAGCACTTAGGACTTAGGGAAGGTGCTTGGCAATTATTTGCCAAATACTTGTACCTATGGAGCTAGGTGTGCTGCTCCTTTATTGACATACAGATATTTTCTTCTCATGCAAATCTAGACGCCAGAGCAAGTCATAATCTCTATGCACTTATTATCTCATAAATAAAATAAGAGAAAAGAGCAAGTAAGAGGAAAGAGGATGGCATCCAACCAGAATAGCTGTAGTAAGGACTAGAAATTACATATCAAAGTCTGCAATGCCTGGTTGGTGCTGGATCACAGTAGTTACTTGTCGTCGCCTCTTTTCCTATCTGAGCCCACAGCCTGATCAGTGCATTAGTGAGGGCCTCCTGTCCCCCTGGACACTCATGCACTTGTTCAAACCTGCCACATCCATCCAAATGCAGCTTCATGTATGAGACACTATGTGGGTTTGAGTCCCTGGTGCTCATTCCAGCCACTTACCAGTTCCCCTCTGGGACCTTCTGGGAAGTTCCTGACTGGGACCTACTCTCCTTCCCACAGACCAAAAAGTACACCTGTATCAGCAGGAGAAACTCACAAAACTTCAGTCATGCTTTCACTCCGCACTTGTCTTTGGTGGCCACAGCCAACAGCCTCTCCAGAGGGCGAGCTGCTCAAATCTGGCCCAGGGTCCAGGGCCCAACACAGGGGTGGTCTGTCCCAGATGGTAGAAATGAACTCTCGGAGTTCACCTTCGTAGTGCTTGGGTTTCCCTTGGAGAAGCGTCCACAACCAGGGTCCTATGGATCTCATATAAATAAGGTCAGTGCCAGCATCCTCACATGGGTCTCATGCCCTTCACTTTCACTATAAGACTCACCTGGAGCATCAGGCAGCCTCTGAGCTGTTCATTCTATTCTGCTCTTCAGTTACATGCTTACTACTTGTCTTCCCAGAATATTCTCAACCATTTGATTTAGTCTATTTAAGAAAGCTACATGATTTGTGGTTTAGAAATAACAAGACGATGATGATGATGATGATGACAGAAATGTTTCCCAATCTCTTCTGTCTGTAGGAATGAGGTACATTACAGTTTACATAGCAATAGCACACCCAGCCTCCTGGGTCGAGGGGCCTGCCCAGGGCCATACTGCCAGGCAGTGGCCAAAGCAGAACCCATTTCTAACCTGGAGTTCATTGTGCCTGATAGAAGGTTGCAGAAAGGAAGGTCCAGAATTGGAGACCTCTTGATTCACTTCCTGACTGTGTGGTTTTATGCTAGATATTTAACTTCGTGGAACTCCAAGTTGTCAATAAAATAGAACCAAGACACAGCCTGGGAATAGTGAGGACTAAATGAGGCCATCCAACTTTGCCCCTGCCTTGCCTGTGGTACACCCGAGTAAGTGGTAGCTGATGGTGTTGTTAGTTTGATGATCATCATAATGATGATTGCTGAAAGGCAGCTAGAGTGCCAGGTATGAAGCTATGTCTTATGTCATGATCCCTACCAGAGACAGGATTCACCCAGATGGTTTCAATGACCAGATTTAATGATGAGATAGGCATGAGGCAGGTTCCGGAGCCCACCAGGAGGATGACACCAAGGTCTAGCAGTGGCAGGAAATTGTGCGTCTCTGAGTCTAGACAGGTGAAGAGAGGAAAAGGTCTTAGCAGAGCCCCAGTAAGTGATAGAAGCTGGAAAAAGGAGAAAGAGAGTAGGAAAGGATGACAAAACCCAGAAAGCTCAAGGAAGAAGCACTCTTCACCTCTCCCCTCCCCTCCCGCTCCCCCTACCTCCTTCATGTATCTCTCTTGTGTGAACCCAACAAACAGTGCATGCAGAGGCTCAGTAATAGTAAAGATTCGGGATGTCTAAGAAATGGCAGGCAGCTCTTAGGACAGAAATAATAGAGATGTGTCTGGAGACAGGTTGGGGGTCAGGTTGTTCTACAGGCAGTGAGGTAAGTGGAGGGAGAGTGAGGATCAGATCTGTGGGTTTTAGGGACAGTGAAGCCAGACGTCAGCAAGGACAAGGGGCTAACACATGGAGCATGTATGTATGTGGTTGGGAACACAGAGTCTGAGAAGTGTGCCCTGCCCCCAACCTCTGCCAGTATCTCAGTTACTGTACGTTAGCCCCTCACTGCAAGGAAGGTTTTCCCCACTATCCCTTGTCATTCCAGCCTTTTCTTTCTCTCACTATTAAACGCCAATGTGAGTATGCACCCTGATTGACCTCCCATCTGTTCAAAGAACAGTAAATTTTTTTTGCTATTTTTACTATACTAAATTACTATATTAAAGCTAAAGTGGAAGACAAGTCAAAAGTAAATGGGAACCAGGCAAATATTTGCCAGCCCTGCTTCTGCTTTGTTACAGGAAAGCCATTGTTTTGGGGACTGTGTTCTTAAAAATATGCAGCTGGGGCCCTCCCTGGTGGTGCAGCAGGTTAAAGCACTGCACTAAGAAGCTTAAGCCACTTTCTCATGAGTTCGATCCCCGCCTGCCCCTGAGGGGATCCACATGGCAAGGCAGACCTCTCCTGGCCCGCCCACTGCTCCCCTCAGCAGTGTACTTTGTGGATCTGCCTGTTCTGCTCCCCACTCTGTCCCTGGTGAATCTTCTCACCCTCCGCATCTCTGGCCTGTACCCCAATTCTGTATGAACGAATAAATAAATCTTTAGGAAAAAAAATAAGAAAAGAAGAAAAAAAAGAAAAAGAAAAAAAAATGCAGTTGCTGAGTTGTTTTTTTCTTGAAGCCAGTGTGTTTGACTACTAGGTTCACAGTGACAAGACAGTCGTCTGCCAATTGGACCACCTAAAATGTGTCTCCACCTTATTGGGGGAAGGAGGGGGGAATATCCATTCTCCAGTAATAACTGACCATTAGCAGCTTCTAAAATGTGCCTTAAAAATATGTGTGTGTGTATGTATAGTGCTAATAATAGCCAATATATAGGGAGAATATATTATGTATCAGGGACCATATATACTAGTGACATGTATTAATTCTTTCAGACAACCCTGAGAGGTTGTTATTATTTCATAATTGAGGTAAAATAACTTGTCCAAGATCACTCAGCTGCTAAGTGGTAAACACGCATTCAGGTTGTCTTTGAAACTTACAAAGAATACATGCAAAACAATGCCGTTAAGTCAATCTTAGATGTAACTAGTACTTATCTGACATCAAATTATTAATATTTTATGTTACCTGAGATTGGTAAGAAGGAGTGAAGTAGCTGCCAAATAATTTTATTCACTATTCATTCATTCACCCAATAGAGATTCTGTGGGCTCTGTGATGTCCTCAAGTTTCTACAGTCAAGGGGAAAGACAGACAAGACAGACCATCTAGTTAGTTGGATATAATAGAATGGAACAGCATGCACAAGGGTGGAGAGGACACAGCTACTACCCGAGATGTGCAGCTGTCTCAGTGAGGTGGAAACGAGATGGACCCAATCAAGAACAACCTTCTGTTTTGATCAAGAAACGGAAATCTGCCAGAAGTTTTCACAGAGCTGCTAGAGGTGCATAAGCAGTACAGTGGCATGATCTGGGTTTAGGAAGTGTTTCTGCACCACCTGAAATATCAATACCATCTAGAGGTTAAATCACATGCCAAAGTCAACCATGGGGTCAGAACAATAGCTCCAAGGGTTACATAACCTTGAGTGGGATTCCTGACCTTGCAATTCCTCATCTGCAATTCACAGGTCATCATTAGTACCTATAGCACAGGATTAAAGTATGGATTAAAGTGTTATCAGATGTAATAACAGTAAAAGTAAGCATGAAATTAGCTGTTTATAACAAGTTTATTGATTAATAAATACCATTATTATAATGAATATTAGGGACTAGATAGATTAATACAGACTAACAATGAGTGCTTGCTATTACAATGATTACCATTTCTATGGCCACTCAGGGGATGAGTTGGAGGTGAAAGTTCACAGAGGCAAAGCAGTAGCAGTCATTATAAATCCTCATCCAAATTAGACCAAAAAAGAACTTTGGGGCAAAAATCAGTCCTGGATCATAATGTCAATTGAGGGAGTTATAATCCACTTTATTTGAAAATGAGAAAGAATAAATAGGAAATAGCACAGTGCATTGTTCACCACACAGTAACTGATTTTGTGAATTTTGTTTCCATTTTATACATATAAACACACTCACATACGTGAATGTCACGATGTATGATGTTTTTACATTAAGAATTTTAGTCAAAAGCTACTTTCCAGACCCTGGAGTAAAAGTATTATCACCAGTCATTCTGTGGTCCTGCCCCTCAGGCACTCAGGCCATCCCTGGTCAGCCATTGTGAGGGCCTGAGTGTCAGGATGGAGCTGAGAGCCCTGACATTGGACCCTCGATAAGATGATTTGGTTTCTTGGTATCCTAGGCCATACCCCTTGTCCCAGCATTAGTTTGGGGGGATATCTATATCTATATCTATATCTATATCTATATCTATATCTATATCTCTATATCTATATCTATATATAGATAGATCTAGTCCCACATTCCTGACAAATATGTGAACTACTTTTGCTGAAAATTGTTTTCTTTTTCACCTATAAATCTGTGTTGTGAGGTTCTGGATAATATGTATCTCTTCTGCTCTGTTATTATATGAACTATCATTGCAGAAGAGCAGGGATGGTAGATATCCTGGATCTAAGCTTCTGGAAAGACATACTGAAGACTGAAATGTGATTGATTTCATGATATATTTACAAATAGTAAAAGTTCTGTCATGGGGACATTTCCCTTTGTGTCTAGCTTATTCTAAATCTGGGGTTTGATTCTTTGGAATTGATGTAGCTGTTGTTCTACCCTTAGCTGCTGTCCCAGACCCATTCAAGATGGCCTAACTCATTTCTGCAGCTGAGAGTTTGGGGGGATATTTTAAGGACTGGATGCCCCTCTTGCTCATCTTGATTAGCTCTAGGGACATCATAGTAGTCTTACCTTTCTGTATTAATGCTGGCTTTGCCAATAGCTCAGGACACTATGTGGCTTTGGATTACTGTTGCCCTAGCTATAAAATGGAAATGAAAAGAGGTGTCTCATATGCACATGGTTATTATGAGGCATCAATAAAACCAGAAACGTTCACTTTTTGAAAATAAGAGAACTATGTGGAGCAAAGTTGACAGTAGACACTTGGATTCATGATAAACGTCAAAGATAATGGTGATAACTTCAGATAACCCCCCTTGTAAAGCAAAGATACAGGTTGTTAGGTTAGGACATATGGACCTGTTTGAGTATATCTAGAGAACTCCTTAGCAAGACCAACAAAGTCTACATTGCACCAAAGCTGACACCTGCCCTTGAGAAGGCCTTTGAGGTCTTAGGAGGGAAGGGCGCACTTTCAGGCCAATTACTTCAGATGTGCATGATTAAACACAGAACTGGACAATCACCAGCATTCGGACCAAAATTGACCCACCAGTGTGTTTTGTGTGACTTGTAAATTATTTTGATTTTATTTTAATATTGGACAGCATTTAAAAATCATACATTTTTTGGCTACGTCTAAATTTCAACTTGTCTGAGAAATTCACAAGATGCCCTGTACTTCTTCACTGTTGCACTAGCAGGTACTGGGTGCCCACTGTCCTCTTGGACAGATCTACCTTCCTTGTCCACCCCTAACACTGAGACTCCAGTCCCCACCATTGATAACAATCCTTGCTTTGCTGTTTCTCTGATAGGACAGTTGCACAGTGGGATGTTCTGCATACCCACATTGCTCTGCAAATTGGAACTGTGAGAGAAAGTACTGTGTCAAGCAAAAAACAATTCTCACAATATGCTGTGAAGGATATTCTGCTTGCTTCCTTTACTAAACTCGTAGGGCTGTGTTTGATACCACAGACCTAAAGGAGGGCATTTAGAAGGAAAAAGAGGGTAATCCTGCAGTGTTACAAAATTCTGGGAGGACCTCCCTGGTGGTGCAAGGGTTTAAGTCTCAACACTATCAAGCTTTGGGCAGCCACTGCAGCACAAGTTCAATTCCCAACCAGGGTGCTGACCCACATGTCGCAGCAGACTTCTCCTATCCTGCCCACTGCTCCCCTCACCAATATAATTCAGTCAATTTGTCCTGCTCTCCACTGTCTCTGGTGAATCTTCTCGCCCCGTACCCCCCCCCCAACACACACACCCTTGGCCTACACCCCAGCTCTTATATACATAAATTAATAAAATAAATCTTTAAAAATAAAATAATAAATCTTGGGGTGTCAGTCTAGGGCAAAAGTGTCAAGATGAGGGAAAGAGGAGAAAGGGAAAAGAGCGTCCCATCAATCAGAGAACCTGGCAACACTCAGAGGAGCAGGGCAAAATACCAGTTGCCCGTAGTGGCGCTGATAAGATGGGGAGTACGGAGATGAGGTTCCCCATTTAGCCCTGTACTCAGTGCCAGCCTAGCTGGAAGAATTGTATAGTGAGAAAGGAAGAGAGGATACTCCTGTAGGCATAACAGGAAACTCATGCTTAGAACCAAAGGGAAGTGTGTTCAGATCCTTGCTTTGTTACTACCTAAGGGATCTTTACAGAAGCCCAAAGTCTCAGTTTTCTCATCTGTCCATGGGGTATTGACCAGCTGGTTAATTGACTGAATATCTATTAGGTGGTCAGGCAGATCAGGAATGAGCAAAACTGGTGAGGCTCCTGCTGCCAGGGAGCATACATACTAGTGAAAGGTAGACAATAATAATTACCTAGTGGTGGTGAGCATGAACTGGCTGTTTATGCCTTGGCTCATTTCCATAAATTGTGAGATAATACAATTTAATGAGATTAATACAAAGTGGTGGTCACAGATATTCAATTCACAAACTCTCAAGCGCCAGTTACATGTCAGTCCCTGTGCCCATGGGTCTGGGGATGGGAACAAACACCACCCGCTTCATGTCTAGAGGAATTCCTGAAACACTGACACAGGTGTCTGCAGGTCATTTGGGTCAACTACCTCTATACTCATCCCTGGGGATGAGGGGGCTGATACATGGTGGGAGAGGGTATGACGGTTGGAAAAGCTGAGCAGTAGCCAGACACCAGTGGGCCCTGAGTGCGAGTTCCCCCGCCGCCTTCTGGACTGCACCGCCGTGGAGACTTGCCCTGGCCTGCAGGGCCTGAGACCCTCCTTTGCAGTCAGCAGGGTGAACAGAGGGCCAGGGTGGACTCAGGCCCCTAGAGCCGGAACTCACACTTCTTCTTTGGTTTCTGGAATTCCAGACCACTCGGCCCTGAGTGCGGGGAGGACCCAGTTTGTGGATGTGGAGAAGCGTGGGCCGGAGGCCATGGACGTGAAAGACAGGAAGCCTTACCGCTCGTTGACGCGGCGCCGAGACGCTGAGCGCCGCTACACCAGCTCGTCAGCCGACAGCGAGGAGGGCAAAGCCCCGCAGAAGTCCTACAGCTCCAGCGAGACCCTGAAGGCCTACGACCAGGACGCCCGCCTCGCCTACGGGGGCCGCGTCAAGGACCTGGTGCCGCAGGAGGCGGAGGAGTTCTGCAGAGCAGGTGCGCGGAGGGGGCGGGGCTGGCGGTGGTCACGCCCCCCGGGCGGAGCGCACGTGGATTGGGCGTGGTTGAGTTCTACCGAGCAAGTGCGCTGGCGGGGGCGGGGCTGACGGCGGCCACGCCCCCGGGCGGGGCGCACGTGGATGGGGTGTGGTCCTCGTGCTGTGCGTGCCTGGGTCGAGACAAAGCTGGACGCTCTTGGTTCTCACCAGCGCATATTCACCCACTTTGCTGGCCTCAGAAGGTGTTTTACGAGCCGAGCCCTGGGTCCTGGTGCCACCAGTCAGCCCTGTCAGCGTCAGTCCTCATTTGTTAGCCGGTATGTGGTTTCCTTACTGCCTTGTCAGGACTCATGAAGCGACGCGTTTAAGGGATAAACATACTAGTGCCACGTAGTTGTTTACTAGTTGTATTATTCGTTTGTCCATTTATTCAGTCAACAGACATATCTCAACGTCTTCTTTGTGGCAAATACAGACCTGACCTTGAGAGGAAGCCGCTCCTGAAGTGGTCAGACCTAAAGTCTTAGTAATTTGGCACCTGGCTCCTTCTTCTCTTCCGACACAGAGCCGACACCAAAGCCTATCTGTTATACCGCCGAGTATCGGTCACCTCCATCCCTCTTCTCCACCAGCTCAGTAGCTGTCCCAGTTCTGGAGTCTAATGTGGCTCTGGGAAGGCAAACCACAGTCCCCTTCACCCGGTGCTGCCCCCTTTGGGCCATTTGCTGCACTGCAGCTAAGGAATGATCCATGTTGCCCGGACCTGGCACCAGGTTTTTCTTCCTGCACTGTTGTGCCCCCTGCCACACCTCTTTACCTATGCCCCAGCCCCACTGAACTGTTCATTATTCCCACACTTTCCAATAGATTCCCTACCCCTGTGTCTTCAGTTTCTGCCTGCAGATCTCTGAGCTCTCTGATGCCTAGTGGACCCCGACAGTTCTTGGCAGTTCTCCCTGCTTCTGCGCTGCTCTGTCCCTTCCAAGGTTCTCTTGCCACTGTTATGTGATTTAAATACTTTCGACTTTGTGATTCATCCTTGCAAGAACCCCAAGCTGACTCGTTTGCCCAAGACTACAGAGCACAGAGAGTCCTGCCTGGGCCAGTTTGGCCTGGATGCTACCCAGAAACTACAGAGAAAAGTCCCTTTTTGTCATTATGATTGACAAAGAATTGCCCTCAATTTACTGGCTGACCTGAGTGTTGCTCTTGACAAAGTACTGTCTTCCATTAACTCTTCTTGAGCAAATTTAGAACCCAAAAAAACCTGTGAAGGTAAAGGACACAGATCATCACCCATTTAAAAAATATATTTATTTATTTATGCATACAAGAACTGGGGTACAGGCCAGACATGTGGGTAGGTAAGAGAATTCACCAGAGACAGAGTGGGGAGCAGAACAGGCAGAATGACTGAAATACACTGCTGAGGGGAGCAGCGGGCAGGTCAAGAGAGGTCAGCCGCGCCATGTGGGTCACCTCCCTGGCTGGGGATCAAATCTTGCTGCAGTGGCTCCCGATAGCTTCATTGTGTTGTACTTTAACCTATTGCGCCACCAGGGAGAGCCCTCATCACCCCATTTTAAAGACAAGAACACAGAGTGTCAGGTGTTGTCACTACCCCAAGATCTGAACACACGCATCAGAGCCTGGGCTGACTCAGTGGGATCACTAAGAGTCAGCCCTCACCTGCATTTCTCTAGTCCTGAGATGTCTCAGCTCACTCATGTCGATGCTGAGACTGGCTGCTTAAGAGGGTATGCAGGACAAACCATATGGAAATCAATGCAGCCCAGGATGTTTATTGCAAATAAATTTGATTTTTCACTTAATGTAGTTGTCATTCTTCATAATGTGTGACTGGCCTCCCTTGAGAGGGCCAGCTCAGTAAAGCAGAAACAAGACAAGGATAGAGATGGGGGATAGGCCGGGGATGGGGAAAAAAATGGACCAGAAGGGGGAAAATGGGGCATGCATGGAGTGTGGTGTACAGAGGTGGGAAGCAAGCTGAGAGGGTTTAGGCTCCAATTTGTCATTTTTTTCTACTTAGAAGGAGAGCAAAAGAGGAAGGCAGATTGGAGTATGACACATAGGGGTGATGTTAAAAACATTTAACCCCTGGTTTCACCCACCCACATCTTGCTCAGCATGAATGCCTTTCTGACCACAGAACAGAGCCCAGAGGTCCCTGTTACTGGGTCAGCTGACTGTTTCATAACTGTCTCAGGGGAGTCTGGGGGGATGTTGGCAGGGAAGGGGCAGGACAAGACAGCAGAAACCAGGTGTGAGGAGGCTCAAGCATTTGTTATTTACTAGTCTGGCATCGAACAATTTCTGGACTTTAACCTCAAATTAAGGGAGTGCCAGCATGAACAATTGACTCACAGACTTGGGGTGCTCTTCCCGCTCCGGCCTCTGCAGCTTTCATGCAACAGGGCCCAGTTGGTCTCTGTCCTCTAACCTTCCTGCTCCATGTACTCACCCCCCCCCAAGAAATATCTGTTTATCTCCTCTTTACTGAGCACCTACTCTGTGCCAGTTAAGAGATGCCAGGCACAGCTGACTCAGATACTCAGGAGCACAGGGCCTATGGTTAGAAGTGATGCACGTGATTGTAGTAGCTGCCCATTCCTGCTGGCTTCCCTCCTACCTCTCTGGCTGTTCTTCCTCACTTTCCTTTGCAGGCTTGACCTGTTGAGCTCTGGCTCTGGTCTCAGGAATCCTCCAAGACTTGGGCATCTACCTCTTCTCTCTTCTTGCTTCATTTACCACATTCACTCTTATCCATAATCCTCCTCTGAGCTTCCTGTGTCTGTGTTCACAGAACATTTGTGGATCTTCTAGCTGAACTTTAGCCCTTACTCCTACTTTTCCCTCCTACACATACACACACCTGGTTATGAGCTCTGTGAAGCCAGGTACCACACTCCACTTATACTGCATCTTAGTAGAGACCCAGGACCAATTGGATTGGTTTAAATGTAGGTGCCCTCTGAGTCTGAGTTCATTTCCCAGAGTAGTGATTGAATGGAATGTGGCCCTACTGCCTTCATCTACCCCTACCTCCCCATTCTCCAAAACTCCTCTGGGAAGAAGCTGCCCTGAATAGACCTTGAATTAATGTTCAGGAGCGATGTGGTGGCTGTGCTACCCATAGTAGTCAACACTGTCCCTCGGGTACTGACCCCAGTGTGAGCCTCCTTCCTGAAGGTCTTCCATCTTGGGTGTGGGCCAGCCTTCCCCGGCCCTCCACACACCTCTTGGTGAGCAGCCCAGCTTCAGCTCTGAGCTTAGCTACTGGGTTACACCAATATCTGATCCCTTCAGAGCCCCAGCCAGCATGAGGAAGAAGCAGAGACTGCTTGCTTGTATGAGGCCGACTGTTCGCTGCTAGATTCTATCTTCTTCACTTTCCTGTTCTGGACTTTTTGGCATGGCCAGAAAGGGGCTTCTGGGCCCTAGGGAGCCATCTCATCTCATCAGGAGGCTTCTGTCCTGTTCATAAGTGCTCCTTACTGGTAACTCCTCCCTGTACTGGCAGGGGTAGGCAGATGCCCTCAATCCAGTAGAGACTTATTGAGTCCCAACTAGGTGCCAGCTTTTCTACAGACACAGGGATCTAGCATTAGCATGGCCTGCTCCCTGCTCTTGTTGAAGACATCTCCAGCGAGAGTCAAGCCCTAAATCAGCTCTACCGTGTAGGGTAACTGGGTCCAGAACTCCCAGAGGGAACATAGAGGAAGAAGCAAAGACTTCTGCAAGGTGTGTAGAGATTAGAGGAGACTTCACAGAAGTGTCTGTGAGTTGGGCCCTAAAGGATGTGGAGAGTGTGGCCTGGAGGGGAAGGGGAAATGGAGTTGTTCAGGCAGAGGAAAGGCAGGGGCATAAATGCCACAGAGGGCTCAAAGAGCAAGAGAAAGTCAGTCCTTGGGTCAGGGGCCAAGCTTCTGATGGGGAGACCCTTCCTCAGCACCCTAACCAATCCACCTGTGTTTCCTTCAAGGTACCAACTTCACCCTGCGTGAACTGGGACTAGGTGAGGTGACGCCTCCTCATGGGACTCTGTACAGGACAGACATTGGCCTTCCCCACTGTGGCTTCTCCATGGGGGCCAGCTCTGATGCTGACATGGAGGTGGACACCGTGCTGTCCCCAGAGCACCCTGTGCGCCTGTGGGCCCGGAGCACACGGTCGGGGCGCAGTTCCTGCCTGTCCAGCCGGGCCAACTCCAACCTTACCCTCACCGACACGGAGCATGAGAACACAGAGACTGGTGAGTGGTCCTCCTGGCCTGTGCCAGACACTTTGGTAACAGACTGGTGTTTTAATTACAATATTGATTTTCTGCTCCATCACTGGGATCTCTGGTGAAGTGGGTGAAAACCTGCTTTGCTCTCAGTGATCAAAAGACAGAGCTTCTTGCATAGAAACGTGAAATTCCCAGCTAAGACTGAGTTGCTGCTCTTTCTTTCCAGATGAGGGAGTTGCCTCAGGTTGGGGTTATTGCTTACAGTGCTCTCTGTGCTGGGGAGCCAGAGGGACAAGGACAAGGGACTGTAGGGACTGAGCCCTGTAGCTGTCCTCCTCATCAGCCATACCTAGGCAGGCCCGGCTCTCAAGTCTTAGGCCTCTGGAGCTCAGCTGTCCTGGGCAGTCACCACAGCACTATCCCGCCAGCATATCTTATGTTGTCAGAACATGGCCAGTAGCTCACAAAAGCTGCTTTGTTGGGGTGTCTGAACCTTTGAGGTGTTGCTCCAGTTTTCCCTTCATCTGACATGTACATTGGGGAAGTGCTGACTCTGGACTCTCTGTCCCACTCTCATCTCGGTTGTGGCTCCTTTGTCCAAGCCCCAGAGATGCTGTGCAGGAGAAAGGTGACAACTTTCTCCTTTTTAGGGTAGAAGGACGGTAACCTGATATCAGTATTATCCTCCTTACTGGAGACCTTGCTGCTGGAACTTTAAGGAGACCTGAGTTAGATGCAGCCAGTCGGCTGCTAAGGGGAATCTCCCTTTCTCTGGCGTGTGTGCCCCCCATGGAGGAAGGGTGGCAGGGACCAGTCACCACCCTTCTGCCTGGAAAAGGGCTTTTATTTCATAGAACTCCCCCAAGGTGTCTCCGGCACTGCCACATCAGAGGTGGATGGGGGGATTGAAGGGAAGGCAGCCTGAATGAGAACTGTAGAGCCACACCAGGTAGCAGTGCCCCCTACTGGTTTCCAGCTCCAAATGCAGGATCTTAATGATTCCTCACCTGGCTCCCCTGTCCTGGCTTAGTCTGAAAAGGACACTCCAGGTGGGCATGCAAGACACAATCACTGATTTGGAGTCAGGCAGAACATCAGGTAAAGTCAGGGTCAGGTGAGGCAATATATCTTCTTGAAGAGTCAGGGGCAGCAAAATTCTAAATGCCCATTTCACACCCTGCCCAGAGAGCTCAGGTCATTTTCCTAGAGCCTGTGTGAGGGGGAGGGGAGCAGAGGTCCAGAATTTTCCCTTATCCCAGCCAGCCCTTTGAGGACACCAATGACCTGAATTCCCGAAGGAGCGCGCCATCTCTGCAGGGTGCTCGGTCCCCTTTCCGACTCTTCTGTCTCCATTTCCCTCACTGTGCACTGAACTAGAACACCCGTCACTGGTGGATAGGTGATGCCAATATAGGGGAATAGGGTCTGAGTAGAGGCAGGGTGTGACATCTGACCTGCGGTGTGACATTAGTTAAGGAAGCCAGCATTTCTTGCGTTCTGAGAATGTAAATAGTTCTTAGATGGAAAGAGGGGTAAAGTACTGAGAAACAGTGGACTAAATAATTTAAATAGGTTTGATGCAGGACTTCTCAGGACTTTTAATACATCGATGTGCATGCTAATGAGAAGTGCCAGGAAAGGACATAAACAGCATTTCCCATAGTGATCTGACCCCTGGACCCTTTGTCCCCAGAGCATCTGTTGTGTCCAGTGTTCTCAGCAAGACTTTCTGGGAATAAGAAGTTGAAGGAGTTGCAAGCCTTCTCTGTCTAGGATTCCTGATTCTAAGTGTTTACATTAAGGTGAAATTGGACAAGAGGAAGACGATAGTGACAGCATTTCTGCTTCTGGTTCTAGACCTTTGGCACAGTGCTAAGTGCTTTAGTTCTGTGATCCCATTTACTCCCTCTCAGGCTCTTCAAGGTAGTTTCAAAGAATAAGCAAACTGCAGCACTGAGATTTTAAGATACCTGCATAAGACGCAGTGGGCAAGATAGAACTTGAATTCAAGAATCTGTACTCTTAGAGCTCTGGTTATATTGAATTTCCTCTGCAGCAAAATGCTTGGGTCGTTTATTCTTTTGAAGGCTTCTTGCTATGGTGACAAATGATCATTTTTCCATAAAGTCATGACAGAGAGAGGCACACACCGCCCACATTATTGTATATTCCCTGAGAGCTGAATTACAGTTGAATTAAGCCTCTGTGGGGTGATAATGACATAGTTGACAGCCTAAAGAGCTCCAGCCTTTAGCCACAGGACAGGGAAAGAGCCTGGCCATGTCACTCTTGCCTACTGATTGTCGGTTTCCACACTGACCATGGCACCAGAAGCTTTGCTGCGGGAAGGACAGCAGAGGAGGTAGGGGACTCTAACAACGAGCTCCTGACTTCTGCTTCCCCTCCAGGCCTGGACTCCCTGATCCCAGACACCCCACAGCTGCCCACCCGCTCGTCTGCTTTCTCCCAGTTGGAAAGTTACATTAATGGCTTTGTTATACTGGGTCTAAAAAATGACAGTGAGTCATGCTGTGAGTGAAGGGCTCCCTTTGATCCACTGATGAGGTTGACAGCACTTTTGTTCACACCATAATGTCCTTAATGGCAGAGGGCTGAGGCTCAGAGGGGTGGAAAGCATGTTCAGGCTGCAAGTCTAGTTGAACTGGAGCCAGGTTCTGCAAAGCCGTCTTGGTTCTTTCCCTCTCCCTCTCTTCTCCCTGCACACCCTGCCCCCCACACCCCCATCTTCCTCCCTGGACCTTTAACCTCTTGCATGAATTCATTCATCCCCCACCAATCTCACTTTTTTCTCTCATAAGAACTCAGATCTTACCGTTGGAGTAGTCTCAGCCCCACTGGGTGAGTTAGCCAACAGGTGGCCACTTTGCAGGAGCAGGGGGAAGCCCTGCTGAGAGCCTCCCGTGGGTCCAGTTACCACACGTGCTCGGTTGCTATTAGTCCTCACGACTACTCCTCACACCACCATAGCATTTCACTTCCCAGATGGGAGAACTGAGGTTCCCAAAGATCAGCTGACATGCTAGCTACTGTGCAGCTAGAAAGCCAGCAAGTGGGCAAGACTCGAGTTTAAATGTGCAACTCCCTGGTGTTAGTCTGAGCCTTTTGCCCACTTCTTTGGAATCAGTGCACTGGACTCTCAATTGAGGCCACCAAAAATGGACCACTGAGTGTTCAAAGCTCCTCACCAGATGTGAAATTCATAGTGTCACCTCCAGCAACTTCCAGCCACTGGAACATCTATTCTGCCTCCACACCCGGCCTTGCATTAGTCAATAGTAATTGTCAACAGTATTGATAGCGGTGGAGGCTTTTGCTGAGGTCACGGTGGTGCTGCATGCGGCTGCCATCAATAATAACTTTTATGGGGTCCATTAAAGCCAATTTCTGCCCCTGAAGGTTAATGTCAGCAGCTTTTATGTCACTGCTTAATATCCAAAATAAATACAGAATTGACTGGGTAATGTAAACACAAATCTTCTTCCCAGAGCCCTCTGGCAGAGCCAGCCCTCAGGCTTTCCTGCTGAGCAGGGCCAGCAGGCTGCATGGGCAGCAAACCCAGGCAGTGCCGGCGTCCTGCCAGACAAACTGTTGGTGTTCAATTAATTTTTTTTTTTTAGGAAGCAAAGGTTACAATTTGAACTCTTCCCAGCCACAGGTCAGCTCAGCAGCGTCCCTTTTGTAGATCAGTAGCATAACACCTTCTATAGCTATGCTGAGCCCCTTCTGCATGCTGGGCTTTACAGTCACACAGGGCTCCCTAGCCGGGATACATTCAGAGGAGTATGCTGTAGGCAGTCGGCATGCGAACGTCATGGAATACGACCACACAAACCTCGAGGCCTCATCTTCTGCACACCTGGGCTAGAAAACACAGCCTTTAGGGACCACCATGCATGTGTGACCCAAAGTTGGCTAGGACGTCAAGTGGCACACAGTTGTCATGCTAGGGGTAGAATCTAGAAGAATGATACGGGAGATGGAGATGTAACATCTTCATGGTCCTCTGTGATGTCGGTAGAGCAGGCATGGTGCAGAATGGAAAGAACAGTGACTCCAGAGTCCAGTGAGGAGACCTGGCCTCAAATCCTGTCCCAGCTCTGAAGCCTGGGACAAGTGAAATCAAGGACAACTCCCTGCGCTAGCTTCCTCATTTCTAAAGCAACATGCCATGGTTACCAGGAGCTAGGAGGGGGAAAGGGAAGTTAGTGTCTAGTGAAAGTGAGGGCTTAGTTTGAAATAAAAGGCTGAGGTATGTTTTGTCACAATAATTAAAAATTGTACAAAAACAGCATGTGATCTTCTTTCTTTGAAGTGCTGCTGTGACCCTACACATTTGCATTTGGGAAGTGAAATGTCTGTGATAGTCCTTAATTCCTGCTAATTATTAATATTATTTTTGTCAGAACCTATAGGACAGTCAAAGAAACCATTCATTTTGCCTGGGGGGTACAAGGGCTCATTCCTTCATTCTTCATATATTATACACCTGGACTTGAAGGCCAAGTGGGATTTCAGTGAGCATAAGGGATCTGAGAGGAGCATTCCCAGAAGAGGCAATTGCAAGCCAAGGCTGAGAGGCGTGAAGAAGCACGGGGGTCTGGGGAATAGTGAGCATTTACTTGGTGCTTTAATCCTACAGGCACATTGAGAAATTCACTTAGAAAAGAAACAACGCAACAGAATCACAGTTACCCCACATTATCAAGCAGCCGGGGTGTCAAAAGGGAAATTATTGGTTAACCTAATTAGGCAGCCAAATTGCTTATTCAGAGTCAGTAGATTAGGTGAGCATCTCCAAAGCACAGAAAGAAAGAAGCTCATTACCAATTTAACTCAATTTATCCTTTACCCTCCCTGGCCTCAGACTCACGAGGCTTGGTTTTAAAAATCTATAAGAATATCTATCATTAATTCCCTAAGTGGCCGGAGCCCTGCAGCTGCCCAGCCATTGTGCACAAGGCCCCATCTTCCAGGAGAGGCAGCCAGGCTCCCTGAACTGGGGTAGGAATCGAACTCCCGCATTTGGCTGTCTGTCTGCCTTAGGAGGTGCCCACAAACCCTCCCAGGAATATTTTCAGGGAGTCAGAGTCTCATATCTCATATCCATATCTCTAAGAGTGACAAAAAGATTTGGGAAGGGCCTGTGAAGTCATAGCACTTGGGAATCTGGACGCTAGAAGTGACCTCAGCAACAACTGTCCCATTTGTTCAACTTGAGACAGGGAAACTGAGATTGAGTGGTTAGGTGATTTGCTGTATGTCCCACAGCTAATAAATGACACAGCCAGTGCTCTGATTCAGGTCTGCCATACTCCAGTGCCCATTTTCTTTCTTAACCATGGCACTCCCCCTTGCTGTTTTATCTATGCTTTTTAACTTAATGCATAAAATATAACAGTCTGGGAGATGACACTAGCTATCTAGACCGTAAGTTTCTGTGTCAATGTTAGAGACTTTCAGGAAAGAATCTAAATCTAGAATCTATTCTCGCTGATCAAGACCTAGAATTGTACCAGGTCATTCTCAAATTATGACCTCCTAGAGAAAGGATATGTAAATGGTGATTATTGGGGCTAAAGAGAAAAATTCCCTTCAGAAAATCTGAGAAAGTTTTATGGAAAATGGACTGGTCCCTGGGTTTTGTGGGGTGAGAGGGAATTCAGTAGGTAAAGTTGGGGAAGCCTCATTGTGAACAAAGGCATGGAAGTAGGCAGATACAAGGTATCTCCCAGAGGGCTGGACACAGCTGCTTAGCTGGGAATGGGGCTAGACAGTGCTGGTTGTTGGTAAGGTTGGTAACCTGGCAAGATTGGAGATTTAAATGGATCTTCTATAATTGAACAACTGTTTGTTGAACCCCTCCATGTGCTAGATACTTTTTAAATATTAGAGTTTTAGTAGATATCAAAACAAGAAACTTCCCACCCTCCTGGAGATTATATTCTAGTGGGGAGACTGAGAGTAAACAATTATAAAAATGAAATTATATAGGATGTTTCAAAATGATGAATGTCATTCAAAGGGGGTAGGGAATGGCTGAGCTGGGGAGAGAGAGGAATGGTTCTAAATGTGCTGCTCAGAAAAGACTTTATGAAAAGGGAACATTGGAACAGCGCTTTGCAGTTGTGAGGAGCTGAGCAGTGAGAATGACTGGTGGAAAAGCAGTCCTGCCAAGGGGAGGACAGGTGGCAGGTCCAAAGTCTTGGGGCACGAGTGTGCTGGCCTCTTTCCAAGGCAGCAAAGAGGCTAGTAGGGGAGGAGGTCAAAGGTGACGTGGGTCAGGGGTGCATGTAGGTCATTGCATGGGAGGGTTCAAAGCTGAGGAGTGACATGATCTGGCCACTGCTTGAGTAGGATCACTCTGCAGGCTGCGCTGAGCCCTACAGGGCTGTGTGGCCGGGAGAGAAAGGATGCGGGTCAGGCCAGGGGGAGGCATGGAGTCAGTGACAGTGGGATCTGGACCTGGTGAAGGGAGCAAACTGCTTTCTCGCATCCTCCCTGAACCTTGGAATGCTTTGGTTCTGAGATTTAAATGAGCTCCCAGGTACTCTGGGAGGAGAGGGATCACCCTGTGCTCCTTTTTCTTGCCTCACTGCTGCTTCAACCCAGTTACATGTCCCTTAGCTACTGGCTGTCCCATGCCACACCCCATGCTCTTCCTCATAGCTCATGGTCTTGGTCATGAGCCACACCTCTTGTATATTCTTCATACCCTGTTCAGTTCCTCTGCCTACCTTCATAGTTTCTCTCCTGGATGCTTGGCCCCCACTCCCAGCCTTGCCAGACCTCCCAAGGGTAACTCTTAGCACCATCTTTTTTTTTTTTTTTTTTTTCATGATCTTGGCTTCCTTTAAGCTCTGATTGCAATCCTTCCTTCTGCTCAGTTGTCTCAAACTGCTTTGGTGAAGTTGACCTTTCCATAAATACCACCTCTGCTGAAATCATCTATGATCTGGGAGCCGGTATCTGGTAACCATTGACATTGTTATGTGAGTTTTTTTGTGAAGTCCTGGCCCCATTTAGATGCACCCCAAGTCCATCATTTCCTGGTGAGCTGTTACTCGCCCCAGTGGGCAGGACATGCTAATATAATAGCACCCTCTTTCTGCACTGGGAGGAGGGTAAGAGAGAAGGGAGACTCAAAGTTACGCTAAATTAAGATAGATTGCATTTCTGAAACTAGGTTAGGACCTGCTGTGTGTGCAGAGAGGTAGAGCAAACTGGAGTTTTGCTTTTAATTTGAGCCAACATGACTTTCAATTCCAGTGGAAGCCAGATGTGCACAATGACAAACTTCCTACCAAAAAACCTTTGTGAGGCATTTTTTCCCCATCAGTAAGCTCAGTTTTGTCCAGGATAAGTGGCTCTTGGGCCTGTTTCAGCTGCATCCAACCCAGGATGACTTGGGGAGGAGAGGGAATGACAGATGGTGGAAAACGATCTCTCTGCCCACAGGAGCCCAGCTCCAGTGCTGGGCGTGTAGGTCTTACTTCAGCTTCGCCTCTGTGTCTACTTCCATGTGACCCCGAACAAGTCACTTTTGGGGGGCTTGAGTTTCTCCATCTGCTAAATGGTGCCACTGGAATCTCAAGCAGCAAGTTAGAGTGAAAGGAAATGGGCTTTGAGTCAAACAGGGAGTCTCAGCTGAGCCACTCAGGAATTGTGTGTTTTGTGCACGTCACTGAATCTCAGTACTGTTTGGTTCCTTCATCTGTAACGGGAATGAATGCAAACCTACCTTCTGAAGTTGCACAGTGTGAAAGGCAAGTGTTCTCATGACAGAACCAGGACTATGGTTTTCAAAACTGTGGGTGGGAACTGATCCTGCAATAAATGCTGTGACTCAGCATCATTATTTAAAGCAGCAGCAGCAGCAGCAGCAGCAGCAGCAGTAGTAGTAGTAGTAGGAGTAGTAGTAGTAGTAGTAGTAATAATAATAATAATAATTAGAACACAGAGACTCAGAATAGAATAATAAAATGAGTATTTTGTGAGTATTTTTGTACTTTTCACGTGATATGTAGTAGGTCATCATGTACAGTGTATTTCCTTCTAAGGTCTTCAGTTAAAGAAAAGGTTAAAAGACCTGGCTCATAGAAGGACTCTGCGAATGCTAAGTACCTCTTTTCAAGGGCACCTCAGCTGGGAGATCCCATGATTCTGCACCAAAACTGGTTGGCCTAGTATTTCTAGAGTTCTTATACTGAAAATAAGTATGTAATTGAGTTAAAAGAAATTGGGCTTTAGGGTCAGATGGGCTTGCCCAGGGTCAGCTAGCTTCTGTAAAGACAAAGTAGAATTCCTGGTTTCTAGAAACCCATCATCCCCCAGTTCTTCCCCATATAAATGGCAATTGCGTTGATAAGCCCTGGGGTAGCTATGAACTACAGGAACAACAGAAAAAGCACCCCCAAATAGGAAGAGCTGATTTAGAAGGATAAAAAGAGGTGGGAGAGTCATAAGTAGGTATACATAACCAACTGAATCCCCTCACTCAGCACAACGGCAATAGAGAGGAACCAAGGCAACATGAGCACAATATTCAATTAGCATGTCAAGAGAAATTTGGCTTCCCCCCACCCATGGATCCTTACCACAAAT
The DNA here is from genome assembly GCF_000260355.1 of Condylura cristata. NCBI lineage: Eukaryota > Metazoa > Chordata > Mammalia > Eulipotyphla > Talpidae > Condylura > Condylura cristata. The sequence goes on along the minus strand of NW_004567116.1, from coordinate 42,612,090 downwards.
TTAATTTCACACTAATCAACCCAGGAATATTGGCCACAATATAGAAATGACTTTCTTTCCTTTGAGTTTGGGTCAGAGGGAAGCATGTGGAACAGAATGCAAGGAAGGGCTCCAGGGAGTTCATATGGGTTTGATACATGCAGCAGAGTACGTAGGGTGGTGGCTGATTACCCATAGGATCAGAGAAGCAGATTTAGTGCAAACCCTACAAAAAACTTTTTAATGATGAGGTCTTGGAGAAGATAAGACGCTCCCCAAACTCTCTGCAACATGACAAGCCCCACTTCCTAGGGGGTGTGGGGGAAGAGTGGGTGGGTGGGTGGGTGGGAGGAGCTGCAGTGGTGAAGGGAAACAGTCTTCAACTAGCAGCCAGAGGCTAGGGTCTGACTCTAGCTATATGAACAGCTAGGAAGTATCAAGAGGTTTGTTGTGGATGTACTAATGGACATTAAGAAGAGATGAGGACAGAGAGGACTGCTAGGCTCCATCATAGCAGAGAATGGTTCTGAACTGTTGACTCAGAAATACAGCCTTTCTCCTAAAGATCATAGAAACCACAGAAAAGTTTTAAGCAGGGAGAGGTGAAAAGTAGCAACTGACTCAGGTGAGAAGGACTGGTAGTATCCACATTCTTAAAAAGACTGGAATTGCCTTGAGTTTTTAATTGTAAGCAATTCAGCAAAAGGCTGTGCTCTGGCTGGGACCTACATTCATAATGTGTTTACCCTGAACATTGGTCAGTTCCTACCGCTGCTAAATTTTGACTTTAAGTATCCTATAGTAGATGCCCAACTATTTATCAAAATTTGTGGTATAAAGTTTTGGGCATATACATACACTCAATTCCTGCCTTCTTGATGAACTTTGTCTGGGTTTCCTAAAACACAGAGCTTGAGGCAAGTCTTTACTACTCATACAGCACAGCCATGTGTCACCTAACATTTCCATCAATGTTGGAAATTACCAGGTGCCCTGGGTATGTATATAGGAAGCTATTCCATCTAGATTGGTGTAATTATTCTATTTGTAATTATTGTATTATTACACTCACAATGATGAAATCACCTAAGGACACACTTCTTAGAACGTAGCTCTATCATTAAGTGACACATGACTACATTTGAGAAGTGCAACTTCAGGGCAGTGAGGTAGGGAAGTGAGGCAAAGGAGAGGAGAAGCTAAAAAAGTGGTAGACCTCCGTGCTGGTCAGCACTTCACAACAAGCTGCAGAGGGACACCTGGTCTCTCAGCAGGTGTGACTCCCCAGGAAGCCTGCAGACCTGTTATTTAAGTCACCATAGGTGTGTGGTATTTTGATATGCAACCCAAGCTACATAAGGCATGCCACAAAAGCTTAAATAACTTGCCAGCCAGGAAGTCACTAATTGATGCTGGACATAGGGCTATTTTAATCCAAACTCCCACACTGGCCACATCACCTCATGGAAGCAGGAATGCAAAACTATGTGCATGAATGACTGCCAATGCTTCTGTGGGTTAAAATGGTGTCAATGTACCAGACCACCACCTCAGAAAAAATTAGCACTTTACATGTATAGACACAATCCCTGCAGCCAAACTGTCTGGATTTGAACCCCAGCACTTTCACTTGTTAGTAACGGTGTTACTTGGTATTATATAACATACCTTTCTTAATATTCCCAGGTCTCTGTTTCTTCATCTATAAAATGGGCATAATTTTGCTGACTGCCTCATACTGTGACTATAAAAATTTAATGAGCTCAGAGTTAAAGTACTTGAGCCTGGCATATAAAAATAGTTACATAAGCATATGCTTATGTAGTTAATTATACAACTTACACAACTTTGTGATTACAAAGATTTTTCACATTTTGTTTAATATTTGCAGCAACCTTGAGGGTAGCTATAAGTCTAATTGTTGTTTGGAAGTGCTCTGAAATCCCACAGCTGGAAAATGAGGGCTGTAGGATTCAACCCAGGCCCCTCTGACCCTGCAGTACTGGCCAGGATTATAACTGGCTTCTGGCCATACTGGCTCTTGCTGTTGAAGATGACACATAGTTCCCAGGGCCAAGTGTGAAAAGGCTCCAGTACATCTAATATCTCCAGCCTGTTCCATGAGAAGGATTCCATCCCAGGCTATCTGTTCTGGAAAAAACTCCTCTTCAAATAAAGAGCCAAGCCCTTTGTGTTCCAAAAACTGAAAAAGACTTTTCTTTCCACTCTCACTTAGCAGCCTGGTTCCTAAATGAGTTTGCTATGCTTAGCTTTGTAGGACCTTAACTACAAAACAAATTGCTTTCCTGAATGTGCCTCCAAGAAGGAAATAATCGTATAGAACAAATCAGGTTCAAAGTGTGGTATAAACAAAGGGAAATTGTTTGCCATTCCAGCTGCTTGTAAGGATGGAAGAGGGAGGAAAGAGGAGCAGTCATGGGTGTGAAGTGGACTGTGAAAATGCAGAAAAAGACTCTTCAAATAGGAACCAAATAGACTAAGTCAGAATTAGACAGCGTTAGAAGTGAAGCACTCCAGGCATCTCTCCCTCCCTGCAGCCTCACTCTGTAGTGAAAAAGGGAGAAACTGCTTAAGCCCAAAGGATTTTCCTTCCTCTCTACCTGCATCCAAACTTTCAATAATTTATTACCTCAGCACCAGAGCTAGTGGTACTAAAAGGTACATTTTATTTGAAGATAATGTTGTGTCTTTTTTTTTTTTTTTTTTTTTTACCTAGCTAGATTTTAAAAGCTGGCACTAAGCCATGATTATTCACATTTAGGGAGTAAGTAACAGCTCACCATGCCCTTTAATATTCAGTATTCATGAATTATCACCTCATCTCCCTGATCAAAAGCTTCTGAGCCCACACACTGACTTTGAACTTTGATCATGGGCCTTGAACTTGCAGCCAGTAATTGGGGTGCCCAGGGCTCATGTGATGGTGAAGGACTCCCAGGGGTCAGCATCTATTGGGAACACAGCTAAGATCTATCATAGCAGATGAGCACAGAACAAATCAGCAATGGAAAAGGTGCACTAGACCAGTTCCTGAGGAAACCAAGTTTATGCATCTCCTTGCAGTGTCTCAGAGGGTACTTGTAGTCCTGGAGCAAGGAGTAGTGATGGCACGTCCAGGTGCAGCCTACCAAGGAAACTCAAGAGAGCTCCAGAGCCCCAGGTCTTTCTCAGGCATTGACACATGCCTAACACATGTCCAAATTCCATACACTCAGAGGGAAAGCAGGTTTAGCATGAATGTCATTATCTTTATGTGCAGTCTAGGCATGGTAAGCCATTTTTATCACATAGGCAAAGTTGTTTTGTTTTAAGATTTATTTTTTATTTATTTATGTATACAAGAATGGGGTGTAGGGAGTGGGGGGCGGTTAGGAGGATTCACCAGAGACAGAGGGGGAGCAGAACAGGTGAATCTACTGAAATAAACTGCTGATGGAAGCAGCAGGTGATACAGGAGAGGTCTGCTGCACCATGTGGGTCACCTCCCTGGCCAGGGATCAAATTCATGCCACAGTGGCCAGCAATAGATTGATAGCACTGAAACTTTAACCCTTGTACCAGCAGGAAGGCCCACTTAGGCAAAGTTTTATACCAGGTCTGGAACCATTTAGCATTCATGTTCCCAGATTGCAGCCAAGGACCCACCTTGCTGTATGATGCAGCTGTTGCAGGCCTCCTATTTTAATGCAAATGCACAGAACCTTTGTTTTCACTACTCCCTTGATTAAAATAGTGAGTAAGCCTACATACATTAGCCAGAGTATACTTCTCAGAAAAACTCTGTAGCACTTTTCCTACTCATGATGTTGTATGTAGTAACTCTTTTAAAGTGGTTATAAATGTTAGAAGAAATTGCTTGATAAAGAAAACTCATTACTAGTACTGGTAATGAAACAGAAGAGAAAATGAAGTGATAGACCTCAGATTCAGGACAAAGGAAAACATGTTTTGGTGAATCACACAGTGGGACATGCTACCAGACCTTCTGTGGCATTGAGTTGGGGTCTGGGGCTGGAGCAAGGAAGTTGTGAAGCTTAACAGCGGGGAAGCACGTTGTGCACACACAATCCATTCAGCAGCACACACCAGCCTGTGTGCTCTAGCTGTATGGATGCTGCGATTGAGCAGCCATGGCCTCTGGCCCCAGGGACTCATGTGGAAAGAAGACAGACAAAAAGGTTGGCAGTTCCCTGCAGGGTGTTGCTTGAGCACTGTGAAGGAAGGACCTTGGGTGGCCAGCAGAAGCAGCAGAAGAGTCATGCTTTGGGACCGAAGAAAATGACTCCTAAGACCCCTGCAGTTCTGAGCATTTGTCCAGTAAGGGCGGTGACAGCCACATCCACTACCATGGCCTCTCAGCCACCACTAGTCCTGGAACATAGTTTTCTGGAATTCTGATGGAAAAAGAGGAAGCTTGGTTGTGGGGCCAGAATGTCTGCTTGAGACAGAGTTGGCTAGGGGAAAAAGCTGCTCTTGGCGGGCAGGTATGGGAAAGACACAGACCCCATACCTCTGTCAGCCTCTGTTTGGCAGGTACATATCAAAATCCCTTCAGTGTCATCCAGAGACCACCAGAGACCCCCTTATATTTAGAGAAAGATAGATTTACTGAGGGAGCTTAGACACCGTGGGGAGTCGCCAGGGTGTTTCATTGTGCAGTGTTAGAAGGACTTGGGGATGTGGCCTGCCTTGTGTTTTAGGAGGATCTATTCAAGGAAGTGGAGCTTTCATCTGGATTGGATTACTAGCAGACAGCAGGGGTGATTCTATGTCTTATAAATCCTAAGTAGAGGCCGGAAAAATGAAATGAGATTGTCGTTGTCCCTGGAAAAGAAGCAACAGTCATCCATATTAGCAGACAGAAGGCTGGTCATTTTGTGATGTTCAACAATGCGCCAGATTTTGTCTAGATTCAGACCTTTGCAGAATGACCTTGCCTTTGTCTTGATCCTTACTGTTCACAGAGTGGCCTATCTGCAATTGTGTGTGAAACTAGTGATATTCAACAGGAGAAAGCCCCCCCATAGCTCTGTGAGTACCAGGGACACCTAGCTGTCAGAGACTGATCTTCTCTTTTCACCCCACACTAGAGGTAAAGGAACAGACCCATTCTGCAGGTGTGACCACTTGCTTCAGGGGTCTTAAGTAAGATGTGCACGCAGTAAATCTTGACATCCCAGGAAAATAAAAGTAATAACTACTTTCTTAATAATCATACTACTATATGAATAAAGTATTTTAATAGTTATATATTTAATTAATTAAGTTATTTATTGAGTATTATAGGTCAAATACTGTAAGTCTTCCTAAATGCATAATTTGATTTCTTCCTCTTAGACTTGCCACAAGATGGGTGTTTTATTATTTTACAGAGAAGGAAATAGAGGCCCAGACAGGTTAATGACTTCCCTAAGACCATCTGTCTAATAAGTGTTCGGGGCTGACTTCCAAGGCGATATGCCTGACTCCAAACCCTGTGCTCTTTCCCCTGCCCCAGGCCTTGGTGACGCATCCCTACATATGGGGAGTGACAGAAACGCCTGCCAAGCTGTGACTAGGACTGGAATTAGTCCAAAGAGCATGACAGCTCTGAGACAAATCAAAAGTGTGTTCACAGCTAGGGATTTTTCAGGACCACAAAATGCCAAAGCCTAGAGCCTGGCAACATGTGATGGTTACTGGGAGCGGCTGTGATCGCTCCAGCAAAGCAGGCCCCTCCTAGCCTCCCAAGAGAGGGAGGGTGAGCCTGATCTATTTTTTATTCTTTCACAGTTCACTAATTAATGTGAAAAAAAGCTGCCCATTATTGATCAACTTTGTGTTCCACCACAACAATGTCTTAATGAAACTTAATATCCATAGTTGGAAAGCTGGGGCGGGAACTTTGAAGGAGAAGTAATGCTTAACCTTGTCATTCTCTTCAGCGGCTCACCACTGGTGAAGCGGGGAGGGGATCTGAAGACCTGTTTAAGTTGGCCCCTGGGCTAGAGGCATTCTTGCTCTTTCAGTTGTCCATTTTGTATTTATGTCCAAACATTTCACAGTTCTGTTGTAGCTCTGAGTAAACCGTAGCTTATTTATTTGTCTCAGTAAGCACAGGACCTGATAATGGGATTCTGTAAATATGTGTAGCTTAGAAAACATTCCCAGGCCATGCGGTGATTTCCTGTGCTCATGCTTCAGAGCAGTAAGTGGAAGCCTGGAAGGAGCAGACAGGACAATGGCACCAACACCAGCTGGATCTCATCTTAACTCCTTACATTGATAATGACCCTATTTCCAACTAAGGTCATATTCTTTGTCTTTGTCCATGAGGGCTGCTGTAACAAAGATACCACAGACTGGATGGCTTAACAACACTCAACTCTCAGTTCTGGGGGCTAGAAGTCCAACGTCCAGGTGCCAGCAGACTCAATGTCCAGTGAGACCAGCTTCCTGCTTCTCACTGTGTCCTCACACAGAAGAGGTGGAGGAGCTCTCTGGAGTCTTTTGTATAAGGTCACTACTCCCATTCATGAGCAGTCCACCCTCATGACCTCATTTTCTTCCCAGAGTCCCACCTAATAGCATCACATTGGGGGGTTAGGTTTTTAACATATGAATTCAAGGGGATTCAAGTATTAAATTTATAGCATGCTTCAAGATGTCTTGTTGAAGGAAAAACAATCCCAGCCATAACAGATGCCTATTGGATGCCAGACACCATTTTAGACATTTTAACCCCACCACCAGTCAGCAGCCTGGGCCCTGATAATTCGGGCACTAACCTCTTCATACCCCGGGAGCTGTAGGCTGAAGAAAACCATTTACAAGTCTGAATGAGATGGCAGAGGCTGTGTCTCTAGGGCCCCTGAGATCTAGCTGCAGCTGCCTGTTCCTCTCCCTGACACATAGCATCTCACAGCCCAGTGTGCTGGGCCTGGACACCAAATCTTAGGCCCCATCTAAGTGAGTAAGCCCCCATCATGGAGAGTAGGGTGCCACAAAGACGACTCCTGGGCCAGGGTGGGTGGGTGACCCCGTGGCCTCATCTATCACAGCCAGCAGTGTGAGTGTGAGAGTGAGAATTTGTGTGTGGAGCTGTGCACAGCCATGTGGCTTGTGTGCTAACGTGAGTGTGCAGATGTGTAGGGATGCATGTGTTTGTGATTATAAATGAAATAATTGAACACGAGAATGTAAAGACGCCATTATCATTAAACTAACAGGAGTAACTATTGACAGTGTGGGAAACATATGAACAAGAGGTAGAGATTTGATGGTATGGGAGGGTGTGGTTGTGTGTCTGCACAGGCATGGGGGAGTGGGTGGGGATTTCCACCTGCCTGTTATATTTTAGACTCAAGCAGTGGGCAAAGGTAAAAATTTTTCCATCCAGTAAGATGGAGAAGCTTTGGGGGCCTCTTTTTACTAAAAAAAAAAAAAAAAAAAAAAAAAGGCATGAACCAGTTAGTGGTTGCTAATTAGGAACAGGTCCCAGGGAAGCCGCCTCTGCAGCCGCACCAATAAATCACTCATTTACTGTCTGTGGCTGCCTGCCTCCAAGTTGGGCTTTCCTGCACCCAAGCTTGAGGAACAGCCCAGCCAGGGTCTTCCACAGTGGATTTGACAGTATAGAGTAGGGCTGTATCTTTTGATACCCCATCCCCCTTCTAAGATTGTCCCCAGGATGCACTAGATAAGAGGAGAGTGCTGAGCCTCTATTCACTAACTTAGGGACCTGTACACCCACACCCCCCATTGTGTGGGCCCTTCTGACCTCATTGGCCTCCTCTCCAAAGGCTCTGCATTGGGAGGTTCCACTACAAATGCACAGTTAAGTTCCCTGATGTCAGCTTGCATGCTCTGCTTTGCACACAACTGCAACTGTTATTACAGATCTGCCTGCTCTCACTGGCCTACATTCCTGCCACTCAGGAGAGGCATGTTGCTTGATCAGCCCCTACAACTTTGTCATCACGACAGTGGCCACCAGCAGTGTTGTTACCTGAAATCATCAGAGACTTGGGGGATGGAAAAGGGAGTAACTGTTTAATGGGTGTGGCTTTTTTTCTTGGGAGGTGGTGGTGATGAAAGGATTCTAGAACTTGATAGTGGGAATGTTTGAACGACACTGCAAATGTACTAATTGCTACTGATTCATACCCTTTAAAATGATTAAAATAGTAAATTTAATGTTTAATTTTATATAATGAAAATATACTTCAGAAGCATGACAGCAATCTAGAAGATCCTATTCAACCATTCCTTGAGTATATCTATAGGACCCAGAAGTGACTGGGGCCAGAAATACTAATATGCTGCAGACAGATACTAACCACTGGGAGGGTGCTCTCTTTGTCCCTGCTTTATATGTGAGCATACTAAGAATCACAGAGTCACAGATGGACAGATAGTGTATGAGCTCCATCAGCTGCAAGCCCATCCTTGTCCCAATACCCTGCTTCCTCTGAGTTTCAGGCCTGATGCTCACAAGCTGACTTAAGAACACAACTAGAGCCTGGAAAGCCTAGGTAGATGGGACAGTCCCTTTGCCTCCTCCGGTTGATGTACTATGTCTTCTTTTCAGGCTGTCTGCCTTCTAGGCGTCTACCCGCTCCCTCCTCAGCTCTGCCAGCACACTCATCTTCCTGATCAGATTAACGATATGCCCCCCGCTAGATATTTGTATCACTGTCTAGACCTTCTTGTTAGGTCATGAGTTCAGGAACCTGTGACCTCGGAGTGATGTTCTTTATGTTTGTGTTTATTTTTTAAAATTTATAGAATCCATATCAAATTCAGCCTTTGCATCTCTGCTTAACTGAAATGTGATTTAAGGGTGATATGGAATATGTACCGCATGGGTACTCAACCGGGGTAGGTGGATGTGGTGGGAGCAGTTTTAGAATTAGAAGCCTTTGGTGCAGGAAGCTCAGGAATCCCCTTCTTTGGGATCAAACCCAGATGTATCTTTTGAGCGTATATTTCAAAGATAGCAGGAAAATTGGCAAAAAAATCTGCCACTGGTGCCCTTCCTCCAGATGTTTATGCATAAGCCAGGATCCACATGCAGTTTTGCGTGGCATCAGAACCAAGATACCTCAGAAACAGGAATCAAAATGTTAAACCCTGCCTCTGGAGTTAAATGGAGACAGGAACTGTCTCTCTCGGTTTGGGGACAAGGGAGATGTTAGGTTATCTATTATAGCCTATTTTATTTGACTCCAGGTCTCACGTTTTTTTCCCTAGGCCTGTTTGTTCATTCATCTATTCCTGCATTCACTCATTCATCAAATGTTTATGGAGAGCCTGATGTTTTCAGACCTTGTTTTATTTACTATAGACAGAAATAAAATTTCTGTGTTAGTCAGTTTAGGTTGATTTATGGTGCAGTAACAAACCTAAGATCTCAATAGCTTAACAAAGTTTATCATGTTATATTCAGCATGCTTTTGGGGTGAAGGAGCAGAAGATTCTCCACATAGTCTCTCAATGACCTGAAATGATCAAGACTCCACCATCTTGTAGCTGTACTTCTTAGTGGAACAGATAGACCTTTTGGCTGTTTCTCACAGCCCATAAGCCAGATTTAGTCATAGGTATGGCCCCACCTAACTACGAGAGAACAGGAAAGTATGATCCTTCCATGTGCCCAGATATAGGAGAGTAATGTAAAAACCAGTCACGTAAAGCATCAAAAGCCTTCATAGTTAGCGTAGAAATTAGTATAAAAAAGGGTTAGGGTGGCCCTCCCTGGTGGCGCAGTGGGTTAAAGCACTGCACTGAGAAGCTAAAGCCACTTCCGCATGAGTTCGATTCCCGCCTGCCCTGGAGGTGACCACATGGTGCGGCAGACCTCTCCTGACCCGCCTGCTGCTCCCCTCAGAAGTGTACTTCATCGATCTGCCTGTTCTGCTCCCCATTCTGTCTCTGGTGAAGCCTCTCGCCGCCCCTGAGCCTCTGGCCTGTACCCCAGTTCTGTATGCACAAATAAATAAATCTTTAAAAAAAAAAAAAGGGTTAGGGCATGAATGCAATTGAATTCCTGCCGTTGAGATGTTTCTATGCAGCAGAAGAGCCAAGTAGACAAGCCTAACAGCAAAGAGAAACAGAGTGGACTGGGAGGAAGAGTTGTAAGACCAACTGGTTGGAGCCATTCACTTGGATTTGCCATGGTGCAATGGTGCTGCTGAGAGTCGAGCCAGGAAACACCATGGCAAGTTACATGCACATACGTGACCACTGGCTTGTGTGATGCAGGGAGGCTAGATTAAGTAGGGCCTCGGACAATATCTGGAGGTGTTGATCTTTACTCTGTAAGGAAGGGGAAGCCTGTGAAGGGTTTTAACTAGGAAAGGACATGTTCTGCCCTCTACTTGTTTTTGAAAAGATCACCCTGAGTTCTACCTGTTGACCTCAAATGAAAAGCAACCGGTTAGTTCACCCACATAATGGGTTTATTCAGGAACCACTACATGAAGGCAGTTTGGGAAGTGTGGTGTTATGGTGAGATGCACAGCACTTCCTAGAATAAAAGTCAGGATTCCTTCCAGCCTTTGAAAGGTGCTGTCCTGGGCCAAGAGGCCACTCTTCTTCCCCCACTGAGGCAGGAAGCAGTATCATTGTGTTGGGTCCTGGAGGATGATTCCATTTTACTGATGACACATGCATAGAAACTCTCTTCTGCTTTCCTGACCTCATTTAAATAGGGTTTTTGCATATTAATCTCATACCTGTGGAAGAGTGAGAGATAGGTAGGGCACTCAAAATCAGCTGTCATAGGGGTAGATTTAAAAGCTACTTAGGTGAAGAACTGATCGGTGATTAAATAAATGTGCCCATGGGATAATAAATGGACATAGATTTTGACCCTAATTGTGATTGGGATATAGTAATGAAATGCTGGAGCATGCTTGTGGAGAAAGATGGTAAGATGCATGTTGGTGCAGTGCCTGTGGAACCTCCAAATTAAGATGTTCATGAAACACCTGAACATTAGGTCTGAAGCCTAGGAGAAGCTGTCTTCTCCTCTGGAGGCATGGGATAACCTCAGCCTAGAATAGCTTTCTTCCAGAGATCTCAAGTTACAGTTCTACTGGTACTAGAATTGCTTTTTAAGTTGGGGTTCAATCAGGGTGTATTCAGAATAGTCATTTCCTGCTAATCAGCTTCCTGCGGCTCAATTAAAGGAAGTCACTATCCTCTGGGCTTTCACCATCCCCATGTGGCCCCTTCCAAGAGGCTGTTGGTCTGCCCCTGCCTTCCTGCAGGTTGGCACCCGTTCGTCCGGCCTGGTACCCAGATGCTTGGTAAATGTTTCCTGAACAAGTGAATGAATTAACTATGAACTATTCAAAACTGTTGGGTCCCATGTGAGAACATAAATAATACTTCCACTTTCCAAGAGCCTTTAATAAATTATAACTCACCAAATTAAAATAAACATTTGTTTTAACTTCCACCAACCAAGTCTCTGGAGGGTTTGACACCTTTTCATCTTCAAAGTGCTTTCAAAACAAGAGCTGGCTTCCACCAAAGGCCCTTATTTGGAAGTTGTGGATTGTAAACAGATAGAGAAATGTATTAACATTCAGAAGGGATGATGCCTCAGGCTTTTATTAAAGAGAACCTTTTCCAGGAAAGCAAAGCAAATTGTTTCTTTGATTTTTTTGAGTGTCTTCAAGGTGTCAAGAGTTGTGTTGAGGACCTTCAATCACTACTACCTTATTCTCTCAATGGTATTCACTTTCCTATGAAGAGATAAGGAAACTAAGGCCAAAGAGATATAATTATTTGCTTTGCTGGTACGAGGGAGAACAAGAGCCCGTCTTAAACTCTCTGAACTCCAGAACCACTTCCTTCCCCTTTTGCATTGCTCTTTCTTGACTTTGGTCTCACATTACCTCCATTCAGCACATGAAGGGTATAAATTCTGGGACTTCATCCCAGGCTTATCAACTGAAATTCTGGGAAAAAATGCTTGGGAATCTGCATTTTAAATAAACTTTCAATACTACTTATGACATGGAGGTTTGATAAGCTACACTTAACCATAATGGATTTCTTAAACTAAGTGATTTTAGAAATCACTGAGTGATTTCTGTCTAAAGGGATAAGAAGAAAGAAAACAAAGGAGGGCTATGGAGACCCTGAACACCAGGCGTCTCCACGAGCTTGGCAGGCTTGGCCTTGCGCACACTGAGTGTGGCTGCTTCTTGCTCCCTCCCTGCCTCCGCTGGCTGCGTTGGCTGAAATGGAAAGCTTCCTCTGTTCCCCTGCTTTTCATGGCAAGCTTGGGTTGATGTTTTCTCTGTACTCCATATGGATTTTGCAATTAACTCACTAGAAAAGTAAATCACAGGGTGCCTGGAATAATAAGTGCCGTGAACACCAGGCCTCAGCCAAGTAGACTGGGACAGGATCCAGAGCATGACTAAGGTTGCTGGGCTGAGCAGGAAGGAGGCAGGGGGCCAGAGCTGGCAGCTCCTGGAGGCTGGACAGAGGTGATAGATGAAGGAGGAGAGGGGCCTGCTGGTTGGGAGTGAGCACCTTTGGTGTATTGTTCAGCACACAGCTCAATGCTTTACGTTCTTTTATCTCACCAATTTCATATAACTCTTTCAGTCAATATTATTTCCACTTTAAAGAAAAATACACTGTGGTACAGAGAGATAGTTACTTCCCAACTTCCCGCTTTCCCAGGAAGTCTTTTTTTTTTTTTTAATTTATTTATGTGTACAGAACTGGGGTACAGGCCAGAGATGCAGGGGTGGTGAGAGGATTCACCAAAGGCGAGTGGGGAGCAGAACAGGCAGCAGATTGATGAAGTTCACTGCTGAGGGAAGCAGCGGGCAGATCAGGAGAGGCCTGCCACGCCATGTGGGTCACCTCCCTGGCTAGGGATCGAATTCATACCGAAGCGGCTGAAGCTAGTTTCACAGTATGTGTTTTAACCTGTTGCACCACCAGGGAGGGCACCTCCAAGAAGTCTAAATTCCTTCTTGCCTACTGTTATCTTTCCTTTCTCTGTGTAGTTAGAGGAAGTGTTTCTTATAAATAGGCAGCTTACGGACAGCAGGGGACAGTAAGAGTTGAAGACATCGGGGATGATGAATATACCTCAGGGCAAGGCCGTTGTGCCCCAGATCCACCCCAGACACTGCCTGGCAGCTAGCAGGCATGTGCAACATTATTCCCCTTTACTTCTACATAAATCACCTAGCCATTTCCTGTCATGGAAATGGGTCTTTTAGAGGTAACACATCACTGGATTACACAGGAGACAGGAATGTCCTTCAGCTAGTGCAAGGAATGAGATTTATAGAAAGATTATATGTGGAATGGTAAGACAGCTGGCATGGAAGTCAAGAACAGGTGCCACACCAGCCTGTTTTGGACTGGACTGGAGCTACCTGGGGCTCAGAATTCCAGGCTGGGGGTAACTTAACTGCCCATCTTGCCCCCAAAGAGGCCAAGGGTATGCTGTTATGTTTTCCCAACTTCTTTCTTCTTGGTGGAACATGTCCTGCTTCTGGTTTCAGTTTCTAAAAGAGAGGACCTGATTGGCTGAGCCCTTTTTTACATGTCAAACTATAGGTTTAGGATATATGGGTGAAGTTGAATTAGCAGAGTCACATGCCATAGGAGTTTCCACCCTAGGCCTCTGGGCATGCAGCCGGCCTCTGAAGAGGGCAGTCAAGTGAAGATTATCTCTTGGCCTAGGTTGGTGCTATTCAGATTTTTCAGTCCTTGGAAAGAAGGATTTTTGTCTTCTTCACTCCATCTTTCTGTCTCCTTTGCATGGGCTGCACTCAGCCCTCAAGAAAAGCTTTCAGGATTAGGATAAAAACAAAGGAAGTGAAGATGCACAGAGGTTTTGTTTATTCTACCAGGCCATGAATTTTTAACAGAAGCAGCTTAGCTAGAATGTGGGTGCCCCCATCACCATGTCAGAGACCTGCCTGTTGCAGGTAGATGAGTTTTTTTCTTGAAGTTGCTATGTCAGGGAGCTGACACTTATTCCCTCTGACATCCTCATCCAAATTTGTTCAGTTTACAAGTCAAAAGATGTTTTCTCATCTTGCCTCCAGAGCCTAAATATCAAGCTGGCTTCTCTTTGTTTCTCACACTTTCCTGAGCAGTAAAGATTCTGAAAGCTGAGCCAAGCTGACAGTTCTGTTGATGGGTAGGAAACACAGAGCTGGGATTTGTCCTCTGTTCCGTGACATTCGCTCTCATCACAGCTCCAAAACCCTCTCAGAGCTGGAAGGCAAGTAGGCATGACTCAGCAAAGCACAGAGAGAGACGCTGAGATTCAGGAAACACTGTCTTCATCATAAGCTTTGGTGGTTGTTTCTTTGTCTGCTCCACAATCAAGCAAAGCGGACAGAACTCAAGAAGTAGGTAGAAATATGTATGTTATACTCAAGGACAGGTAAGTGCACTCATTTTCCTCTAGAACTGCATTATCCCAGAGAACTTTCTGCAGTGATAGAAATGTTCTGTACTGCCCTATGCAGATAATGACCCAATGGTGTAATTATCAAGCACCTAAAGTATAGCCAGAGCAACTGAGGAAATACATTTTAATTTGTTTTGATATAATTTCAGACACCTTTAAGCAACCATGTTGTTAATGGCTTCCATGTTAGACAGCGTAGCTCTAGAATCAAGAGTCTTTTTTCAGCTCTATGTGGATAGGGATTTATTTCTACCCTCTGTCCTCAGTGTCAAGTACCTTGGGCTCAATAATATTCAAATGACTAAATGGAACAGAGACACTGGTATGAAGAAATGGGGACAGTATAATGTAGAAGGTTAAGATCACAGGGTTCAGTGTTCATCAGACCTACCTGAATTCACGTTCTGACTCTGATACTTACTTATCTCTGTGACCATGGGAATGTTCCCAGCATCATTTTGCCTTTCTCGTCTGTGAAATAGTTACAATGCCTACCTCTCTCATAAAGTTGTTATGAAAAATAAATGAGTTGACATATACAGAGTGATTAATGCAGTGCCTGGCATTAAATAAGCCCCTTGATAAATAGTAGCTTCGTAGCAAAGGCGGAAAATGAAAAATAGCCTCGCTGACAACCAGACTATGATATTCCCAACAGACAGGAATAATTCAGAATCAGGCATGGCACAAGCTCATGATCATGTTCAGGGCATACGCATAGCCAGTAAGTGAGCAGAGCACCCACAGACACCCCAGTCTCTTTTCGGATGGCGGCTGATTCCTCCATTGCCCCTCTCTAAAATTGTCCCTGCTTCTTAATACATCCACTTCACAATTAGCCCATGTCTCCTGAGTCACCCTTAAAATCATCCAAAGACTGGGCTGTCTCTGGTGGCACAACAGGTTAAAGCACCACTCTGTGAGGCTCTCAGAAGCCACTGCAGCATGAGTCTGATCCCCAGCCAGGGAGCTGACCCACATGGTGTGGCAGGCCTCTCCTGACCCACCCACTGCTCCCTTCAGCAGTGTATTTCAGTGCATTTGTCAAAGGCTTATAGTCCAGCTCTCATAGAAGAGGCCCCTCCCAAGCCTGAGCAAGCCCCAGATGCTGTTTCCTTGCTTCAGCAAGCTAAATACACCTGTACTATGATGGCCGCCGTCATAATGGTAGCCTCTGTACAGACAGTGGACCTCATCTCAGGTTTCAAACCTGCTTTCCCACAATACCAGAAAGCTTCTCCCCTTGCCTGGCTCATTGAGGTTGGGCTTCCTGCAACCTGACTGCTGAGTGGCAACTTCTGCACATGTGTAAGGCAGCTTTTCCCAAGTCAGAATGTGAACGTTGACATCTGTGGTTAGTGACCAGAGCTCTGGGCCTTCTCTGCTTCTCCCAGATAGAGTTCTGCTTTATAACAACTAGAAAAGAAATGAAGGAAAATGAGACAGAAGAGTAAAAATATTTTTTCCTCAGCTGAGAGAGTCAGCTGCCTGTGAGTTTGGCTTAGCCTCCTCTTGGTTTACACCATCTTTGACAAGCATCACCTCAGACTTTAATCAGTGTTTGAATAAGAAAGGGCAGGTGAGGGGGAGTGTCCAGGGGAAGCTTTGGAGAGGAGGTAATGTTTCTGCTGGCAGTTTCGTAGATGAAGAGAGTGAGAAAAAATAGTTCGGACAAAGATGGCAAAGGGACAGTGTGCAAGGATGAGGGTGCTGGGTGAGTTGGAATTTCAGACATGTCGAATGTGAAGCACCTGGGGACAGCTAAGTAGGGATAATTGCCTACCACCTAGACCTGAATAAAGGGGCCTAGAGGTACTTATTTAGAAGTAATTATTCATTCGCTCATCCATGTATCCATTCATCCACTCAATCAAGGGAGATGTTTGTAGTTCCTGCTCTCAGCAGACTCTGCCAGATGCTGGGAATATAATAATGAGCAAAACAGATGGCCCATTTGATGTTGGTTCTTAACTTCCTGTGCCCAGCTTTGGGCCTTGCAGGACCTCTAGTTGTGATGGTCTGACTGTATATCCATTATATTTTCCTTAGAGATACCCTATCAAAGAAGGTGTTTTTAGAGTTGAGGCCAATTCTCAAGAATTAGTTCTAAGCCCAAGTGCTTTTGTTTTGGAGTCATGTTTTAGTTATTGTTCTGATTTAATTAGAAAGGAACTAACTCTCATTGTCATGTAGGTCAAAATCAGGAATGGTTTATTAGAAACATACTTCTTTCTGTTGCCCTTTGCGTGCTTTGCTTTGGACTTCCTGGTGAATTTGAATGAAACCTGACGTTAGTGGGCAGTTTTTAGTTATCCAGGAGGAATGATTTCTAAATATAAATCATAGAGAAAAGTGTCTCATTCCGCAAAGAAAACTTGATGTGGGGTGGCGATTAGGGAAGAGTTTGGACTTAAACTACTTTCTAGTAACCAACAGCTTGAAAAACAAAGCGAAGTAAAATATGGTGTGCTTACCTGTAAAGAATGTGTTTTCCAGGTTCTCTTTGTACTGTCACTAGCCAAACAGAAACCTAATTCTTCAACTCACAGGGTCTGGTCTAGAAGGAAATTCTCATGAGACTTTATAGGTCAGTGAGAAGTCTGACCATCTGACTAACTTCCAAGGTGTTGAACCCACCCCAACCAGGGCTGGAGTCACTGTGAAGTGCCAGGAACTGTCGATTAAGGAGGATGCTCATTGGTTGGTGAGGCTCCCTTCATGTGCAGCAGCTGATGGCAAGAGAACCTCCTAAAAGGGTCACAGCTGAGGCTAAAGGCCCAGCCAGCAAACAAGCAGGGCAAGGGACAGCATGCTGCCCCTCACTTTCCCATGTCTGTGCCTCACATGCCGTCCACATCAACTCTTGCCACGTCAGATGATTTGACTGGTGGTATTTTACTGTACTACTGTACACACCCCCATTGGGGGGTAACGCCTCACTGATGCATCCCTTGGTGGTTTGGGGTCAAGTCTCATGCCTGTCTTTCAGGAGTTTGTTATTGTGGTTATTATGTCTTCCCGTCCTCTATAGACACTTTTTCCCTGCAGAAGAAGGTCTGAAAATGGAGTAGTCTGTTACTGTGCCTAGAGGCCCAGGCATGCCACCATATTACCAGTTACCCCAATTCTTGAGGGAGACCCATGCGTTTAGATCTGGACAGTGACAGAAGGCTGATGATGCTGGGATATCAGATACATAGGAGAGAACAACCGTCTTGGAATTCACAGAGCCAGGGAGAAGGTCAGGCTTGGGCAGATGTTTCCTGGAATCCTATCCCCAACGAGTCTCACAGACCTACAGCTGAGCTGGTTAGATGTCAGAATCTCAGCTCCCTTCCAGACATAGGGCATCAGAATCAGCTTTTTAACAAGATCCCCAGGTGGTTCATATATACACCAAAGTTGAGAAGCACTACCCTTGACTTTTAAAAAAGTTGATTTTTAAACCCTTCACAGAAAATACAAGGTTTAGTCTTAAGGCCACACACTTTGAAAAGATGATTCAAGAGAGTAGAGAAAACAGTAGGCATAAGACTACCTTTTACATTTCTAAACATCAACATTTATGATGTGGAAAAAATAGGAAAACCTTTGTAAATACAACATTTAACAGTGATTTTCCCAAGAGGCAACTGAGGTGGGTTGGGAAGGAGCGAAGGAGAGTTGACATTTGTATGCAGCTTGTCTCTGTACTACTTTACTCCAAATACATGACTATATGTTAGTATATTTTTGAGGCAAAAAGTGTACAAATAACAAATACAAAAAAAAAAAAAGAAGAAGGTTTGGTTATTGTAAATTTGACAACACCTCAAGGAAAACCCTAGGAAGCCACATCAACTTTTCTTCGAGGAGCTAAAATTGAAAAGGAACACATGAGAGGCAAAGTTCTGAGTGAATTACAAGTGAATTTGTTCTGTCTCTTTTTTATCTTCTGGCTGAATTTTTTAAACTCTTCTGCATTTAGTACATATCACTAAGTAATAAAAGCTGACCCAGAATATTAGAAGGGAGAATCACAAAAGCAGTATAGAGAGACATACAGCTAAAAGCATGGTTACAGTAGAGTGACATAGAGCTCTGGGGTGCAAGTGGCTGTGACTGACGGTGAGGTGAGTATTTGTTTTTCAGTATGAAAGATCAAAGCAACAAAAGAATGTTTCAGATGCCCTGACTGTTATTTCCACTGTGTGCCAGCCATGTGCCCGCACAGCCAACAGGGTGAATGTTCCTGCCATTGCACAGTGAGGAGACAGAGGCTGAGGGTTCAAGGAAGGAAGGAACTGGCATTCAAACCTCATCTTGTCACTTTGTTCTAGACCCCTTGGTTCAGAACTGTAGAGTCAGTATTGAAGTCTGCAGACTAATAATACATGAGGCAACGGTAAACTCATCTGTCTAGGGCACTGATTTTCCAAGTTTTCATATAGCTGGTGTTAGTCTGTTTGGGCTGCTACAACAACATGCCACAGATTGGTACCTAATAAACAATTGAAATTTATCACAGCTCTAGCGGCTAGAAGTCCAAGATCAAAGTACCAGTATAGTCAGGTTCTGGTAAGAGCCCTCTTGCTAGTTTATAGCTGGTACCTTCTAGCTCTGTTCTTCCATGGCAAAAGGGACAAGAGAGCTCAGAGGCATCACTTTAACAAGAACACTAATCCCATTCATCAAGGCTCCATCCCCATGACCTAAGTAGGTTTTTTTTTTTTTTTTTTTGGTAAGATTTATTTATTTGTGCATACAGAACTGGGCTACAGACCAGAGGTACAGGGGCGGTGAGAGAATTCACTGGACACAGAGTGGGGATCAGAACAGGCAGATCATCGAAGTATACTGCCGAGGGGAGTAGCAAGCGGGTGAGGAGAGGTCTGCTACACCATGTGGGTCACCTCCGGAGCAGGCAGGGATTGAACTCATGCTGAAGTGGTTTTAGCTTCTTAGTGCTGTGTTTTAACCTGCCTTACCACCAGGGAGGGCCTCCTAAGTACTTTATAACACCATCACACTGGCCATTAGGATTTCAGTATATTTAGTGGGGTGGGTACAAACATTGGATCATAATAGGCGCTGCTCCGTGATTTTTGAGACCCCCCCCTCCTGAACCTTTGGGGTTCTGCTGAGGACATGTGCAACCAGTCTTAGAGCAGAGGTTTCTGAAATCTTGTTCTGTGAAAACTTTGTCCCTCAGTTGCTCCAAGGAATAAAGGTTCCCAAATAATATACGGAAATCTCAACCCTTAGAGACTTACTGTGCACACCAGCCAGACCCATGTCCTGGCATGTCCTGCAGTCATGTGTGAGCCTCTTCATCCATGCTTTATCCAGCTTGCTTGACCACTGAAGACTTTTCATGCAGTGCCCTTTAACATCTTACAGAGCTAGTGTTCTGATTAACAGATTTGGAATGCTTTTTTTAGATCCCATAAAAACCTAACTTTTTTTTTTTAATTAAACTTCTACAATCTTTTCTACATGGTGGTTTAGGATTTCTTAAGAACATTTTGTTCTTTGAAGAATTTTCAATAGAGCTAAAAATGTCTCTAATTATACCCACAACAAGAGCAAGATCTCCAGCACGTGCCTCTGAGGGCTGGAGGTTAACAAGGATGACGCCTTCATGAGGCACCAGAATAGCAACTGGGATTACATGCTACCAATTACAAGGTCCTCTCAGCATAGCTGGGCAGTGGGGAAGGGAAGATGATGGATTCAAAGAAAATTGACATTCAGAAGTAGTTCCACCATTATACTCTATTCATGCTGATAGTTTTTATTTTTTTTTAATGTACATAATGAAAGCTTCCTTGAAATGAAGCACCCACAAGTGGGCATGGGATATCAACATTTCTACAATTCTAATGGCTAATGTTTCCATTGCCCTACAGTTTACAAAATAAGCTCTGACTTCCTCAAAATAGGCTTCATAGACCTGTGTATATTTATTCCCATTTTGCAGATTAAAAAAAAGAAAACGAAAATCCACTGGTGAGTGGTTTTGTGACCCTTTCCAGCTCTTCTCACAGTTCATTATCTGTGGTTTCCACTACACTAAGCCACCTCCCATTGTTCATGGTTATGGCAAAATTTTGGATTTCCTGCAGGAAGACCTGACTTCAGAGGTTTTTTTTTTTTTTTTTTTTTTTTTATTTATTTATTTATTCATACAGAACTGGGGTACAGGCCAGAGATGCAGAGGGTGAGAGGATTCACCAGAGACAGAGCGGGAAGCAGAACAGGCAGATGGACGAAGTACACTGCTGAGGGGAGCAGCGGGCGGGCCAGGAGAGGTCTGCCACGCCATGTGGTCACCTCCGGGGCAGGCGGGGATCGAACTCATGCGGAAGTGGCTTTAGTTTCTCAGTGCAGTGCTTTAACCCGCTGCGCCACCAGGGAGGGCCTGACTTCAGAGGTTTTTAAAATGAAAGTTGATTATTAAGTTTTTAGCAAGATGTTGTTTGTGTCTTTGTAGAACTTTTTGAATGAGTAACTTCGTGCATAATTAACTTCACAAATCAAATCAGTTTATTTGTACATTTGTTTATTTAGACTTAGGAATAAGCCTCTGGTGTTCAGGAATCATCAGGGTTTGGACTAAAGCATAGGGTATGTATGATGTATGGCAATGGCCTGGCGGATTTGGTACCTGGAGCTTTGGTGGCATGCCATCCTGGCTCTCAGAGTTCACCTCCTTATCAGGGAATAGGGAACAATAATACTTTGTTCACAGACTTGCTAGGAGGACGACACCTGTGCCCATACATGCCTGTACTTAGTAAGAGACCAACCAGATAATCAGAGTATCTGAACATCAAATGGTGGAGTCTGAACATTAAAACAGCATGTAGTCCCTTGCTCCCAATACACAAGCACACGCCCACTCCTCCTCTGAGATGCACCTTCTCCCTGGGCTATCACTTCTTCCATCTGTACTTCACCAAGTAGTGGTTGGCTCCTGCTGTCTGTCTACTCCCGCAGCAGGGATGTGGGATAGATCTCAGCCTAGTGGAGGAGACAGACAGGTCCATTATGTACCAGGTGTTGGGATAGATGTGTGTTGGGTCAGTGTGTCATCCAGGGATGCAGATCTAGCTCTTCTTTGGAGATAGGGAGGTTAGAAATGCTTTGGAGAGTATAAGAGGCAAGAATAGGGTCTTCAGCAAAGAGGAGGTAGAGGGAGGGTTGAGGGCAGAGGTACTCATGCTGCTCTGTAACTTGTTAAATTGTCCCAACTCTCTGGTTAATTTTTTCACTTCCAATGAGCTAAACACTGGCATGTTCTTCCTTTTGTCATAAAAAACATTTCAAGGCCCAGGGTATGGAAAAGAAATATTAATGCCTGTTTTTAGTGCTAATTTTTATTTTCTAATCCTGTGTTTCCTTGGGATGATAGAAGAAAAATATCCTAATTATTTATCAAATCATCTTCCTCTTTGGGGATCCTGGGGTCTCCCATGAATGCTTAAGGACATCTTTAAGAAATTAGCTTTCTATTAAAGATGAATTACTCATCAAAGCCAAGGTTCCCATCACAACCTTCTCTCTTTGGCTTTTATTCCCTGAGCAACCATCTGCCTAAGTTGACTTGTCTCTGATTACCTGAACATTTGAACAGCTTTCAAAAGGTCACTTCTATATACCATATAGTTCTCTTACCACATACCCTATAGGAACCTTTAGTTCTCACAGAAAGCACTAAGCTCGCAGCCTGGAGAACTGGGGTCCAGGCCTGCTTCTGTGACTCACTTGTACAAATCATTTATTTATTTATTTATTCCCTTCAGCTTCTTTATTTGTGAATGAGTAAGGGGTGAGACCAGATGTTTGTATGACCCCTTTCTGTCCTGAGGTCTGAATTTATAAATTCTGAAGAACACGTTTATATAATGTGGTGACCACCATGACCTTCAGGTATCTGGCTGGGTACTGCAGTGGATTGTGTTCACTTTGGTCTTCCTGGATCCTGAATCACTGTCATCTGTTTTAAGGGGAAAAAATTCAAGTTGACAGATACCTGTTTTTGCATGTCAGGATTCATTAAGTCTGTATTAGCAGTAATGATCTTAATTATGGCGACTGAAGCACCTCAAAGTGAGACTTTTGATTCAAGGTTGGAGGTGGGGGCAGTGGTGTTCTCACAGAGCTGTAGAGCAGGGTGTTTCAAGCCCACTTAGTCAGACCATTCTTTGCTGTGGTGTCTGTCCTGTTCATTGTAGGATGTTTACAGGAATCCCTTACTCTACCCACTAGGTGCCAGTAGCAGCCTTTTCACTCTTGATATCTCCAGGCATTGCCCTATCTTGAGGAGGGGGGGTGGGGGAGGGTAGGCATCCATCACCCCTGTTGAGAACCATTGCTCTAGAATGAATGTAGAAGTAACATTTACTCATATTTGCAGAGTTGCCAAGTCTTAATATGGGGTATGCCCAGCCAGTCCCCCATTCCCCTTTAAGTCTCTGTGACACACTGCACACTGTCCTTTCACAGGTATAGTCCTGAAGCCTTCTCCTTGGAGTTCTCATCCCAAAATTTTGTTCCCATTGATCCATTACTTCCCATTCAAAAGTCTGCTCATTGCATGCCTCCTTTCCAGCAAGATTCCGAGAAAGCAGCGCTAAGTTATGGGCTCAGCTGCTGACTCCCTGCCCCTGTCCCAGAGAGCGCGTGCATGCTGGAGGTATCGGGTGCCTGTCAGGAGGTTCCTTTCTCTAAACCAAGATGTAGGCCTTAGCCCTGGCTCCTCTGGCTGCACACAGCCCTTGATCCTTAGCTCTCAGCAATCAGGGCTTTCTTCCCTTGGTGGATCTTGTTGGGTCTACTGGACTCCTGACTGCAAGCCAGATCCCTTCTCACCCGCCCAAACTACTTCTGCATGTATGTTTGTATTTAGTTAACAAGGATTTCCTGAGCTTCACTTATGTGCCAGGATTTGTGTTCTCTATACTCTACCTCTCTTCTCTTTATGTCTAATTTTACTGGGTGAGGACTTGGGAACATTGCCTATGTGTTAGGCATTGTTATTGAGTGCCTATAATGCAAGAGTGAGCAAAATCAGTGTGGTGGGAGGGACTTTCATGTAATCAGTTACACATATAAAGTGTCCTTTATCAACTTGTGTGTTCCTTTTTTTTTTAATGTTTTCTTGTTTTGTTTTTTTTTTTTTTTCTTTGCCTTACTCTCTTTTGTACCTCTGTCTCCTGTGTCTCTCTGGCTCTCCTTCATCCCCATTCACATCTAGCAGTGTCCTTTGCTGGGGCAGTGGAGGGGCTTCTTGGGGGTGCTGAATCTCATTCAGGTACCTGCCATCCCAACTTCTCTGGTGGGAGAATTACTGTCATTTAAGGGGGTCTGCCAAGACTATTCGACAGGAGTCCACTGGGCTGGGCTCTAAGTAAGAAGAATCACCCTTCCTGGGGATGGAAGAAGAATATGAGCTCATAAATCACCAGCTGAGTGCTGGGCTCCTGAGCCATGGTAGCACATGGCTTTACTTGGCTGAGGGACACTTCTAGACGTGGAGCAGGTGAGAGACCAGCACTCCAAGAAGGCAGACTGCCGACACTCATGTGTGGGGTCCTCTCTCCTACCTGCCTGAGGAGCATAATTGCCTGGTTTTGCTTGGTCATGGATCCAGCTGAAGAGGTTCTTTAGCTTTTGAAAGAGGCACATCCTTCCCATACCCAGACCACAGTGTCCCCACTCATAACATCCCAGCTGAGGGAGGGTTTCTGAGTCTCCCTGATTCAGAGTGAGTGATTTAGAATGACTCGGGGACCCGGTGTTGACTCCACATACTATCATGTAAACCTAAGAAGGTTTCTTCGCTTCTTTGAGGCCCATTTCTGCTTATGCAAAATGGTAATAATATTGGGAACCATGTCATCTAACAGGAAAGAGGAGTTACTTAAATGATGCTTGTAGGCTTAGCACAGAGCCTGACACACAGCACTCCAACTCTGGCCCCAGTTACTCTGGAAGACTCCTACTTTTTCCCTCTGATTACATCCCTGATTGCTGGATTCAAAGGAGGCAGAAATCTTGCTTGAACCCGAGGTGCACCCTCACTGCTGCTTCTCTGCTTATTTCCTTGCTAGAAAGTCTGTCAAGTCCCTAACTCTTCCTTGCTTTTGCTAGAGTACTGCAGCTGTTGCACAGCTGTTAACTGTACTATATTCAGATCAAGTTCATTGTTGGGTATATGATTCCTCCCTATAAGGACTTGGGGATTTCTCTAAATGAAAGCTGTTACCAAAGTGAATAGTGTTTTTAATAGGGCTTCTTGGAAAAAAGCCCACCTGGATAGAGAAAGCTACTCTTTCTCAAATACCAGTCACCCTTATCTCATTTTACACCCTCCCCCGCCTTCCTTTGCCCTCCAGCTTTGGCAGTACTTTCTGAATTAAGACCCCACTGTGAAGGCCCCTCTGGGAATGGGGCTGAGAAATGCTGAAACCTGGTGCTGAGAAGTTCTGGATCTCTCAGCTCTCTTGTGGCCTCCCACTCCCACGGGCTCTTGGTTTTCCAAGAGTATCAAATATCTAACATGAAATTGATTGCCATATTTGAACAAGAGTATTTAAAGATCCAGAAAGTAGAGAACCTGGAAGGGGGAAGAAAGGAAACCGGCCATCCGCTGCCCTCGGAGAGGAAGAAATTGATTGAAGGTAGGGGAGATAGTTTGATAGCTTCATAAGAGCATTGGCTATGGGCTCCCAGAAAACACATTTTATGGCACTGTCTCCAGCGAGGAGAGGAGGCCAGGGGAGAGAGTGTGCTCTGGGAGGCACCTAGTGTGTTAGCCTCATGCTAGACTTCAAGCTCCGGAGACAGAGGCTGGCTCTTCAGATGTTTGTATCCCCAGTAGGGGAGAAAGACACAAAAAGAGGAAGTCAGGGTTCTGAAACTGGGGTGTCAGTATCCTTGGGCCTGAGGATGGTTGTCAGGGAAGATAAGAGGCAAAGATACTTTTGTATCTTTTCTGAAACTGGGGTGTCAGTATCCTTGGGCCTGAGGATGGTTGTCAGGGAAGATAAGAGGCAAAGATACTTTTATATGAAAACAAATATGAGTATATCATGGAAAAGATGTAAAATTGGAGAAAAATTGGAATTCTTACTTGGCAACATGAGAAGGTAATGAAATACCAAGTAAGCAGTTGACCACTTCAGCCCAATTTCTCAAGACTCTTAGTAGGACACTGGTTTTTCAGGGTGGAACCGGATCCCAGCACCAGCTTTGGCACTGTTTGGGGGGCTGTTTCAAGGGTGCACACACAGTGCACAGTGCCTGAGAGCATGGGTGGCAATAGTACTAAGGGGACTCATGTGGCTACTGTGTTCCCAGTGCCCCAGGTGATAGTGATGCAGCTGAACCAACACATCCCTGTCTCAGGGAGGGGCATGCATATGCTTCAGGGTTGCTGTGGATGCTGGGGTGCTCCAGTCAGATACCCATATAGTGACCCACTGGTTTCCTTATGTATTAGGGAGTGTCAGCAGCTCCTAACTAATAGCTACTCTTTTGTCAGAGAATCATTTTTCTGCAAGGGAGTGGCCTTGCCCAGCTCAGGCTAGCCCGACAGGCAACCTGCATCTGATGATCCTGAGACAGGGAAAGGTGCTGGGAGTGAGGATTATAGAAAGGTCCAGTCTCCTTGGCCGATTAGAGGTAACTCTAAAGGCCAGCTGGACATCGGAGCTCTGAGTGAGATGGGCGGAGACCTGCATTGGCAGCTGCTTTGCAGCTCCCGGTTTGCTTCCCTCATTCCCCTGCCTGCTATATTGTGGAGGCAGGAAAGCTCCTACCAACAGAGCCTCACCTCAGAGTCTGTTTCCCAGGAAATCTGGCCCTAGGTAGGCAGACTCCAAACAGGTTTGCAAAACATTATATAGTGCAAAGTGCATAGTTTTGAGAACTGGCTAGTAGAACCATAATAATGATAATAACAACTAACATATTTTGGGCTCCTAGTATGTTCTAAGTGCTTTAGTTTTTCTCTAAATCTTAACAGCCCTGTCGTTTCTCCCTTTCACAAATAAGGCATAGGAAATTAAGCAACTTGTCCAGGGTCACAGAGCTACTAAGTGCTAAGGCTGTGATTGAAATCCATTGTCTGATTCTAACCACCAATCTCTACTTCTTCTTAGGGGTCTTCTCATAGGGCCTTATCTCTTCCATCTGCTAGTTACATGATCTTCTTGCACATGAATCCAACTGAACTTATTTTCCTAGTCTGTGGTGTGGGGGTCAAAGTTCCTAAATTGCAGTCTACTACAGGCAGAATTGAAATGGTATAATGTATGTAATAGATGCCTTCAGGAACAGGTGAATGGGTCGGTCTAATGATCATCCTGCCTGACAGGTACACAGTGGCAGGGAAGGTTCAGGGTGGGAGCCAGTGAAAATCTAACCCATAAAATCCTGAACCAACCTATTAGACTTTGACTTTAAGTGTCTTTCTCTACCTCTGTCACAGAATAGTTATGTGATCTGGATAAAGTCAGCATTCCCTGAGTTGGCCTCATTTGGAAATGGAGGTGAAAGTCAGGACTCATGATCTCTGAGACCCCGCTAGCCAGAACCACAGTGACTGCACAGGTCTCTGGGCCTTACCATAATTTGGGAGAACCACTAGCCCTCTGTGGTTTGTCGAAGGAAGCCACAGACCTACTACCTTAACTGTTCCCCCTGAGTTGCCCCAATGTCAGGTCCTTGTTCACACCACATTTACCCTTTTGCCTCCTCATTCACCATTTACTGTCTTGCATTACAAAGATACTGTCTTTGAGTATCTTTGAGAACAACTAATTCTTGTCTTAATCCTTCCTCCTATTTCTATGCTAAATTAAACACAAAGAAATTAGTAGGGGGAGGAAACCTCAGAATGAAAATCTAATGAGAATAGCCAGAATTCCAGTTTACAGATCTCTGTGCCACCCCATCATATTCCTTCCTTCCCCCTCCCCCTCTCCTTCTCTCTCATGCTCGTTCTCATGCTCTCTCTCCTCCATACACAGAATTTTTACAGGGTGACCACCCCTCTAGACAAAGTTATTTGAATGAGAGGTTCTCAAGAAATTTCATCTGTGTTGTTCTTTTGCCCCAGCCCAAAAAGCTCCATCTCCTCACCTATAAATTGTCTGAATTAATCCACATGGTCAGGGAAGTCTGCAGCCACTGTGTAGGACTCAGGGATCAGTCTAACAATGAGTCATCGAGTTCTCATTTCTGTAGCATAAACTCACATTTCTGGGTGATTGTGAGGGCCAGATGAGATGATACAAAGTGCCTAACAGTGCCTGGCGCAGGTAGGCATGCTGAGAACACGGGAGAACTTGTAACACATTGCTTTGGACCCCAGACTGAATATGTACCATCTTGGAAGTTTGGGGGGGGTCTTATTGCTCTATTCTGCCAGATTTCTTTGGCAGATGACAGCCCTGGGCATTATGTCTGTGGTACTCTTTAAAAAGCTTCCTTCCACTTACTTCCTTAGATCGTGGTCATTCACCCGCTGTGGCTTGGCTAACTGTCTTGAATCCAACCTGCAAATATGTGTTCTTGGAGAACAGTGTCATGTCCTGTTTGGTGGGACCACCTATTTAGGTCAGCCTTAATATAGTCATTTATAAATTTCAACTTTCTCTGGCCTCACATCCAAGATCACACAGGCCCAGTAGAGTTCCCTTAATAAAGTTAAGCAAAATAAAGATCAAGAGAGATGTCTGCTGCTGTCATTGCACATCACAAAAATGGTTAACTATGTGAGGTGATCTGCTATCTAGCTGACTGTAAGACTCATCATACAGCCATGTTATACACAGTTTTCATTATATATACAGTTTTCATTAAAAATGAAATAAATGCACTAATTCTCAGCTCTAAGGCACACCTGGCCAGACCTGGCCCTGAATCCTGCTCACACATGCTGTGATGGTGAACACCATAAGCCATACTGCTCATACATAGGGAGTGTAAGTCTTGCAGCATCTAGGAATATTTAAGAGAAAGAGACCTGAGCAGTCCATTGTATTTCTGCCTGAGGAAAGACAAGTACATACACCCACACATATGCTCATAGGCAGCTGCACATGACCCAGAGCCAGCCAGAAAACTCACATGCAGACTCACATTCCACGTAATTGAGAGATGAGGTTTGTTTCTGTTGTTCTTGTAAAATTCTCAATTAACTTGCATTCAGCTGAGAGGGTTATCAGCCTGACAGAGTCCCATTAGGGCATCCAATTTTGGGTTTCAGGAACATTGATCTAGGCTTCACTTAGCCCTAAATAGAAAATGCTCAGGCTTGGCAGTCAGATCATGTTGGCTTTTGGCTAGTTTCACAGGGAGACTAGCCATGTGGCATTAGGCAATTATCTCGGTTTTCTCATCTGAAGAATGGGGGTAAGAATGCCTGTCACAGAGGATTGTGGCCAAGAATTAAATGAGCTATTGCCAACAAAGAGCTCTTGGCTTGACATAAGCTCATTAAATGGCAGATGAGCTTTATGATCTCTGTGACTTTGGTCAAATCTTCCAAACAGATAATAATCTTTGCCCCTCAGAAGTCCTTGAAAACTTTAGAAGTCAAGAAATGTTAGTGATGATTAATATCATCACTATCTATTAAAAAACAGAGAACCGGGCCCTCCCTGGTGGCACAGCAGGTTAAAGCACAGCACTGAGAAGCTAAAGCCACTTCCCCATGAGTTCAAACCCCACCCGCCCTGGAGGTGACCACATGGCATGGCAGACCTCTCCTGACCCGCCCGCTGCTCCCCTCAGCAGTACTTCGTCGATCTGCCTGTTCTGCTCCCCACTCTGTCTCTGCTGAAGCCTCTCGCCACCCCTGAGCCTCTGGCCTGTACCCCAGTTCTGTATGTACAAATAAATAAATCTTAAAAAAAAAACAAAAAACAGAGAACCATTCTTAGGGACTGTGAGACCACATCTATTATTTGAAAGCATCTAGCTGCCCTCATTGTATTGCCTGAATCTTCCTTCATCTGTTCCTATATTCATTCTAGCATTCTGCCAGATCTTCCTAGGTATGGTGGTAGGAGAAATGCACAGGAATATGATCCAGACTCTGGTCCAGGGAGTGCTCAGTAAGCCACACAGAGGCACAAAGAACCAAGCAAGAAGCAACTGTTCTTTGAACTGTCAAATGTCAAGGATTATAATCTCTTGCTTGTCCTTACCCTGGACTCTTCCAAAGGATCCTCGACAGTTCTCTAAATCCTGCCTCTGATAGGTGTTTTTAGGTGTTTGTCTCCAAAAGAAGCTGTTCCTAACATCCCCCTCTTTCTTCTTAGGATTTGGTCTTGACAAGAGGTAGAGAAAAGGCCATGGCCAAGGCCATGCCAGCCTCAACACCACTGGTTCCTGGTTGTGTGGCCCTTTGCTAAACCATCTGGCTTCTCTAGACTCTGGATGCCATCTGTAGGACATGATACTTAGCATCAAAATTATCACTTGAGATGACTTCTGAGGTAACCCATAAAGGGGCCATGCACGTGTGCTGAATCATTATTTTTTGTAATAATTCAAACAATATCTTCCAATCCCTTTCCATGCCCAGGCCTAAGCTAGGACCTATGGCAGATGTAAAAAAAAAAAAAAAGGCAAATGGTGCAATCCCTATCCTCAAACTGTTCCCCTTCTTATGTGGGAGAAATTTACCCAGTTAATCTGGGCAAGAGACAAATGAATACAGGGAAATCTACCTGGACTTAGGATGTAACAGAGTTTTCTAAACATTAAATCTGAGTTTCCTATTAGCTCTAAAGATGTGATTCTAGGATGTGAATAATACCTTCTCTTCCACCATCACCTGCCTCTCTCTCCTGGGATCATTCTTGAGATCAGATGAGTTAAATAGTTGGACAAATCTACAAACCAGAGCTTTGAAAGTCTGCGGAAGCAGGAAAAGGCTGAAAATTTCTACATACCAGCCACTTTTCTTTAGAGACAGACCCTGCAACACAGAAACAGAGGCGTGCATCCAGTCAGTGCCAGATGTCTTGGCTACCAGACCCTTTCTTGGCCTTCTCCAAGTCTTTCCATTACTTGTGTCCTTCTCACTGCAAGAGATGGAAAGGGTGTCTCTAGCAATGCTTAAATAAACTTACAAACCTCATAGATAGATGTAGTCAAGTCTTAATCTCTCTACCTACTGTGTGACTGAAGAAGCCAAGTAACTTCTCTGAGCTATAATGTTATTATAATAATGCCTAATGCTACTTCCGTTGTGTCAAGGTGCAGATTAAGTATCTAGCAGCAGCACACAGTAAATACCAGGAAATGAGCCCCACCATTGTCCATCAGGTTAGCATGGGGATGAGGGGTACAGTAACTACTGCCCAAATCACCCACCCTCTTTGTCCCTCAAGTATAGGTCAGCAGCCTAAGCCTTAAAAGAGCTATTCCTGGTAGCCACCCATCCTGGTCCACTGGGCTCCTTGCCTGGAGCACAGGCTTCACTGAAATGCAAGACAACCCGTCTCTCTCAACCAGTTACTGCTCAGCTTGTTACTGCCGTATTAATTAACAATGAAGCAGATCATTGACATTCGCTTATAGGAGCTGAAAAATAATTAATAGTTCTTTTCACACTAGTTTGGAGCGCATTCATTGTGATAAATCTTATTTGCATGTAATTCACTCTCATTTTCATTTATCCCTAATGTAGGGATAGAGCATTTTCTTGATGAATTGGAGATTAGAAGGTTCTAGAAGCTATCTGAGTATACCTGGGACTGAGTAAATACTTAATAGATAAACAAATTTGAAAAATAAACAAATGGAGGAGTGAGGAATGAAGCCGTACTTGTGGGCACAGGATGTGGAGTAATAAGTGAAGCACTAACTTCTATCAATCCCTTTGCATGCCTAGAACTGTAAGCCCAGGGAGGTTATTTCACTTCTCCACACTTGAGTTTCTCATGTATGAAATGGGGATGCTAATCCTCACTTTCTAGGGTGAGTCTGATAATCAGAGATCTACAAAATGCCCAACACAGAAACTGACTCAATAGTTGTGGCTGTCATCATTGTCATCATCATCATCCTCCTCATTATCTTCAGTATAATCACCATCTCAATGTATTAATCATCATTATCATCACCGTCATCTTCATCCATCATCATCACCACTCTCTTTGTTGTCTTCATTATTTTTACCAAGCTTTACAGACTTTGATCAAAATTTATCTTTGTCCTTATCGAGAATATCAATTTCAGAAAAACAAAATACTGTCTTTTTACATGTCTTTGAGAAACCTTATATTTTGAAATAATTGCCTTTCCAGACAGGACCCTTTATCCTGCACTCTGTAGAGTAATTGCTGCAGCCACTGCCATGCTGAAAGGTTTCCAGGGCCATGAGAATGGAGAGTAAGGACTACCCACCCTTCACTCGTCCTCAGCCCCTCCCTAACTCCTGACCCTGGGACTGATTATCTTGGTTGCCTTTAAACACAAATCAGCACAGACATCTTTTATTGGTGCTGTTTACTGCACAGCTGAGCCCAGTGGCACATCCTTTGAAGGTCTAAATGAACAGCTGTAGAGAAGGATGCCATGGGGTCATGGGAAACGGACATTCCCACCTTGGTTTTACCCTTACTGCCGGACTTTTCTGAGCCTTTCTAGCCCTGGGTCATCTAATAATGAGGCATCACACCTATGTGTCCCCACTTCCCTCACATCACACATCTCTTGCATTTGCTCAATCTAAAGGCAAAAACTTTGTTTTCTCAAGATGGTTTGTATTTGAAAAGCCAAGTGGAATGCTGGCATTCTGGAATGTCATACATAGAGAGTCTCAGGTGGTGCCCTATACTTACACCCTCCAGACACACAGTGAATGTCCAAACCCCATGCTTCCTCTCGGAGATACTAAGGATCTCATGCCATCACATGATCTTAATTCCTCCTGTAGTACTGTGCAGGACACCACCTTCCTCCCCTCTGGCCGTTATAGTGCAGAGCCCAAGTGCCAACTATAGTTTTTTTCCTTGAGGCAAGTCTTTCTCTGGCCTCAGAAGCTAGCTTTGCTCATGCATATGGCTAGTCAGAAGAGAAAGGAATTCACACCTTTGGGGAGTAGCCCTCCACCAAAGATTCATGGGTGTAAGTGTATAAATACCTCCATTCCCTCACTTCACAGGTAGGACAATTCCGAGAACACACCTCTTATTGGTTGCCTTCCCTTTCCTGTCTCACATCCCTACACTTTCAGCCATATATTTTTTTTTACTCTCACCTATTATTTGCACCTGGATTCTTTTTTGAGGGTTTTCACCAAGGGGAGGGAGGTGAGAGGACTGAAAACACTAGCCTTGGATGTAAGAGGAAGCACTAACGGGAACACAGTCATTCACTCAACAGAAGTTTCCAGAATATTCCTGAGTGAATTAGAAAGTGGCCCCTGCCTTCTGATATTTATATTCGTTGTCTTCTGATACTTATGTACTTGGAACACTCAAGTTCAGTGTTATGAGGGCTGTGTAGACGGAAGGACTATTTCTTGGGTTGCCTGGTGTATCAATATTGCATGTAAGATTTCAAGTGAGTCATTAAAATTCAGCCAGCATTTACTCGGTGTCTGCTGTGTGCTGGTCTCTGGGTTAGCCCAGCAGAGAGGCAAAAAGATGAATAAGATACGTCCTCTATCCTTGAAGCAATCTCTGTGTATTGGAGGAGATAGAAACAGGAAAGGTCATTTCAGCACAGCCTGATCTATAATTGATGGGGGTGCACAGCTACAGGGGACATCTTGGGTGCTCAGAGGAGCAAGGGAGGTGCTAGGCAATAGTTGCTTTCTTTCCCCAGGGAATTATCACTACAGACCAGGGTCTAGCACAGGACCCGCATGAAGTAAGTGTTCCATCATGCAGGTGGGATTGATTGAACTAAATAGTTCAGAGAAAGAGGAAAAGGCCTTTAACTATGTGATTCCTTTGCCCAACTGTGAGAAACACCTTTCTCCCTAGATCATTGATCTTGAGGCCCAAGTGGTTTGAACATTGTCAGTCATGGTAGACTACAGGGTCAAAAATTCAAGTTTTGTGTCTTTTTTATGCCAGCAAAAATTTCTGGCATAAAACATTGAACATTTCTGTTCAGAGACTTAACAGCATTTCGGAGGTGGGGTGAGGAAGAAGAATCAGAGCTGCCAGCTATGTTTATGCTTGACTAATATTTTATCAGTTTGTTGGGTCGTGATTGAGAATAGAACACTAATGACACATATATTCCAACCAGCAAGCTGAAACCAGTGAGTCTCCCTCATTATTTATCTTACAGTAGAGATAACCTTTTCATTATTGAAATATAATCGCCAAATGTTATAGATAATACTAAAACAAAATTAGTAACATGAGCTCAACATTTGGAAAGACATTTCTAACAGCACTTTTTCAGCCTGCAGACTTGGTGTTTGTGTCAGTCTCACTGCAGAGTCAATTACGGCTGTGGTTCCCAGACAGCAGAGCGCCCTGAGAGCAGGCCGGTCACTCTGCTCTCTAGTAAGAGGGTTATCTTTGAATCTACTGCATCAGCCAGGTAGCCTGATGTGTCTGTTTCTGGGAGGCAAGAAGCTGTGTTTTACTCTGTGTGAGGCCATGGTTCATCTGGTTCATCTGCTGTGTTTTTAATGAAGAAGTAGTGAGTTGCAAGAAAGGGACAGGGGCCCTATGACAAGGGGCTGTGGATGTTGAGATCAGCAGTGAGACTAGAAAACCAGTTGCTCAGGTGCCTGGAGCTCTTTGTACATGTCTTCACTTTCCATTTCATTCTCTGTCCTATTCCCCAGCCACTTTGGACGTCCCTTTCAAGGTTTCCCTCATGTCTCACATTTCCTAAGAATTCTTTTTTGAGCCTTGAGGCTGTTTTGAGGGGGGTGTTCCTCACCTGCCAGCAATTCCTTCTAACCCCACCTTTATTGGTGCACTCTCTTTCCACCTCCCTCAGAGGTGGAATGTGAGCTTGAGTGTAGGGATGATACACTCGTAAATCTTGGCTCCTGGCACAGAAACTGTATGTGGTGCAGAACACAGTATTTTGAAGGTGATCAGTAAGTACTCAGTGAAGTCATGAAGAAGTAAGGATGGGGAACAGAGCTTTATGAACAAAGTCAAGGAAGAACTTCCTCTTTGTGGGCTTTCTAGAGGAGGTGACATTTGAACAGGACATTAAAATATAGGGACAGTGATTCTACCTTTTCCAGTTAAGTCAGCTATTATGGATGTTTGAGGGAAAATTTCATCCAAGGTGGTTATGAAGTATAAGAGGTGAACTTTGGAGGAACAAGCCCTTCTGCTCAGAGACCTCTGCTGATGGCTTGGCCCCTGTCCCCACCCCAGAGAAATGCGAGAAAGGTTATAAGTGCGGTGCTCAGATCAGTGTGACTGGATTCTTGCTCTCTCTTCATTCCACCTGCTGCCTCCCTCTGCCTGGCTCTGATCCAGGCTGTGTCCTAGCGATGGGTCTCGTCCTCATGAGAGTCTTCAGTATAGCAAACGACAGCATTGCAGGCAGAGGCAGAGCTTACAAAGATACAAAATGTGCTGCGAAAGTCGGTGGACCAAGAATGCCTCCAGATATTTTTTATAGTCTTTGCTTTGCTTCCCCCCATAAATTGCCTGTAACCTACTACCACTGGTGATGAAATTGCCCAGAAGAAGTCCAAGAGATGGGGGTAAGGGGGAGTTTACTGGGAGTAGGGATTCAAGGCTGTAAGACCCTGGATAAGCCCTTTTTCCTCTCAAGGTCTCAGCTTTCTCCTCCTTGAGATAAGGGTGTTGTACTCACTCCTCTCTGAAATCTTGCCAACTCTGTCCTTCTAAGATTGCTGATTTGAAGGTCTGGCTAAAAAAGTCAGCGAATAACATGTGGATTAGCTAGGTTGGAATGAATTACCTCCATTCTATTCTGCACTCCCTGGCCTACTCAAATCACATTTCACATATTAAACCCATTCTAAAAATAAGAGGAGGGAGGGCGGTCTCCAGGAAGCAAGTAAACTCCTTCCCAGTAATCTCTCTGCCCATTCTTTCCTCTGGAGACAGTGATAAGCATATTGTTTCAATCAAGCCTGGATTCTGTTTCCTTATCTTAAAACTATCTTCTGCCACATTATAAATAATCAGCTTATTGGTGAGCTAGACCAGGCGTGTATGTGTGTGTGTGTGTGTGTGAGAGAGAGAGAGAGAGATGCAGACCAGACGTGTGTGTGTGTGTGTGTGAGTGTGTCAGATGCAGACCAGGCCATGAGCACCACCTTGATCCTCAGGCACCCAAGTAAGAGGGCTATCCTCTGCCCTTTCACACCAACTAGGCACACCAGCTGTTGGCAGAAGACATTAGGTCAGGGTGGCCATACAGTGTGTTGTCCAAACTTGCACTCTGCACAAAGTGAGTGGCTCACTGTTAGTAGTTAATGGGACATCAGGCACAAACCAGAATCCCACGTAGTGCTGGGAGGCTCTAGCAGTCAGTCAGGCCAGGTTTGACCTCAAGGTTATGCTGTCCATCCTCCCTGAGACTTGAAGCCCCCACACCGCACTCAACCAAGTGGTTGCTCTGCCCCAGTTCATGATCCCCCAGGGATAAGGACCACAGTCCCTTCCTGCAGTGACTTATGGAGCCCAGTGTGAAATGAAAATGTGGGACTCTGTGTTCAAAGAGTGTTGACAACAGAGCACTAAATCAACTGTAGGACTTCCTGAAACTGGGCCCCTGTACCCTCACAGGCTCCAAGCCCACAAAATAGCCTTGTTCCCCAGAGGCTTGTGCCATGTTTGAAGAGTCCTGATTCACGATACACTTCCCTTCCTGCTTGTTTCAGTTATATTTCTAATTTAAGTTTTTAAGTATGTGATATATTCATATGGCTCAAACGTCCAACACCATAAAATGGTATATGAGCAAACTTTTATCTGCACCTCTTCCTCTCTAACACTTCCCACCCAGTTCCCAGCAACCCTTTAAACTCTTCCCATAGATATCTACTTTTTAATTTCTTTATATCTTTCTAGGAATTCTGTATGATAATATATAGTCTTATTCCCTCCCTTGTCTAAAACCCAAAGCTTGAATTAAACAGATCTCCTGTGCCTAAGAGAATATTCTTCCTGGTATCCAGTAATAAGTTGTTTCACTGTAGTTGTCCCCACTAATCCGTGCTTTGGAACCACACCAAAAACAGCAATTCTTCATGCCTGGAAAAGCCCATTAGAAACATGAAAACAGAGACTAGTGCCCTACCAACCATATCTATCCAAGCCTCAACTTCTTTTATCTAGACTTTCTCATACTTTCCTCACAGACTTTGGGGCCTGGATCACTGTTGTTTCCCTATAATTTTCTGAACACATGGGGTCTCAAGTAGGCCAAGCAATCCATAAGGATAGTCTTCCCTGTTCATAGAAAGAAGTTTATCCTCTGTATCCTTCTAGCCACCTGACCTCCATGAATAAAGCTTAAGGGTAGGAATAACTCCCATAGGCATATTTCCTGTGTGCCAAGAACCATGTAAGTACCTGCAAACATTACTTCTATCCTCAAAGCAGTTGCAGAGGTAGGTCTTAACACACCTCTACAGACGACGCATCTGAGGCCCAGGGAGTTAACTCAGTAAGTAAATGTCAAAGGAATGATCCAAACTCAGGTCTGTCTGACACCATGTTCTTGACCATGCCCTTGATCACCTCTCCTCTGAGTCACTTTACTATCTTTTGGTGACTCCAATAAGGGGAGACAGCTAAATGCTTTTCCCAAAGATTTCCTCACACAATGTTATTAACTGTTAAATTTAATTCAACTTCCAGGGCGTAGTGAGTACTGTATCTTTTATTATACATCTTGTCACTTAACAGTCTGCATTAACTCTCAAGAAAAGCTCATTTGTTTCCATGCTTTAAATACCAAACTTTTTTCTCAGGCCCATCCTCTTCCCCAAACTCTAAACTTCTGTGTGTAGCTTTCTATAGCCATCTCTAATTGTATGTGTAGTATACCTCTGAAACTTGACTTAAAATACTCATAATCACAACTCCCAACCCCTGTGTTCCCCAGACTTCCTCATCTCTGAAGACGGCAATACCTACTTACCCAAGTTAGAAATCTGTGTCATCTTTGATCCTTATCTTTGCTTTAGCTTCCATGTCTAAATCATGATCAAGCTTATTGGTTGTACCTCCAAAAAATAGATCTGAAATTCATCTTTTTCTCAACCTGTATTCATAACCTTAATTCAAGTCCCCACTATCTCTGACCAGAACCCCTGGGGTATCCCCTTCACTCTTCTTCCTGCTTCTTCTCATCTCCTATGCAGTAGACCTTGAAAAGCTTGAAATGGAGCATCATTATGTCCCTGTTTAAAACTCTTATTTGGCTTCCATTCATCCCTCAGATAAAACCCAGAGCATTTAGCACAGCCTTCAGTACTCTCTAGTGTGCTTAATTTGAGATTGTTTGGCTCATTTCTTATCATTTCACTTCTGCCACAGCCACAATTCCAGGTCCTTAACTACACCCAGCTCATCCTTGCCTTTGACCTTTGACCTTTATACATGTCATTCTTCTTCTTGGAATGCTTTCCTATATATTTTTGGTTGCCTCTAACTATGGTTTCTATATTCTTTGCCCCTCTCAAACTTTAGTTTTCAACCTAATTGTCACCTCAGAGACATCTTCTTTGACAACCTGGTCTGAGTAACTGACTTGGTGTCCTGTCTCAAGGTTTTCCATTTATTCTTGTCCATCCTATTAGTTATGACCCCTCATCTTTGGCTCTTTGTCATTTTACTTCTCACCAGTTGCAAGGTCTGTGAGGGCAAGAACCATGCCCACTTTTCTCATTTTGCTCATTTTCCTGGGTATCTCCAGGAATAAGCATAGTGATAGACACACAGAAGAATTCAAGTAGTATGGGATTCTTTTGCCTTATTTCATAGCTCTTTCCCATAATAGACCTTCCTACAAAGCTGCAGTATAATTTTGATTACCTGCTGTTTTAATTGAATAGGTTTTTGTGGAAAGATTGAGCAATAAAGATGTTTCTTAGAATATACTTAGAAAAATGACATTTTTTTATTAAATTAGTAGTGCAGCTTTTCCCCATACATTGGTGATCCACACATATGGAAAGAAGTAACCACTAGCACCACTGGAAGTGACAATGGAGATCTCTCAATTGGAATGATTCCTGATCTCACACAATGCAACAACCGTGTTTGCAAATGTAGTAGCTTAGACCGTGAACTTGGATGCTGGCCTGCCTGAGTTCAAATCTAAAGTAGTACCTATGGTACTATTTTAAAAATAGTACCATAGGTACTTCTACGGTAGCTGTGAGGGGCCCATATGCCGATCTATGAAAAGTACTAGTGCCTCACCGGCAGTCAGTATTCAGTAAGCATTAGTGATCACTAACCTCATTCCCATGTACCATGCTGTTTACATATATATCCTCCCATCATCCTAATGGGGTACTTTTATTTCAGTTCAGCTCAACAAACATGTCCTGTGTCCCCCTGCTAGGGCCTGGAGATAGAAGCATGAATCAGTCCTAAAGGGACTCCCAACTTTAGGAGTGAAGTTCTGAAGTGTGGTGTCAGTTTATGCTTGAGTGTGTGCCAGTGTGTGCTAGCATGTCAGCGTGGCTGTCTGCCAGAGTGTGTATTAGTGTGTCAGATTAGTATGTCAGGAAGTGCCCGGGTATGTCAGGGTATGAGTACATCAGGGTATGCTGAGTAAGGCAGAGGATATTTCAAGCTCAGCAAAGGGTCACTAAACCAATGAGAGGGTGCTGCAGCTCCCTGCCCTTAGCTTTCCTGGTTGTATAAATTGTGGCACTTGCCAAGGTTCTAGTCAGACCCTTTGTCCATCTTTCTGTCCCGCACAGCCTACTTTCTCAGTGGTTATAATTCCATTTGCAAGTGACAAGCAAAAGGCAGTTCTCCCTCACTCACACCCACAACCCTGGAACTGCCTCTCACTCTCTAAGAAGGGCCCTGATGGCCACTGTGCAATTAGACCATTTGGGGCCTAATGAAGTGAAAAGGCATTTCCCTGCCCTGGACCCTGGAGGGCAACAGTTACTGGCTGCTGAAGGCAGACATTAAGGAGAGCCATTTTAATTGATTAGAATGCGCATATGCTATATTGGTTTAGTTTGAGGGCATTTCAGAACAAATAGCACTGTCATTGTGGGCCTTAATTAGATAATAAATTAATAGATAAATGGATTCCAAAGTTGCAGCAGCCTGCCCTACTCCCTTGCCAACTCCAGCACAGAGATAGAAGCTTTCTCGCGTTGCTAGTGAAGGGCGCAGGGATCTGGTCTCTGAGCCCTGCCTCATAAGGTTCCGTTAGCACGGGCATCCTGCAGATAACATTTAAGTCAGATGCTGAAGTAAAGGGCAACTTTTCATAACAGTGGAAATCACACAGTAGGAGTCCTAGACTTGGTTACTTCTTTGGTATCAATGGTGTCACTAATTGTGGACTGTCTAGTGTGCCAGCGACTGTGCTTAGATACCAGGGATGGAAACAGCAAAGCCCCTTCCCTCATAGGCAGATAAATAAAATGACAAAGATTGTTATAGAACCTTCTATATGGTGCAAAACAAAAATTATAGCGAAGCATAAATGTAAAAAGGGAGAAGTAAAAAATGTAAGGAAAGGAAGTCAGTGAGGAAGAAAGTTGCATGGAGGAGGTGATATTTGAGCAAAGACTTAAAGGCAGTGAGAGGGTGACTCATTCAGAATTTCCCCAGCAGAGAATATGCCATACAGAGCCTCTGAGCAGGAGAGTGGTGAGCTTGAGGAAGAGCAAGGAAGTGTGAGAGACCAGGAAGGTAATAGCCACAGGTTAACTGGCTCACTGAGGTCTTCAAGCTGCTGTCAGGACTGAGACTGGGACTGAGGTAAGGAGACTTTGGAGTATTGCCTGCTCTGCAATGTCAGTCTGGAATGACAGCCATATGACATGCATAGAGCAACCACCTCTTCCAGCACCCTTAGCAGATACTGCTAAATAACCACAGCCCTCTTACCCAGAATGCCTGATCATGCCTCAGAGAATCTGGCTTCTCTGAACCTCCCAGAGCTCCTCCTATCTCTCCAAGTTAGTGCTCCAAAGGAAATGCTGGATCCCACTCCTTCTTAGTCCTGCCTCACCAGGCCTGCTCAGACTAGGCAGGTAGGAAGTTATTAGGCCTGACATCTGTCCCGGAGAGCTCTGTGGTGGGGGTGGGTTGGGAAAGGAGTCATCAACAAATACCAGAAGACAAGATTGATAAACACTTAGAGCTTTGGGATGATTATTTCTGCCTGGGAAGAGGAGTCATGAGAGCTTCCCTGAGGGGCTGACATTTGAGGGTATCTTGAAGGAGAGGTAGGATATTATCATTGTGAAAGCTAGAGTAGCCTGAGGAGCCATCATGAGGAATGCAGGGAGGTCTGAAAGGGGTGGGGGCAGTATGGCAGGGCTGCTCTGGTGAAAGTATGTGGGAAGGACTACAGGAAGCAGTTAATCAGGGCTCTGAATGTTTGCTGTGTCCTGAGAAGATAAGCCACAAAAAGTGTGTGAATTAGGATAATGCCAGTGATGGTTAGAAGTCCCACAATTTCAGAAATTTAAGTAAATATACCTTGCCATGTTTGCAGTGTTCCTGATTGGCAGGCCACAAAGCTGAAGTATTTAGAGACGCAAACTCCTGTCCTATAGCTCTCCCATCTCCCTTGATCTTCAGTCATGTGCAAAAGAGGAGAAAGGTTGAAGAACACCCACCTGCTTTCTAACTAGCTAGACTGAAAAGATGTTCAGGTCCACAAGTAAAGCCCCAGGCCTTGGCCTCCCCTTGATGCAAGGGGACCTGGGAAATGTGGTCCTTGGTTGAGCAGCCACTTCAGCCACAGTCCTAGACTCTGGATGGGAAAGTACTCACGTGTTGGAAGTTAGCATGCCTCCTGTATGGAAATGCCAAAAGCTCAGTAAACTCCCTCCTGTACCTCCTCTGCTCACCAGTACAGCAAACTACTTGATAATAAGACCTACAGTTCACAGATTTTTCAGATTTTTTCAAAAGTTTGGAGATGAGTCCCTGTTGACTATAAGCAACTATTTTGTGTCAGACAGTGGGGAAACTCTGGAAATAACAGTAAATTCCTCTCTGGTGATGACTACATGGTCTCCGAGGGTCAGGTTTATCACCATGTCTATGTGGGGAATTGCTGGCCGGCAGTAGGTGCTGTCTACATCAGCATCAGCCCCATTTGTGCCAGTTTTTCCAACAGCAATGTTGAAGGTTATAGACATATAGACAGGGAAAATAGTCTATATGCAGAGGTGGGGTCATGGGAGAAAGCTGAATGCCTTGGGGTTAAAGATAGAGGTGACCCTCATGGGGAGTCCTCTGGGTCTCTCTGTGTCCAGATTGTGCTGATGGCATTCCGTTTCATCTTCCTTGGGCAGAACAGCCAATTTCGCTTGATTTACATGCTGTCGGCTTTTGCTCCTTGCTTCTCCACGCCTGGTGGCTTGGATTCCTATTTGTGACAAAAGCTCCAGCAGGTCACTTGGGTGCTGCCTACCAACTTTTATACAAAGATGCAAGAAAGTGGGAAATAGGCTATTGGGGTCTTCTCAGGAGAAATGGGTTTCACTGAATGGAAGATAATTGAGGGAGGAACTTTGTTCAGAGTTTGGTTTTGTGAGTCAGAATGATAGCCATTAGATTTTTTGAAAAGACAATAAAAACGAGAGAGCCAAGGACCTTTCTGAGGCAGTTGTCATGTCTTCATGCTTAGTGACTGAGCAGGTGATTTTTCAGTTGTGATAGTCCACCAAATTGCCTGCCATATGTTTCTCTCACCTGTCCAGCAATGAGGAATGGATGGTCTCAGGCACTAAGCTGACTCCAAGGCTGGTAGGTCCCACAAGTGAGGCAGACGCAGACCGCAGCTGGCATTCTGGCCAGCACTTGGCCCCTGGGTGAGGGGGGCAAGAGCAGACAGAGAACCTAACCTCAGAGTCCACACTTGGATTTTAGACTTGTAGGCCAAGAAGGAGTGAGTTTCACTGAAAGGAAAATAACAGAGGGAGGAACTTTGATCACAGTTTGGTTTTGTGAGTCAGAATGATAGCCATTGAATTTTTTTAAAAGACAGTAAGACTTGGGAGAAGTCAGACTTGAAAGAGGGTCTCATAGACACAAGATGGGACTGGCCTAGGAAGGTACTAATGAAACATCACCTAGAAACAGGACTGTGTTCATCAGGTTCTCCAGAGAGACAGAAACACTGGTGTGTGTGTGCGTGTGTGTGAGAGAGAGATAAATGGATTGATGATGGATAGAGAGATACATCCATATACACACATGCATACATATAAAGAGATTTATCATGAGGAGCTATTCATACAGTTTTGGAAGCTAAGTCCTATGAGCTGCCATCTGCAAGCTAACGACACAGAAAGCCAGTGTCATAGTTCTACTCTAAGTCCAAAGGCCGAGAACAAGGAGCACCAGAAGTACACATCCTAGCTCCCAGGCAGGAGACCTGTGTTATTGTTCAAGTTTTGAATCAGAGAAAGCAAATTCTTCCTACCTCCAGTTTTTTGTTCTTTGCAGCCCTAGCTGTTTTGGATGATGCCCATCCAAAATGTTGGGGAGGTCAACCTGCCTGCCTCAGTTTATGGATTCAGATGCTAATTTCATCTGGAAACAACCTCACAGGCATAGGCAGCAATAACGTTTAATATCTGGGCATCCTGTGAACCAGTCAAGTTGACATATGAAATTAACCATCACAAGGACGAACAAAGGTCAAGGCAACTTTGGGATCTCGGACTCAGAAATTGTCATGTAAAAGCTGAAACAAGACACCTAGAAGGACCTAGTAGACTGATTCTGACCCACAAATAATGGGAGCAGGCAGCATGGGGCCCACAGGTGTGTCCATGTTGCAGGCAGCAGCCAGAAAATGAGGTATTGGCTGACATTTGTCTGTTCCAGACTCAGGGGCATTTTGAAAAAGAATATTCTAATTGATCTTAGTCATTAAGGTGGACACATCCTTAGTAAGGGTGAGCTTAATAAAGAAGGGTACACGTCTGCTGTGTGCCTACATTCAACTAGGCACTGTGTTTCTTACAAACTCTGTGATCCATACCCAGAGAAGTAGAATAAACTGCCCAAGGTCCCACAGGGGCAGAGACTGACTAACACTTGCATTCTTCCTCCCAAACCTCTGCGGGTGTGTGCTGAAGTGGAGCTACCTGACGGGATCTTTGCTTGGCCTTCTGGTGCTTTGTGCTTCACTGTCACCTGGCAGGCTAAGGGAAGCTCTCCAGAGCAGTTAGAAGCTCAGTGAAGACTTCTCCCCTGATCCTCTTGAGCAAACAGCACCAAAAAAACTTACTCTGTGTTTCTCTGATTAGTCATAAAGCCACTGTCCTCTGACTGTGAGTGAGGTCCTTGAGGGTAAGAACTGTAGTCTTAACTCCACGCCCCAGTGCTTGGTTTATAAAAGGTGTTGTATAAAAGTAGGTAGACAGGGGAGGATTCAGGAGGGATGGTGTAAAAAGAACTTGAAGTCCTCGAGAAAAAGACTACACTAGGAAATAGGACATTTGGATTTCAGACCAGCCCTGGGACTAACTTGCCCCCATTCACTCCTTATGTGGGCTGCAGTTTTCTATGAATTAAGGGTGTTCAACTAAATGATTCTTATGGTCTCCTCGACAATAATGTTGTGTGATCTTGTGGCCTAAGTGAGGATGCTTGGGCTCAAGGACTGAGCACAGTGCTCTGTAGAATTTTAAGACTATGAGTCCAGATGCTGGAGCCCTACCCCTAATAAATAGCATTTATTGCCCTCCCTCCACCTTACACTCTAGCTGTGGGAATACTTATTTTATTCTATGTAGGCTTCAGACTCATTAAGGAGCTCTGTCTTACTTACCTCCACATCCCCTAGATCTCGGTCTACAGAATAAGAACCACGGAAATAACCCAAAACTTGATTGGGTGCCCATAGCTAAATTTGGCCTGCCCTGGGAACCCCACCTACCTAGCTGAAGCTTAAACACTAAACCACTGCTCCCAAAAGCTGGGGCCTCGGACTCCTTTGTGTGATCACTGTACAGCTAAACATGAGTAACCAGAAACCCATGTATGTCTAGTGGTTGGGTTTTGCTTTTAAAATCTGCCAGGAATAACAGATTGGTTACAAAAAATATATATTTTTGTAACAAATATGGCAGTCAGCCCTTTCTGTAGTAAACAGGAAGGACATCATTAAGACTCCAACAGAATGAAAGAGAGGCAAACACAAATGAGCAAATTATTTAACCTT
The DNA here is from genome assembly GCF_000260355.1 of Condylura cristata. Lineage (NCBI taxonomy): Eukaryota > Metazoa > Chordata > Mammalia > Eulipotyphla > Talpidae > Condylura > Condylura cristata. Next base: position 42,567,281 of record NW_004567116.1, on the reverse strand, counting down.
ACCATTAATCCAAAATTAAATCACAATGAGGTGGCATTTTGTGTTTTGCAAATCATTAGACATATTGAAAACCAAAAGTCTCTGTTGGCAAGAGTGGGGTAATAGACACGTTTTCGTGGCAGCTCAGTGGAGGTGTAAACTGATAGCACCTTTATGGAAAGCAGGTTGGCAGCATGTACTAGAACATATGAATCCAGTAATCCCACTGTGAAAAATCTCATTGGAGCTCATTGGAAATATGAGCAAATCTTTATGTTCCCACATGCTCATGATGTCATTATTTATAATCACACACAAAAATCAGGAACTACCTCCATAGCCAACAATATGGAACATAGTGCTCCCATTCATATAACTACCTAATGGAATATTATAAAATTGCCTACCTTGAGAGCCTACAAAGTGATTTCCAAGACTTCAAAATGTTTAGCATAAAACTTTAAGCAGGGCCCTCCCTGGTGGCACAGCGGGTTAAAGCACAGCACTAAGAAGCTTAAGCCACTTCCGCATGAGTTCGATTCCCGCCTGCCCCGGAGGAGATCCACATGGTGCGGCAGATCTCTCCTGACCTGCCCGTATCCCCTCAGCAGTGTACTTCGTCGATCTGCCTGTTCTGCTCCCTGCTTTGTCTCTGGTGAATCCTCTCACCCTCTGCATCTCTGGCCTGTACCCCAGTTCTGTATGAATAAATAAATAAATAAATCTTAAAAAAAAAAAACTAAACAAAAATAAAAAACCCTATCATACCTCTATCCAAACTATGTCCAGTATACATGTACCCACAGCAAAATGTTCACAGTAGATGACGTCATGACAGCTCATTTTCTTTGTCATACTTTTTATTATGTTATTTTTAAAATGTATGTTTTTTAAAGAATGGAAAGGGAAAGCTTGCTGGCAGCCAGAATGGGTAGGACCCATTTGTCTCTGCAATCACTGGGGACCGCCTGCTAAGGAAGCCTGTTAAACTCAGGGTGGCAGGGCCCTGGTGCTGAAATCGTTCCGTCTCTGGAGCATATTTTTTCTTTACTGAGGAAATTGCTTTCCATAAAACCAGCTCTCTGACACCTCGGAGTACCAGGGAACCATGCAAGCCTGCTTTCCTGGGGACATTCTCTAATGGGGAACTCCATCACGTTCCAGCTTGGCGCTTCCAACGAATCCCAGCCAGCCATAAAAATTTTTAGCACCCTGTATGCAAGACTGATTGTGGCGGCCTCATAAAAATCCCATTCACCGAACAAGGGCTGCAGGTCTAAAACTCTCTAGTCCCCTGCTGTTTTAAACCTGATGGCATGGTGCATGGCTAAGTGACGGCTGGCAGAACTCCACACAAGTCAGGACTGGATTTAGGGCAGAACTAGTAAAAAACAGGGGGAAGTGGAGCCTGTGGTGTGAGCAGTGCACACTCACAACAAAGAGCCACCTCCTCACTGCTCCTTCAGGCAGGAGACCTCGTCCAGCAGAGGAGAGGACTTAAGGGTGAGGGCCCTTCTTTAAGAAGGGGAAAGGGGTGTGAGGCATGCAGGTAGAGGAATGAGCTGTGTGGGGTGGGGGTACACCTTTTCTGTCTGTCCCTAAATGGGAGGAGGGGTCACACAGCCTATTCAGATTTCTGACCTCCCTTACGCCCTACCTTGTGGGCAGGTGCCAAGGCCCCTCCATCAGTGGCCACAAGGCCTAAATTAGGGTCAGGAGCCCAGTCAGTGCCTTCACACATTTCTTCTGTCATTTATCTTTGTTCCACACACAGCTGCTGCTTTTCCCATTCACAGACACCAAGGAACCAAATTTCTAGGCCGTACCCTAAGCCACGTTAGTTTTGTCACACTGGACAGTCAGCCCAGTGGTCTGGCTCTCAATTCCAGTCTTCTCATGGCTAGAATGAGAGTAATGTATTCCTGTCATCCCCCTGCTACTTCCCACACATCTTTCCTACTCATTGTATTAAAACATTAATACAAAATGTTATAATGCTCCAATCAAGTAAAAACATTCACATATTTAAGTTTCGTTTAAATAATCAGTGTTCTTTATGTCTGTTTGCATTCAGAGTTATCTGCAACTCTATTCTCTGTAACAAAAGATAGCAATTTCTAATGGACGTATCTCAATGTCAATACCATTTATCTAAATCGTGTGAATTCATACCCCAGGCCTTAAGTATCATGGGTGGTTTTGGATGACTTAACCTCTTTGAACCCCAGTTCTCTCATTTGTGAAAAGAGAATCATGCTTAACCTCAAAAATTTTTGGTGAAGATTTCAGGGTATAATACATTGAAATACCTGTTTAATATGTGACCCTAATTAAGAATTCAGTAAATAACCCTCTCCCAGTACTTTCCAGATTGTGAATTAAATGTCTGAGTTTTGCTTGAAGCAATACCTTTTTATATCTTGTGGATATTGTAGCTATTCTATAGGTGTTTAGGACAATATAAACAAATAACACTATTTTAATGGATTTGGCATTGAACATCAAGCAACCTAAAAATTTCCTAGTATGTGTAGTGTCACCCAATTCATAGGGTTTCAACTTCTAAATGGGATGTAGAGAACAAAGTCTTCACTGGGGAGAGAAAAGGAATCAGTGAGAATAGCATTCTGACACCTTCAAAAACTACCTTCCCCCGGCTGTCCTATCCATCATCTCATTTCTGCAGGGTATACTTCGCTAAACGAGGAGAGGAATGAAGAAACCCTAGATTTCTCTTTACTGTTAATTTCTAATATAACTTTATTGTGGTGAGAAAATAAACCTTATATGAGTTCAGTCCTTTTATATTTATTGATATGTCTTATGTCTTGGCAGATGATCTCTCTGAAAGAATGTTCCTGGTTCTCTTGAAAAGAGTGTGTGTTCTGCATCCTTGAGTAAAGTATACCAGAATGTCTGATAGCTCTAGTGAGTTCATAATGTTGTTCAAGTCTCCTAGATACTTGCTAATTTTGTGTCTAGCTTTTATCTTAATTATTGAGAGTGGATGTTAAAATGTCCAATGATCCTTGTTGAATTATCTATTTTTGCTTTGTTCTTTGACTTATAAATTTTGAGGCTTTATTGTTAGACATGTTTATTTACTATAGGTGTCAATTCCTGACATATTGACTCTTTTGTTGTCATAAAATGTCCCTTTTTGTTTCTAGGAATATTTATTGTCCTAGGTCTGTTTTATCTGATATTATTGTAGCTACTCCAGCATCCTTAGGGTTACTACTTTTCGGGAGTATATTTTTCATTCTTTTACTTTCATTCTGTTTATATCTTTCAATTTAAGGTATGCTTCCTGTGCATAGCATTTAATAGGATCTTGCTTTTACTATGGTCTGACAATATCTGCCCTTTGATGGGGTTGTTTAGAATATTCACATTTAAAATTGTTGATATTTTATATTTAATTTATATTTGATACTTCAGTATTTGTTTTCTGTACGTCTCATTTTTATTCCTCTCTTCCTACTCTACCACCTATGTGTACTACATGAAGATTTTTAGTATAATCTATTCCTCCCACCCATTTATACTATTATTAACATAGAGATTGATATAGTCTATCACATCTATAAATACAGTGTTATAATTATACTTGTACACAATCTCATATTTTTAAAGAAGTTTAGAGAAGAAGTGAGGAAACTTGTTTATTGATTTGATATATGAAGCCACGCAGTTTTCATTTTTGATGTTTTATTTCTTCTGTGGATTAGAATACTTCATAATATCATTTCTTTTCAACTTGAAAGGACTCATATTTATTCAGTGACTCTTGTCCATCTTTATCTGGGAATGTTCTTATTTTATCTTCATTTTAAGGATAGGTTTTGGCTGGACCTGCAATTCTTTGTTGACAATTATTTTTTTTTTCCAACTCTTCTGGCCTTTAGTTATATGGATGTTCACCTCCAGATAATGATTTTTCCCTTATTGTTTTCAAAATTTTCTCTTTGTCTTTGGTATTAGCATGCACCTCTTTGTATTTATCTTGTCAGGGATTGTTGAATTTCTTGGATATGTAAACTAATGTTTTTTATGCAATTTGGGAAAGTATTAACCATTATTTCTCCAAATATTTTGTCTGCCCCTTTCTCCTTTTGACCTTCTGAGGACTGTGTTGTTTGTTGGCCTAATGTTTTGCCACATCTTGAAACTGTTCATTTTTCTTCAAACTTTTATCTCCCTGATTTTAGATGGAATAATTTCTATTGCTATAGAATTTTCTTTTGGTTCTTTATTAGGGTTTTTATCTCATTGTTGAGAATCTATATTAATTGATTAATTGTTGTCTTGTTTTCCATCAGTTGCTTAGACATGATTTCCTTTTGTTCTTTGAACATTTTTTAGGAACTGCTTTTCAATATTAATCTGTTAATGCCAACCTTTAGGGACGCTCTCAGTTTCTGTTTATTGCTTCTGTTCCTAACTATTGGTCATACTTCCTTGTTTCTTTGTGTGTCTTGTGACTTTTTCTTGTGAATACTTGGACATTTTAGTTACTATATACTACTATATGCCATATTGTATATTAGCTACTGTATCATTATACAGTATGCTATGTAAGTGTTCTGGTTTTCCTTCATGAAGACTGTTGTTACTGCTGTTTATTTCTTTGTTTGTAACATGCCTGGGTTAACTCTGTGAAATCTTTGTCTCCCAGATGACTGCTGGAGTCCCTATCTATTTTTTTTTAATTCTTGCTTTTAAGCTTCTATTTGTGTAGCTTAGTTGTTGACTAATGATTAGACAGAAATTGTTCTGTTCTCAAACACCTCAAGGCAGGAGTTCTGTCAATGGATCTGTATAAGGCAGGGGGAGCACATTCAAATTTCAGATCAGTTTTTAGTCTACTCTAACTTTTTCCACTCTATTGTTTTGCATCTATTCTATGCCTACACAAACCTTCAAGGTTGGCAAGAATACAAGGATAGGGCCCTCACTGGTGGCGCAGTGGGTTACAAAGTACAAAGTGTACAAAGTACACTGTCAGTGCCACCGGCATTGGTAACACCCATTGTTCCCAGGCATCTGAGCATCTGAGGAAAGGAAGTTCCACTACTACATTTTATCTTCATGGTATCAACTTTCTGTTGAGCTCTTCCTCTTCTTAGAAGGTCATTAATCCCTTCATGAGGTTCCTGTCTTCATGGCTTAATCTAACCCTAATTATCTCCCATAGCCCCAATCTTAGAATACCATCACATTGATGGTTAGAGTTTTCTCAGAGAAAGTAGGGGAGAGGAGGATGCAAACATGCAGCTCATAACAGAAGATAGCCTAGAACATTCTCCCTCTGTCTTGAGGCCTGGGGAGTTTCACTGGGTCCTCACATTCATCAAAAGTTAAACTTTGGAGGAGAGAAGGAGAAACAAAGAATAAACTCCAGCTGTGTATACTGAAACTCAAGGCCTTTCCCCTTCTCACCACTAAGATGAGAACTGGTAGCAGAACTTCCCTTCTCCAGCAGCTGCTCTGCTGTGGGACACTGTTCTTCATCTCTGGATTGTAACTATGGCATGTAATTTGACCAGTATTGAAGTTGTAGCAGTTATTTTCTTTAACCAGTTTCCTCTGTTAAACTCTAACAAACAAAGGTGACATCTGTTTTTAAGATCCAAGAATTCATGACCCCCAAGTCAGAATATTTTCTTCTGTGCCAAAGCAAGGACTTAAATATGCAAACTTTGGCGGTTGACAGGTTGTTGACTCTCTAAGAGTATTCCTGGGGGTGACTGTTCTGCCTCTGAAATAATCCCAGAGCAGTCAGCACAGAGTGGGCCTCATGGGAAGAAAGTTTGGACTTCTCTGTTGTGAATGTTCTGTATGACTGTGGATAGAAGTCTCATTTCCCTAATGAGACAGGCTGTCCGCTACTGAGCATTTATCAGGGGCCAGATATTATCTGAGAATCTTAACATACACAACTTCACAACCTAAGGTCTCGCTGATGATAATAATCCAAATTCTCTGGCTTTCCTCCTCAAATTTGGAAAACTCTAGGGTCCTCACAGTATGCTAGAAAAGTCCTCTCTGGTTCCTTTGCATCACTTCTTGTTAATGTTCTCCCCATCTATAGCTACTAAGAAAGTGGTATCAATCTACAAGACCATCCTTCAAGACCATCCTTCTTTTTTGTCCAAGGGACTAAAACTAAGTACTTCCAGACCTGCGAAACCTTTCACACTGTCTACTCTCTTCCATAAACATTCTGTTCTCTGGAGACAAAAGGAGAAGGACTCTTGGCCCCACTCGATGAAGGACTCCTTGGTCCTTCAACTCCAGTACATTAGTGCATGGGTCCAGAATCTAGTAGCTCCTTCAGCATCCCTTTAAGTCTTAGGTCTGACCCCTGGGCTGAAGCAGCAGAGCTAACTCTTATCTCTCTCAGGTGTCTTTTTTTATATAACAAACTCCCCCAAACTCAGTGGTTTAAAATAAACATGTATTTCCCCCCATGCTCCTCTGGATTTTGAGGGCAGTTCTATGAATCCTGCTTTTAGAGCCTTTCATGAGGCTGTAGGAGCTAGAATATGCAAGATGACTTTACTCAGTTGCCTGGTGCATTTGACTCTCCACTTGTGTAGCTTAGACCTCTTTTCATGTTAACTGGAGTTCAAGAATAAGCATTGAAGAAAGAGCATAGATGATCCTGGTTCTTAGACTCTAGCCCCAGAACTAGCATGGCATTACATCCACTGTGATGGCTAATGCTGTTGGTTAAAGTAAGATTCAAGGGAAGTGACAATTTGTTTCTTTTACAAGGTAATGACAAAGGATTTGCAGGTATCTTTAATCTATTATCCATTTGGTACACACACACACACACATATTTGAAATTGTTCCAAGAAAACTTTCCTCCTGTGGCTCTTTTCTAAGTAAATCACTTGAGCAAATGAAGAGTTGATGGCCCTATATCTCAAGTGCTGCTTAGGCTCAGTGGGAACCACTTCATCAGTATGATATATAACATGCTTCCATCCAGCAATATAGAATTTGTTATTCTCTAACTTATAGACCAAGAGAGTAAAACTCAGAGGACTTAAGTGACTTGGCCAAGGTCACAGTTAGTAAGGACCATACTAGGATCCAAGTGCAGGTCAATCCAGCTCCAAATCTGTTCCCTGTTCTGTTTCAACTGGTCTCAGTTACCTCCAATGTAACTAGAAAATTAGGGGAAGAAAATAATTATTCAGGGACCATTATAGCTCTAAGATTATAATTCTTCCCCATCTACCACCTTCCTGAAGAAGCACATCTTTGCCTCCTGCATTTGCTATTTTTCTGTATCATTGCTGACAAGATTTCAACACTATAAGATTTGTTTGTGTTTGGTACTATTTTTAAGGTATCCAAATCACTCTTAGGACAAGGACCTTCAAATTCCTGGTGAAACAGTGTGAATTTTTAACACCCCTCCCCAGTCCCACAAATCCCCTTTGAAAATTCAGTAGTTTCCCTTCAAGAAGAGAGATGGCAAAAATTAGGCTACTCAGTTATCACTCCCTTGGCTCAGAATCTTTCCTGGCTCCCTGATTGCCATTAGGATAAAGTCTAAACTGTTAACATGGCACACAAGACCCTTCAAAGTCTGAGAAGCCCCTCTAGTCTCATTTACTACCACCACACCGAATGGCCTGTAGGTATCTTGTGTCTCTGTACCACTGGTTATCTTGCTGTCATTGTCTAACAGGCCCCGCTCCACACCATCCTCTCCTGTTGATTCACTTATGTGTGGAGTGACAATATCAATGTCATAAAAGAAGTGAGGCCTAGCAGTCCCCTCCATTATCCCATAGCACCCTTGGCATGACTTTGGCATCTCACTCACTACTTTATGTTGAAAGTAGCTCTTTATTTCTCTGTCTTCAAACTTCCTAAAGATGGGGGTTGTGTTTTATTCTTCTTTATAACACCAGCTTCCTTTACCAGCATAGTGTCTCACACAAAGCAGCCACCGGAGAATGGCTGAAACAAACACAGATCATAACAAGCTGTAAATGCCATTAAGATAAGTCTCCATTTGTCTTGTTCACTGAAAACTTTCCAGTGCATAACACACAGCAGGGGCTCAATAAATATTTGCTTTTCATGCTGTTCCTTCTGCTGAAATGCGCCTGTTCACTCATTGCCCTCTGTCTAAATCCTACCTATTCTTACAGAGACTATTCCAGTTCTCCATTATCCACATCTCTGCTTTTGGACATGATAGAATAACTGGAATTGAACTAACCATACTGATGTATGCAGTTGTAAAAACAGACAGAATATATAAAATGACTGCTCTCAGATTCAATTTTTTTGTGTGTAGCACAAGGCAACACGAAATTGTGATCTCCAAGGGAAAGGAAAAAAAAAAAACAGCATAAGCCAGTGACTGTCCCAGTTCTCAGCTAGCAAGAACTTTGTAAAACTATAGGGAAAGAGAGATCAGACAGAGCACAGCCTTCTTACAGAGTCTCAGACAACTGACAAGTCTAGAATTTGTAGGACAGAGCACTGCTTAGAAAGGGCTCTCTCCTGAGTCTTTTGTCAAGTCCTAAGCTTCACATGTGCCTGGAAAGATTCCATGAAGCTGGAGAAAACATTTTCTGGGGAAAGAACAGCTACCAGGGAATAATAAAACTACTGAGCAGCAGCATACCCGCTCACACAAGGCTGAGCAGTGTTGTAGTTTGAACTGTCCAGAGTAAAAAAGCTTGTTGAACACCCCAGGCTTACCATAGAGATGCCAGCAAGGCCATGCTTTGAGAATTGGTTGAGATTACTTTAGGACAAGTCTAATGAAGCTTAAAGTAATCCCTGAAAGGCATTAAGCCCTGAAAGGCATCAATATCACACTTTTTTTTTTTTTAAGATTTATTTATGCTTATAGCACTGGGGTACAGGCCAGAGGTGTGGTGGGTGAGAAGATTCACCAGAGACAGCATGGGGAGCAAAACAGACAGATCTACTGGAATACACTGCTGAAGGGAGCAGTAGACGGGTCAGGAGAGATCCGCCATGCCGTGTCGGTCAGCTCCCAGGCGGGGTATTGAACTCGCAGTAGTGGCTTCAGAGCTTCATAATGCATTGCTTTAACCCATTGCACCACCAGGGAGAGTCCAATACCACGCTTTTTTTTTTTTTTTTTTTTTAAGATTTATCCACTTATTTGTACATACAGAACTGGGGTACAGGCCAGAGGTGCAGGGATGGTGAGAGGATTCACCAGAGACATAGTGGGGAACAGAACAGGCAGATTGATGAAGTACCCTGCTGAGAGGAGCAGCGGGCGGGTCAGGAGTGGTCTGCCACACCATGTGGATCACCTCCGGGGCAGGCGGGGATTGAACTCATGAGGAAGTGGCTTTTGATTCTTAGTGCTGCGCTTTAACCTGCTGCACTACCAGGGAGGGCCCCAATACCACACTTTTTTAAGACAACAGAAGTCCAGACTCCCAACACCCTAGAATCCATAATGTGCAGTGTGCAATTAAAAATGACCATCCAGGCCCTCCCTGGTGGCACAGTAGTTAAAGCGTAGCACTATGAAACTGTCCAAAGCCACTGGCCAGGAGGTGACCCACATGGCACAGCCAGACCTCTCCTGGCCCACCCACTGCTCCCCTCAGCAGAGTATTTCAGTAGATCTGCCTGTTCTTCTCCCCACTCTGACTCTGGTGAATCCTCTTACCCCATGCACTTCTGACCTGTACCTGTATTTTTTATTTACATAAAAAATAAAATCTCTTTTAAAAAAATGACCATCCATGAAAGGAGGTAGATATGGAAACCATACCTAAGAGAAAAATCAGTCAACAGAAATGAAAATCACAGACAAGGATGTAAAACATATTTGAGAATATGAATATATCTGAATTAAAGAAAAATATGAACATAATGGGTGAGCAAATACAGAATTTCAATAGAGAATTACAAACAAATTAGTGTCCTTAACTGAAAAATAATATCTGCAATGAAAGTTCACTGATGGACTAGAAATGACAGACAAGAACCATGAACTTGACTATAGGTCAATGCAAATGATCTAAACTGAAATAGAGAGAAACAATGGGGGGAAAAGCTCAAAAAATGAATATTGTTTCAGTAACCTATGAGACAATATCACATGGTTTGGCATGTAATTATGGTCTACTTAGCTTGAAGCTAAAAATGAGAGGTGTGAGAGAGGTGAATATAGTTAAGACATTTGAATAACTATGGTTGAATTTCTTCTAAATTCAGATCCACAAATTTCAACAAAACCATCGAAGAACGAAACAGTAATAAAATTGCTGAAAATCAACTGTAATGAGAAAATCTTAAAAGCAACTAGAGAAAGATAAAAATTTCTCCTTTTCTTTGAATTTATTTTGCCACCTGTAGTGCTGGCTTTTCCTCCAGGCTCCTTTGTCTTATTTTCAGGTCTCCCTTGAGTCTGCCTTACCATATCCGTGTGGCTCTGAGGCTATCATAGTTATTGTTTGTCAGGAGGAAGGGAGACGGGGAAGGAGAGGGGAATAAAATGAAGGAGTAAGATAAGAATAACACTGACTAGCTATCACAGGCTCATTAGAAGCAAATTACTTCAAAGAAACAGTAGGGACCAGGTCATCCCATAAGGGAATTATAGTTTCCCTTCAGAATAATAATGTTTATAATAATAATATACTATAATTTATTAAGTGCTTACTGAATGCCTAGCACTCTGGTAAGTTCTTCATACACACACAAGCACACACACCCCTAATTAAACTCTTAAAAAGAAAACCAAGGGGCAAACAATGCAATGAATTGCCTTTGGTCACACATAATGAATGATGTTGCAAAAATTTCCTCTTGAGAGGAAATTGAGTTCAAAAGTTTTCTTTACTCTCCACTCATTCACAATTCATTTCTTAATCATATATTGTCATATTTCATGTTCTTGTTTATGTTATTTCTTTTGCCTATAATATCCTTTTTCTCATCCATGAGTGAAATCCAGTTCCTTGCTCATATCAGATGCAGTCATATCAGATGCAGACGTTGGCAGGAAAAATGAATTCATACACCTCTATGAATGCACTGGCAGAGCCCTGACTGAATACCCCTGGGATTCCTAAGATGAATGAGATATATTTTCTGTTTTAGAAAACACAGTCCAATCAAGGAAGGAGTCCTGTGACAAATGAGATAATTACAGGGGAGAAGAGAACTCTGGAGTAGTCAGGGAAGGCTTCCTGGAAGAGATGATACCTGAGATGAGTCTCAAGGTTAAGAGGACTGGTCAAAATATAAAGTATGGAGGTGCAAAAAAATTCATTCAGCCTATATCTGAGGACACAAATGACAAAGAAGACAGGGTCAATGGGGAAGAAATTCTAGTAGAAGCTGCCCAGTCTCCAATAGACTTTTGTGGCTCCAAATTCAGTAATTCTGAGTCCTGCTCACCACAAGGCACAGGAAATTAAACTCCTTTTAAATAGATCTACTTTGAGAGTGAGAAGTTAATGGCTCACAATTTTTCAAATTTAGGGAAAATCCATAGTTGTCCCAGCTTTATAGCTTGGTATTATTGGATAATCAAACACAACTATTTTCTCAAAATAGAACAGGATTTCCCCTCCCCCCTCCCTTGTCCTTCCCAACTGCCTCCACAGACAGTGATGGAGGGCTAGGAGGGGGCAATGTTTTGCCTGGGTTCAGGCCCACACTGCTCTTTTTTATTCTAGACTGTATAATTGGCCCTTGCAGACAGAGGTTAATTTCCCACCTTGAATTCCCTGTCAAAGTAGCACAGGCCCTGAGGGGAAACCAAAGGAGAAATTGCTTCCAGGTGCCACCTGGTCTCCTTGCATGGCTTGAGAGAAGCCACATAGGAAATTGAAGGAAGGAGGACTTTGGAAACTTAAAGATCAGGGGTTGAGCTGAAAAGTATACTAGCCAAACACCCTGGGTACTTGGTCTAGTATCAAGGCTTCACTTTACTCATCTGTAAAATAGGAATAGACCACCCCATTACACGTGGTGAGCGATGTAACAGGCTGTTCTCATCCTTCTGTGAACAAGCATCAGTGATACTTAGGGTTGCTACGTACAATCCTGTTGCCACCTGCATCTTTCTTTCTCTGGGCATTCTCTCCTTTCTTAGGTGTTCATGTAACTGAAGGAAGCATCTGGGAGGTAGCAATCTTTACCATCAACCCTATTCTGTTTCCTCTCTGTCAACAGGAGTATAGTGAATACTCAGAACATTAAAGGGAATGTGAAGTTTAAATGAGAGAATATGTTTAAGTACACTTAAGTGCATTTAAAACTGCTACAGTTAAATATTTCAGTAGTGTTTCTTAGAAGGGTTCCATTGGCATTTTGAGTAGAAAATTGTTAGCATCTCTAACTCCAAGACTGTGGGTACCAGTAATAACCTCCTTAATCATGGTGATCACCAAAGCCCACAACTCCAGCCACACCCATCACACATACCCATTACCAAAATACATATTCTACCTAAGAAATTACAGTCATGTGACAACTTGCTGTCACAGGTTCAAAACATATCATCTCCGTGCCCTAAAAGCATTGCTTTTATTATTCAGAGGTGAGACATTACTTTTAATGTGATTTTCTTTTTAATCTTTTCTCTACAGTTAATACATGATAATTGAAAAAATCAAATAACAGAGAAATGTGACAGTAAACAAGTGAAAGTTCTTAGCACTAGCATTTTCAACATTTATACTATTCTTTGTTATAAAAGTAATAAAGCCACATCGTTAAAAATTTAAGCAATGCCAAAGGGGGCAGACATTGAAAGTGAAAGTGTCTACCATCAACCCCATCCTGTTTTTAACAGTTTTATATGTATCTTCCTAGAAATTTCTGTACAGAATTTTATGCATTATATAACCTTTCCAAGCAAAATAGAACCATACATACTTTATTTGTTGTTTTGCAAGTGTTGGTTTGGGTCTTTTTTTTTTTCCCTCACTGAATAATACGCCATGTAGATCATTCCCTTGGTTCCATGTTTATCATTCCCTTGGTGCCATGTTTAGATCTTTGTTTTTAACTATATATATATATATATATATATATATATGCATACAGAACTAGGGTACAGGCCAGGTGCAGGGGCGGTGAAAGGATTCACCAGAGACAGAGTGGGGAGCAGAACAGGCAGACTGATGAAGTACACTGCTAAGGAGAGCAGTGGTCAAGACAAGAGAGGTCTGCTGCACCATGTGAGTCACCTCCTTGACTAGGAATAGAACTCGTAATGCAGTGGTTGCAGAGTTTCATAGTGCTGTGATTTCACCTGTTGCGCCACCAGGGAGGGCCCTCTCGTTCTTTTTAACAGCTTCAGAATATTCCATGGGGTCTAGGGCCTCAGTTTCTATGTCTTTGCCATTATAAACAGGACTATAGCAGAAACTGCATCAGTACTGGCTATGAGGTACTCCTGGTGTCACAGTGGTAAAAAGAAGTTAAAGATTCAGCAACAGGTGGGAGACATGCCCAGTGACCCTGTTCTGAAAGGAGAGACGTGAAAGGCACATGATGTAAAGTCATACTCAGCTTAACCACTGTGTACTGGATCACCTTGGATAAACCTCAGCTATTCAATTAGGGGGTGGAACAGAATCACTTTTTCACCTCTAAGATAACTGTGAGTCTGAAACAGTGATCATAGATAGCTTCTAGGTGATTCTGTGATCCATGAAGGAGATGGAAGTGCAGCAGTCTACAGCAGGCCTCGCTGGAGTAACTAGGTGGCTTAGAAGAGAGGGTCCTTCAGAGCAGGCACAAAAGGCCTGGAAAAGCCCCTGGAGTTGGCGCAGAGAAGCTGGAGCTGGCTGATCCACTGATGAGAAGACTAACAGTGATTTCATTACTCTCTATGAATGTAAAGAAAGGTTTCTCTAAAGTGAGTGCTTTAGAAACACTTATTCTTCTTGTCTCTGAAAATGAAGCAAAGAAAAAGAAACTGAAATAAAAGCAGCAGAAATTCATGTGGGATGCAAAGGGACTTATTTGATGGTTAGAGTGAAACAAAGTAAAAAAGCAGAAGTTGGATCAGAGTGCATTATGTGACTTTCTAGCTCTGGCTATATTCAAGCGTACTTAAAACATCTGCTTAGAGACAGAAGAACTAGGCCAAAAATATTTCTGGTCCCTTCCTTGTCCTTTGATTTTTCAATAGTCTTAAATCCTAAATTCTGATTAAAATGTTGCCTATGGTAAGTCTCTTCAACAGGTGGTGTTGAGAAGCTGGACAGCCATATGCAAAACTATGAACCTGGAAAAAAAAAAAAAAAAAAACTATGAACCTGGAGCCCCGTCCCATGGCATTTACCAAATTACAAATTGCATTTAAAATATGGATGTAAAACCTAAAATACCATAGGAACCATAAAATACATAGAAGAAAATGTACTCCCTGACAGTGGCCACAGTGATGTCTTTGGGTATTCAACTACAGCAGCAAAGGAAACAAAAGCAAAAGTAAATAAATGAGGTTGCATCAAATTTAAAAGCCTCTGTCATGTCCTTGAAATGAAAAGACATCCTACTGAATGGGAGAAAATATTTTCGCATTGTACATGACAAAGGGTTAATATCCAAGACATAAAGAACTCATATAACTCAACAGCCAAACAAACAACCCAATCAAAATATGAGCAAATAGGTCCCTCCCTGGTGGTGCAACAGGTTCAAGTGTAGCACTGTGAAGCTTGCAGCAGCCACTTCAGCTCAAGTTCTATTCTTGGACAAGGAGCTGACCCACATGGTGTGGTATAACACTGGATGAGCTTGCTGCTCCCCTTACTTCGTAAAACTGCATGTTCCATTCCCTGTTCTGCCTCTGGTGAATCCTCTCATCCCCCACACCTCTGGCCTGTACCCCAATTCTGTTTACATAAATAAAATAAATCTTTAAAAAATATATGAGCAAATGATTGGAATAGGCATGTTTCTAAAGACATACAGAGAGCCAGAGGCACATGGAAAAATGTTCATCCTCACTTATTATTAAAACATGCAAATCAAAGCCACAATCTGATAATACCTCACACCTGTGAGAATCACCCATATTAAAAAGACCAGAAATAGTGTTGGCGAGGATGTGGAGGAAAACAAAAAATAAATAAATAAAACCTCACGGCATCAGTGGAAACTGGAAAATAGTAGGGAGTTATATCAAAATATTAAAGATAGAGCTAGCATATCATCCAGCAATTCCATGCCTAGGGGATTTCCAAAGAATCTAAAAACATTCATTTGAAAAGCTCTATGCACTTTTGTGTTCCTTGGAGCACTAGCTACAATCGTAAAGCTATAGAAACAACCTAGGTGACCCACACCAACTACTACTCAGCTGTAAAGAATAGATGAAATCTTCCCATTTGTAACAACATGAATGGAGCTGGAGAGGATTGTGCTAAGTGGAATAAGTTAAAATGAAAAGACAAATTTCAGGTTTGACTCATGTGGAGTATAAAGAAACAAAGCAAGAAAGCAGACAAAACAAAATCAAAACAAGACCTGAGACGCAAACTGCAGAGCTGAGACTATCAGAGGGGAGGGAGGTGAGAGAAAGGGGGTGCAGGATTATGGTGGAGAGCTTTTGGTACTTCGGTGGTGAGAGTGGTCCAATAGCATACATTTGGAGAGGTATAATTCTGTACTTCTAAAATATGCACAGTGCTGTAAACCAACTGCGCATTGAAACACAATCTTTTTGCAATGTAACCTTTAGTGTTTAACAGAATCAAGCAAACCTTGACACTAATTAATAACATTCCGATTAAGAAGCGTTGATATCAAACTCAGCTTAACTGAGTCCATAGGGGTAACTTATTAATGAACAAGTATTATTACATTTTAAGGGTAAGAGGCTACAGCTAAAGTGTGCATTTTCTCAGGTCTGGGTCTGAGTTGTGTGGATACATCACAAAAATGAAAAGCTAGAGGGAATCATGGACAGATCATTAAAAAGAAAAGGGAATTACTAAAACCCAGGCTTTCGCCACCTGATCTGAGCCTCAGGTAGGGCAGCAAGAGTTGGCTTCATGATTCCTAAAGATTTAAGCCTGAGCCTGGCCCTGTGACTGAGTGACCTGAGGCAAAAAACATACCCTGTCTTAGCATCAGTGGCCTCAGCTGTCTAGTAGATCACAGCACCTACTTCTCAGAGTTGTGTGATTCAGATGCAAACACTTGATGCAGTGCCCCAGCACAGGCCCCAACAGGCTGGCGGTAGTAACTACTGTTTTATTACTAAAATGCTTCCACATTTACCTGATTTTCAAATTTGCATTTTTGTTTGTCCCGCTTAAACAATTTTGGAGTAATACCATGCAGACACATTCAGGGTTTAAGCTAGGCTTAAGTGTAAAACTCAAGGACCCTGGATAATGTAACCATCCTGTAGCCATCACCCAGATCAAAATGTAAAATATCTCCAGCAAAGACTTAAGGTTCCATCCTGCACCTACCTGCCCTAAGAGAACCACTTGGTGACTTCTATGAGTATTCTGAATTTTACAGAAATAGAATCATGCAGAAATATTCTTGTAGCTGCCTTCTTTTACTGAACATGAATGAATCAGTAAAAATCTGTGAATTCATCCAGTGGTGTTGTGCTTACTGATTAGTTATCTTTTTCAGTTGCTGTGGAGATTCCCATTGGATTAATACAATCAGTTCACCTGTTGATGGCCATTTGAATTGCTTCCTGACTCTTAGGAACAACGATGCCATGAATAGCTCTGTTACAAAATTCTCATCACCACAGAGTTAACTAAGAAATGAAAGTACTCCCATCAAACTGGGTACAATTGATAGAGACGGGATATGCTGGGGAGAGGACAATGAAGTAGTGGTTGCTGTTATTTTTCTTATTATTTCTCAGATGTATGAAGCCTTTTCTCTGGGCCAAATGTTAGATTGTGCATTTTTGTATTATTTCTCCTATTGAACACTCACAAAACTTCATTTGTCAGTTGAGGAAACTGCATGGTTTCCACACATGGCTGTGGTTTGCTTAAAATCAAACTGACAACAATCCCAAGAACAGAGGTCATCTCTTCCCCTTGACCCCAAAGCTCTTAGCCTCTAGGTAGGAGTCAGGACCTAGACTTAGGTTCTCTGAGTTACCCCTTTATCATGTGACAGGCTCCCATGTGGTCTCCCCAAGCCACAGTCCTCATTTGAAAATACAGATGAGTTTACCACCAGACCGCAGAGGGATAAAACTTTTAGAAGGGTAAGATATAAAATCACTTTATTAAGTGTCTGGAATAAAGCAGTTGTTTGACTAATTTTGGTCATCTTCTGAAAAATTTAAAACATTTAATGCTGGAAATGTTTCCTTGAGTATTAAGGAACTTTCAGAATTTTTATTTGATTTTTTTTCACCAAATTAAAATTAAAATTTTCTAGGAAATTTCACATTTTCATCACATTTTTATCTGCCCCAACACTCCTGCATTCCATTCTGGGAGGATGGCGAACCCAGAGGTAAAGAGGGATTTACTCCTAGTGTATCTAAAATGAAATCCAATTTTCTAAAGGAATTGTACCCTTCTTCTGATACACCCCAGAGGGAGACTAGGGACTTTAAAGGAATGATAAGTTTCTGTCAAATGCAGAGGGTTTCCTAAAGCATTTGCTGGAGAACAGGGGGCTGCCTGTTTTGTCTATCTAAGGTTCTTTGCAGGCTGTCAGAGCTATAGGGGTCTCAAGAGGCCTCATGATAATTCAGAAGTTGGCAGATCTTCTGAACCCAGAGCCATAAAGAAACTAAGAAGTTCAAGCTAAACACTTCTGCGTGACTAGGAAAAAACAACATAAACAATATAAGCACTGTCAAAGGAAACTGGAAAAGTATTTGCAATATATCTTATATATTCATCTCTTTAACATACAGAGAACCCTACAGTCAATAAATAGGGAACATAAACAACCCAATAATAAAAAAAATGTGCTAAGGCATGTAGAGCAATCCACTACTCAAGCTCACTCATGAGTTAATGAATATTAAAACGACTTGATATATTTTACATCTATCAGATAAGCAAGGATTTAAATGGTTAAGACTACCCAGGATGTCTCAGGTTGTAAGGAGACAAATATTGGCAAGATTATAAATCTCCATTTTTTTGAAAGGCAATTTGGCAATATCTTTGTAAAATATTAATTTAATATTCATGATATTTGACCCAGAACTTAATAATTTGGCTTTTAAAAATACTGACTTGAGTGTGAAAAAAAAAACTGTGTGGCATATGCAAAATGCCTGTGAAAAGCTTGGCATAGAATGGCTCCAAACCATGAAGGTTTTGATTCTAAGCACTTTGCAGTATTAGCTCATTTCATTCCCACAAAAAGCCCTGTGAGGCAGGCACCATGTTTCTACCATTTTTCCTCATGTAACACATGAGGAAATGAGAAGTCATTTGAGTGAGTTCACACAGTTGAGTGACAAGCCCTGCTGGCTGGGCCTTAGAGTTACTCTGTCCACTGGAACTTTCTGCTCTAATGGAAATGTTCTATCACATGTGCTGTCCACTAGCTGCTCTGGAACACTTGGAATGTGGCTAATGTCACCAAGCAGTTGAAGTGTTTATTTAATTTTTTTTATAACAGTTTATTTTTACATCATTTTGTACATTTTTTTTCCATCTCAATTATTATCCCCAGGGGTTTCCCATCACCAAATCATCCGTGGGCCATCACCATAATCCTGTGCACTTCCCTCCCCACGCCCACCCCCGTTTTTGATCCCATTCCCCACTCCAC